>NC_045541.1:131316931-131625931 GCF_009769535.1 Thamnophis elegans
GTCTCCTGCTTGGGCTGGGGGTTGGATTAGAAGACCTACAAGGTCCCTTCCAACTCTGTTAATATGTTTAAAAAGTAAAAAAAACTAGATTGTGTTTCTATAATTCCGCAAACGTAATTAGGAGTGAGAGTTTAGGCAATACTTAATTTACTACTGAGACAAAAGACATCATAACTGAAGGGCATAGCAACAATCTGTCTTTCCCAAAAGAGTGACTTCCATTTATTTCCCAGTCCCCCTTCTATACATCTGGAGGAAAGTGTTTAGAAGGGAAGAGAAAAAAGGAATAAGAAGGACTTGCTTATGAACTTGCAGAAAGTTCAGACAATTCTCTCAAAGCATCCTCTCTAATTAACATGTGCCATAAAGATAAGCCCGTTTCTAAGGGTCCAAAATGTGATCATATGACTATAGGGGGGGAGGTGTAACTGTCTTAACTTCAAAAACAAGTTGTTATGTAGCTTTTTAAAAGTCCATTGTAACTTTAAACTTTAACTGGTCATAAGTCAAAGATTACCTGTAATAAGTCATTTTCAACACTGCATGTAATAATTAGATGTTAGCAAGCTTAATGTTTACTGAAATTAATATAGCCTAGTAATAAGCACCTTCCTGCTCCAGTGTTGAAGTTCAAATGAAATCTTTAGAGAATTTTAAAATGTTCTAAAACACAATACAAAAAGTGCCTAAGCTTCTGGCTGGCCACAGGTACAAAATCTCTCCTGCAACATCACTCACATGTATATTTGAATATCCCAGGTATAGAGAAGAATGGACATACTTACAACCCCTTCACAATCATGATGAAGGAATAACTGCCAGGGGTAAACTGGCATCCGCATTACATGTACAGTATATGAATGTGCCCAGCAGTCATAGTTCCATCTGATCATGTGAACATCTCCTTCCTAGCAACAAAGAGGATTTCAGGATAATATCTAATTTAGCCTCGGGAAAAAACTAGTATTTTTTTTTTATTTCTATGCTTATTTATAGTCTCAGAAGGATATCTTGAAGCGCCATGGAAGTTCTAGGGTAGTGTCATCAATTTTGCCTCTTCTTTCAAAGGACAGATTGCATAATACAGGGAGTCCTCAACTTACAACGACAAGTGACCCCACAATTTATGTTGCTAAGTGAGAAATTTGTTAACTGAGTTTGGTTCCATTTCTATTACTTTTCTTGTCACCTTTGTTAAGTGAATCACTGCAGTTATTAAGTTAGTAACACGATTATTAAGTGAAACTAGTTTCCCCAGTAACTTTGCTTGTCAAAAGGTTGCAAAAGGTGATCACATGACCCCAGGACACTGCAACCATCATAAATATGAGTCAGTAGAGAGGGATGTCTGACGTCGCAACGATATGACTTGCGAACTTGGACTCCAAGATCGCCGTCGACATCTCTGCCGCTGGACGGTCGTTTTGGACCTAAAACGTCCCGTAGATATAGAGTGATACAGAAGGGCACATCCAGTTGATCCCAGGGACATCGCAAAGTCCTTGGTAGATCCAGGAGAAGCCCTTTTTTCCGGCCACAGAGAAGCAGCCATTGAAGCTGTTGAAAGTTGGGATAGCTCCAGAACGGAAGGAAAGCGGGAGAGAAAGTGTGTCGAATTGGTGAGATAAATTTTATTATTAGAGAATACCCCAAAAGATCAAAAGTAAAGTTAAAATTGAAGACAGGTTAAGCGGCGAGTAAACCTGAGTCAAACTTAGCTGTGTTATTTTTTAAAAAAATATTTTTATTGATGGAATTTTTACAAATGCTTCTTATTTTTTAAACTAGACTGGTTTTTTCCCCCCTTTCTTCTAATTTTCTTTTTTTAATACTTGTTGATTAAGACTTTCTTTCTTTTTATTTTTTCAATGTTCTATTGCATTTTCTTTTTAAGAATTTTTCTTTTTTCTTCAAGTTTGGAATATAAAGAGGGAAGTAAAAGTAGAGAAAAAGAAGTAACACTGCCACTTAGAGACTTGGAGGCTTGGAAACATTGTTTTTCTTTTCTTTCTTTAAGCATTTGATCTACATTTCAAGGTCTCTGAGCTTGTTTATTGAAAATGATAGTGGGATGAGCATAAATTGTTTATACAGGTGGTCCTCTGGGGTACTATCAGTAGCTGGATTGGAGTGAAAAGAAAGCTTTGATTTGAAAGAGAGAAGATTGCAGTGAATTTGTTTGGAATTTAATAAAAAAGCCTTGGATTCTATATAGTGGCAGTGCTTACTATCTGGAGGAAAAAATCAATATAGATGATGTTGCAGCACGAAAAAGAAAAAGAAGTGACATTGCAGATGATTATGCAAGAAATTCAAAAAATACAAGTAGGAACAGAGAGCATTGAAAAGAGAATGGAGAATATTGAACAAAGAACAGGAAAAATGGATGAAAAAATTGAGAATATTTACCAAATGATGATGAAATACGAGGACAGATTTCAAAAAATTGAAAAAAAAAAGATGAACAAAGAGACCAGAAAATTGGCGATATTGACATCAGATTGAGCATGGTTGAAAAAGACAAGAGTGGAATATTGGAATGGGAGAACAGCAGATCAGAATTTTACCTCAGATTCCAGAATATAGAAGAAGAAAAGGGAAAGAAATTGGCGGAAGTAGTGAAAGAAATTCTAGCAGAAGCATCGGTGATAACGAAAGGGAAGTTGATGGAAGGAACAGACGAGAGGTTTCGAGTCTTTACAAGATATGCTGTGAAAAACAAGTTGCCAAGAGTCCACATAAGATCTACCAAGAAAGCAATTAGAACACAAATACTACAAATGGCAAGAGATATAAGATTGCACTACTATTGGATGGATACAGGATAACGTAATGAAATGCTATAATAAAAATTAATTTAAATTTAGTTAAACTTAGAATATTGCGCATAAAATGAAGTAATAATAGTTATAGTCAAATAAATGATTAATAATGATAATAATGTGTGTGTGTGTGTGTATGTATGTATGTATATATGTGTGTGTGTGTGTGTGTGTGTGTGTGTATGTGTGTGTATACTTAAAGTCACAACCCCTGGTATGCCCAAGTATGGGAGGAAGGTCACACTTCCACTCTCTGTCATTAGGCTCGTCACAAGAGACCATCCAGACAGAAACCCAATATTTTTTACTGTTGCCTTTTTGTTACATTTTGTTATATTTATGCTGATAAATAAATAAAGGGAGACTAGTATAGATCTATTTCAAGCTATTTAGCTCTCATCAGCTAGCCATACCCAAGTTTGGGAATCGAACCTGTGCTCCATTGCCTCCCAGGCAGGGAGTTAACCATTTGAGCTACAGAGAACGACTCCTTATCAGCCAGCCAGGGTGGGAGGTATATACTTAAAGTCACAACCCCTGGTATGCCCAAGTATGGGAGGAAGGTCACTTCCAGGAAGTTGTGACTTTAAGTATATACCTCCCACCCTGGCTGGCTGATAAGGAGTCATTCTCTGTAGCTCAAATGGTTAACTCCCTGCCTGGGAGGCAATGGAGCACAGCTGCTTCTGGAGGATCGCGCAGGCGCTGTATGCATCCTGCGCATGCGTGGAAGCGCAGAACTCATCAAAACCGGGTAAGGAGCGCGGGCGGGCGGGTGGGCCCTTCGCCGTTCCCGGAAGTTACTTATTTCCGGGTTCGCCGACCAACCGGTTCGCGGGCACCGCCGCGAACCGGTTGAAACCCACCCCTGATACATACACACATACATACATACTAGATTGATAATATGAAATTATATATAAATTGTAAGTGAGAATTATGGAGAGGATGCACAAAAGTTTTGTAACCAAAGATAAACAATTTTATATAGAATACAATATAAAGATGCAATATTACTGGATGGTTTAGAATGATGTAATGAAATGCCATAATATACATTTATTCTAAATTTAGAATATTTCGCATAAAAGGAAGTAATAATAGTTATAGTCAAATAAATGTTTAATAATGACAATAATTGTATATTTATATATTAGATTGATAATATGAGATTCTATATAAATTGTAAGTGAAGACTATGGTGAGGAAGTATAAAAGTTTTGTAACCAATCGACACACTGTATGTAACTGGAGGATGGTTTTTATGTTTTATGTTTGTTTATGCTTGTTTGTTTAAAAAAAAAATGAGTCAGTTGTCAAGCATCCAAATGTAAATCATGACCATGGGGATGCTGCAACAGTCATAACTGTGAGCAACGGTTATAAGTCACTTTTTTCAGTGCTGTTGTAACTTTCAATTATCACTAAGCAAACTGTTGTAAGTCAAGGACTACTAGTAAAGGGGATTCTCAGTCAAGCAGATCAATTCACTCAATATTGTACCACCTTCCCCTTTTTATTAAAACCTTTACCTGCTAATCATATTCCAGGAGATGAATCTTCTCTTAGAGTTTTGCATCCAGCAATCTGGGGAAGGTAAACACACTGACAGTTTTTTTTGCTGCAGGCTTAATCAGTAAAAGCTTGCCTTTATTGCACTGGTTTCCTAGTTGTGCTGGCCACAATGGCTTGGTATGCAGATTAAACATCACTGCCAGCTAATTTCTGCAAGCTTTGAAAAGCTTCAGTCACTGATATTTACAGATACAGAAATAATAGAGACAGAATAGAGACAGAATAGCAGACAGGTCTGGCTTCAGTTTGATCTAATTCTCTCACTCTCAGACATATAAACTCAAGATTTACATCAATATTTTACCTCCTGGGTTTACCTCAAGACTTTGCTTTCCAGGGTTCAAGTTCCCAGAGCAAATTGGTGCAGTGTAGTGTCACAAGGAGAGTTATTAAAATGAGTCTCAAACCCAACCCACCCCCGCCGTCTCTAATCTACCTATTCTCCGAACTGCAGCCGAAAAAGGTCTTACCATTATTACGGACCACATGAAGAGAGGCTGGCAGCCCCAGACATTGTTGTTCCCATGACGATTTTGCTTAATAGGTGGCAGAGTTCCCAGCCTAGATGAAAGCAAAGAGTAAATGACCGAGGCCAGCTAGCAGAGCATGGTATGTAACCATGGGGAGGACAGACGGCGACATCTACCATGCTTGCATTTGTGCCTCCATTAAAATATAGTTTATATTGCAGGCCTATACCTGAACATCAAAGGGACGCAGTGGCTAAGACACTGAGCTTGTCAATCAGAAAGGTTGGCAGCTTGCCGGTTTGAATCCCTAGTGCCACATAACGGAGTGAGTTCCCATTGCTTGTCCCAACTTCTGCCAACCTAGCAGTTCGAAAGCATGTAAAAATGCAAGTAGAAAAATAGGGACCACCTTTGGTGGGAAGGTAACAGCATTCTGTGCACCTTCGGCATTTAGTCATGCTGGCCATATGACCATGGAGACGTCTTCAGACAGTGCTGGCTCTTCAGCTTTGAAACAGAGATTAGCAATGCCCCCTAGAGTCAGGAATGACTAGCACATATGTGTGAGGGGAACCTTTCATCTTTACCTTTATACCTGAACATGCATCCTGCAGCAGATGCAGCAGAAAACTGTTGAAATTAGGCTGACAAGGTATCATCCAAAACATTAATTCACTCAAAAGATAGAGACCTCTGTTTCACTGCAGTGAAAATAGGGGGATGGGTCCCCATGGCATAAAAGGCTCCCTTCCTGGGACTGACATCATGACACTTCCTAGATGATGGGGGCCGCAACATGACCCTGCTGTCAGATCTGATGAGATGTAATTGGGGAGAGACAGTCCCTCAAGTAACCAGGTCCCATGCTGCGTAGATCTTTATAGGCCATTACCAGCACTTTGAACTGAACCCCTAAGCAAAGTGACAACCAACACAGCTCACCAAGGTATAACGTGTTAATTGTGAGACAAACATAACTGGATGTATGATAGCATTTTGCACCAGTTGAAGGTCTCTCAAATGTGTTTCAAGGACAGTGCATGGCACTAATCTATATGAGAGGTGACTAAAGCACGAATGATCATGGCCTCTTGGTTCAAGAACTAGCACAACTGGCTCATTCTAGTACAGCTGGAAGCACAGTGGGAAAGGCTGAGGATCGAAGGCAAGGCTGGCATAGAGAAAGCAGCAGAGAGCATGGCAAAGAGGGAAGGAAGGAAAAATTCAGGGGGTGCAAGTATAGCCAAGCAACCCAACCAGAGACTATTTCAAGGATGTTATAAGAGAGGAGGCAGCCAGTCTCAAGTCTGCCTGGATGTTTATTTTGAGGCCCCCAGGGTGCACCAAGGCTGAGACTGAACAAAATCCAATGCTTCTGCAAACTACTAGAAATTCCCTTAGGAACGAAATGCGAATTGGAATATTTCTGGATCTTAAAAAAAAAAAAAAATCCAAACGGAACCATTTTTAATTTTTGATGAACGTCAAACGCTTTGGATTGACTTCAATCAGCTCCAACCAGCATGACCAATATGAAGGCACTATGGAAACTGTGTTCTAAAATATTAGGGCACCAGATTGCTTGCCCAAGATGTGAAGTGAGTCTGCCAGCTCTAACAAGTCTTTTCCCAAACACAGTTCACTACAACAGCTTGTTGAAAATTAACACCACAATATTAAAAATAGCAGTTAGACTTATATACCGCTTCATGGGGCTTTCAGCCCTCTCTAAGCGGTTTACAGAGTCAGCATATTGCCCCCAACAACAATCCGGGTCCTCATTTTACCCACCTCGGAAGGATGGAAGGCTGAGTCAACCCTGAGCCGGTGAGATTTGAACAGCCGAACTGCAGATAACAGTCAGCTGAAGTGGCCTGCAGTGCTGCACCCTAACCACTGCACCACCTCGGCTCTTAAAAAGAAGGAAAAACAGCTGAATATGGTGAAGAAAGGGTGGCACAGATACACAAAGTTGACAGGAAATAAAAAAGAGTAATGACAACAACAAACAACTTTATTATGGTCAATGATTAGTACAAAAAAAAAGAATATTGCAAAATAAAGTACTGTTGCAATTGTGACTAAATGGTTCCTGGGATCTTCTTTATAGGAAGGATATTCTAGGCAGATATTAGCTGGCTTGATTATTCAGTTTTCCACTGAAATGACAATAAATAGCCCTTTGATAAGTTGAGACAAACAATTTAGGGCCTCCATTTCATGACCAGTGAACTTTATCAGGGTCCCTATCAACATTATGGCCACTGTGCTAACCCAGCAAAACAGTGAAGTGCTTTGCAGCTATAGTCCTCTAGGCCTGGTATTTATTTTTTTGATGTATATATATATAACTTTAACAGTTTAACTGTGTAGGAGGTTATCACCCAGCTCTCTCCCAGAAAAATGAAATATCCTAGGAAATATTGAAAAGGCAGAATATTTCTCTGGATGTGAAAAGGAAGAAATATGTTTAAAAGACAGAATAGCTCCCTGTAGCTTCCTGCCCATCCCCACTTTGTCAATGAGCCATTAAGAATGCCAAGCTAGTCCACTTTACATAATAAAGAGTTCTCCCCTTCAGCTCCAGGGGGACTGTATGATAATATTGGCCCTTTACCCAACTCCCCACATGGCATCTGAGAACTCAACCAAACCTGAATTCAAAACACAGCCTAGAGAGTTGCCCCTGCATGGCCCCATGGGAGTCTGACAACCAATCAGAATACAAGATCAATATCAAAGGTGAGAGAGGGCATAAAACCAGGGACTCAGCATCTCAGCCTCCCTTCTCTTCTTCTTCACCAACATTGAAGCATGGGATCACCTTTTCTGTCCAGGACTCAAGCCATGTGGCCCTGTCCACCATTAAACCATCTATCCAAGCAGCCTCCATGTCTCCAGTGTCTTTTTCCCCACTTGGAGCCAAACCCAGAAGGACATTTCTTTCAACAACTGAATTGAAATTTTATATACTGAAAGGATGGCAACTTTATTTCCAGATAAGTTCTCTGAAGAATGCAGGACAATTACTAAAGTTGTGCAAATTCTTTGAAAAGGAACTTCAGAATGTGTCTGATGTCCTACAAAGCATCTCCTTTTGAACTGTCAGAGATAGGGTTAGGGCAGAAGTATTCACAAAAGCAATAACATTTTGCCAAATACATATTATTGGATAACCTGGTAGTGCCACTCTGATCTTTTTTCTTTCTTTCTGAGTGAGCCATGCCAGTACAGCAGACAATCCAGCCTGGGAAAAAATGAAACCACTTATAAAACTGACCTTTACAGACATTGCCACTATAACCAGTTATAGAAAGGCTCTTGGGACACAGGCTTGGACTGTGGGAAGCAGCTTTTTAGCTGTGACTAGAAAATAGCTCCTTTTGTGTATTTAAAAGGGTTGCCTAATTCTAAGTATCCATTAGTAAAGGCAATGATACAAGTTTTGAAAGGAAGGAAGAAGTTTAGGAGTTTGAACTGTCATCTCAACCATCTCTGTTCAATTTATGTGCAAAAGCTCCTTATTCAAAAGTGGTTTTTCCCCCCTAGAGGTGGCTAACCTATACAATTCCAAATAGATTTATTGTAAATTAGGATGCCCATCAAAGAGTTACACAGATGAGAAAAATCTGATTTCTCCCACCAAGTTATAGCTTCTATCATCTCACAACTGTAAGGAAAGGAGTTACTTTGGCTTCACCAATTTAGGAATTTTATTATGACTTCTCATTTCATTTATTTTGTGTTTTTCAGATACTAGTGTATACAAAATAAATCCAACCTTTCTCTGATGCTTAATAATATTCTCTCTAGCTTCCATGTTACCACAGTTATTTGACTTGACATGGCTCCCTCAGCTGTTATTTGCACAGATAAAATTTTCCCAGCATTTTATTAACAATAAAATTAACAATAAAATGCAACCAAAAAGTGTGGAGGAGAAGAATGGTAAGCAGCTCGAAATACAGTTAACCAAATAAATTAACATAGTTAAAAATTGTTACTTAAGCATAATGAAGAGCCAAATTATAACTATGTGATTGAGTGTCTTGAACAAACTGACTTCATCCTTATTTAAAACAACATACTTACCATACTTGACTTTAATAATACTTTGAGAAAATTCATCAAAATGAATAGGAAAAGTAGATTGTTAAGCTTTTCTTACTGCTTTTGTAATTTCATAAAGATGAGTAATCTGAAATAAAGACTAAGCACAATGTATTGCTACTTATTACCTCATCACAATACTCTCTTTTTTCTAAAGATAAATTTAGGATGTGGAGTCCAGATCTAGGATTGTGCAAAGGGTCATTCTATTTGTGAGGTTAAAAAAAATAAATAAATTAGAGCAAATCCTACCAATCAGCACCATGTCCCTGATAACCAGAAGCTGTACAAGAAGTTTTCCATGGACGTGTGTAGGAAGTAATATGACCTCTGTAAATCTAATTCAAATGAGAAATCGTGGGATTGTGCTGCCTAGATCAAGGAACACCGAAGAGACTGATGGGTAAAAAAACAAAGTTCCTGAGAATTGCCAATATTAAGCTATGGGAAGAGATACAATTCAAGACTCATCCCACAGTTTCCAAATTATCCTTGTAATAACCTATGTTACTGAACAAAAAAAAGTATCTTTATTTTATTCCAGGGCAATAGAGATGTGTTTGTTTTATTAGTTTTGAAATATCTGAACTGCAGATGAACTGCAAAACATGTGACAAATTCACATGATGATTTCTGGGAGGGAGGGAGGGGGAGAGAGAGAGACAGAGACAGAGAGAGAGAATTAAATAAATTTACTTTTTTGTCTGTTTAATTACTTTTGGTTCTTTTCTCATCCTCTCATTTCCTACGGGTTTTTCTTCTTTTTTGTGCTCTTTTCACTAGGAGAATTAGTATAGTGCGGTTACTTTTTTCACTTTTCTTCTTCTTCTTCTTTCCTTATTGTATAGAATTGTACAATACAATAAAATTGTATCGCATTTTATACAATTGTATTTCAAATTGTAATTTTATATAAATCTTTTGTTAACTTTATTTTTCAGATTAAAGCAGTCCTCATTTACCAATCAGTCATTCAGCAACCGTCTGAAGTTATGACAGTGCTGAAAAAAAGGAGACTTATGACTAGTTCACAAAGATTGCAGCATCCCCACGGTCATGTGATCATGATTTACACGCTTGGCAACCAATGTGCATTTATATTTATCACAACTTCTGGTGATCACCTGATCTCAGTTTATGACCTTCACAGCTAGCTTCAACAAGGAAAGTGAATAAGAAAGCCAACTGATGAACTGATGTTATAAATTGGTCACGGTCATGTGGTGTTTCATTTTGTGATCACCTGGGTAAGAGAGGACTACCTATATGTAATGTTTATATAACAATAATGTAATTATATATTGCTCCTTTGTTTTTAAGTAGTGCTGTAGATGTTATTATATATGTGTTCTGTTCTCACTACATGTTAGTCTGTGTGCAGCTTGACATGCAGCTAAATGCACCTATTCTCCAATAAAACAGACCGTGTGCATAGATCTGGATGCTTTATTGAAAGAACAGGATATGGTGAAACTGGGGAAAATAGGGATACATACAATGAGAACCAAATACAAGATAAGCAGTACTGAATTACTGCTGAACTCACCAGCGATGGTCTGTGTGTGGGATGTGGGTTTATCCTTGGACGACCATGTGCCACAGATTAAGATAGATTCTTCTTTGTGCTTCTGCCTTCTTTGTTGAGCACTGGGCGACTGATGGTAGGAGGGGGTGGCAGTAATTATTCCGGTGGCTTTGGGGGTTCACTTCAGCTGCAGCGCCGGGCACAAGTGGCTAGGATTGGCCACCCACAAAGGGGACTTACCAAGTTTACCCATCTTCTCCAAGAAGCAACTACATTTCTCTCTTTCTTTATTCCCTATGTTACTTCTTTTTCAGTTTGTACATGTTCCTGGGTGGCAGGGGTGGGTTTCTCGCCCCGTTCCAACCAGTTCGGTTGGAACGGGGCCGGCGGCTTCCTCGTGCACGCGCGCAGTGCACGCATGCATACTAGCGCCTGTGCGATGCTCCAGCTGCTCCTGGAGGATCGCGCAGGCGCTGTATGCGTTCTGCGCATGCGTGGAAGCGCAGAACTCGTTAAAACCGGGTAAGAAACATGGGCGGGCGGGTGGATCCTTCGGCATTCCCGGAAGTTACTTACTTCCGGATTCGCCGACCAACCGGTTCGCGGGGACAGCCGCGAACCGCCTGAAACCCACCCCTGCTGGGTGGTATCTTTTTGCCCACTTCTATTTAAGGATGGAAGTCCTCCCTAGGAAAATGATTGCACCTGACATACTATCTCTTCTCAGTTGGTAGTAATATTTAGAAAAGCCCTTTCTCTACTTTTGTCTCGTTATTTTCATTCCCCTTATTAGGCCCCGTTTTTCCACTCTGTTTTTCATTTGACTCATGGCAGCTGTTGGCTTCTTTAAAGACAATGGGGCCTAATAATGAAAAAAAATGCTTCTTTCTTAAAGGAAAAAAGCAAAAAACCCAGAATTTCATGACTGGGGATAAGAGAAAGGGTCCTTGGATATGCTTATTCTACACTATCATGCTCATATTTATAAAACTCAGTGCCTCTGTGAAAGGTAAGGATGACTACTGCATTTGTGGTGCAATCAGAACATTGCGTGTGTTGAAGTTGTTTTAAGGCAAACCAAAGATGCCTTTTAAAAAACAAGTTTACATCATATTCTTACTAATTCATATTTTCATATCCGGTCACATGGGTGGCAAGCCACTCCCACAAAGGAGGCCACACCCACATAGTAGATTCCAACAATTTTTGAATTCCACCACTGGTACAAATGCAACTGGCTGATGTCTTAATAATTAAAAGGGATGCACAAACAACAAACCAAGAGCGTGACCTGGATAATTTTCCTATATGGGTTTTACAAAAGAGGCGTGTTAAGTTTTTAAGAATTTTGTGAGAAGGAATAAAAATAAAAGAAACCAAGTTCTCTGACACTGATAAATAAATGGAAGGCATATTAAATTGGTTTATTTGATCAGGATTAAAATGTTGTTATCTCTGTTAACTTTTAATGGATTTTTGCTGATATTAGGAGTGAAATTAAGATGATTATAGATTTGTCTATAAATAGAGAGGATATGGGAAGACGAGATAATTTGCTTATTTTAAGAGAAGATAATAAATTACTAAAACTGTTTATACTTGTGATGAATGTGGGAATGTCATTTTATGCACTTGTCTTTTTCTTTATCATATTCTTATCCCCCCCCCCTCTATATTTTCTCTTTTTTCTTTCTTTTCTGCATCTTCTAGTCTTTTTTGTTCTATTTTTTTTCTGGGTTGTATTACTGTAATTTGTATTGTTGTAATTATAATCCTTAATTCCTTTCTTTAAGAAAATAATAACCAAATAGGCTGAGAGTTTGAAGGGAAATAAGGAAAAGCAGAGTCTAAATTTACTGTTTAAATACACTTTCACTCTGCTGTCACATCCTGCACAGAATCTTTAATATTATCCATGTGTGTCTTATTTGTTTACTCACACCTAAAGCTCCATAAGAGGGCAGTATCGAGCCCATAAAAATGTCCTTGTTGGATGACTGTTTGGGGAGGTAGGGGGAATACTATTTTCAATATTTTCTTTTGTTTGTACCGTTGTTTCGTTTATTTACTTTTTGGGAGGAAACATTTATGTCTTAACTGTGAGAGACCCAGAGTGTAAGATGCGGGCGGCTCATCTCACGTGAGATGGGTGGCTGTATAAAATGGAATAAATAATAAAACAATATAAAAACTGATTCATCCTTGTTGTCCAACGTAAATTGTATCAGAACGAGGAAGGAGTGGGAAGTCAAGTGTGTGTGTTTGTGTTTAATGGGGAACGTTGAGATAACACGCAACTGTAGTTTTCTCATCATCTCTCACAGAGATTTTGACAAGATATAAATGTTAACATTTCTTCAGATTCCCAAGTTTTGAAAAGGTGGAGGCGTCCCAGCCTTGGAACCGATGGCTTGGTTGGCTCTTTACGTGTTTAAACGTTGTGGAGCAAGTAGAGTCGCTTTTGTGGTCATAAGAGGTTTAAAAAGTAGCCACCTCGCAATCAGAACTTTTGGGGGACGATCTCACGAAATCGGAACGCCCCGATTTTTTTCCCCAACTAACATATAATTCACGATTGGACATGAATTACTGTATAGATAAAAAGGCGGGACCAACCACCTTTTCTGTCCAATGGTAGTCCAGCTCCCCGGAAAGGCGTCTGATGCTCTGCGAAGGTCCGGTCTGAAACCAAAGCCCTTTTTCCCCCGTTCCGCGCTAAGATCGTTACTGTTTTCAGGTTCGATCGCCGTAATGTCGGTCCAGACCACCAAGAAGGAGTCCGAACTTTCCGGCCAGATCGAAGACTTCGTGATGCTTCTGAAAAGAGGCGGAAAGCTGCCGCGTTCAGGGGAGGTGGCCCGACGGACGGTGGGACTGCTGCGGAAGATCGTGGCGAATGGGCGCTGGGACAATGCTGGTGAGGAAGCGGGATAGGCACAGGTTAATCATATGGCTTCGCGGGCTGGATTCAGCCTCTTTGCCTCGATTCGGCTCGGCATAAAACAGAAAGGGCGGCTAATTACTTTCCAAGACAGGAAAAATTAAAAAACTCCTTAAGTCTTAAATCAGTCGCTTTGTTTCATTCCCCTCCGTAATAGGTTTCATCAGTGAAGCACACTATTGTTTAAGCCTACTACACAACATATTTCATATAATTTTTTCCCCCATCTAGAACAGTGTTTCTCAACCTTGGCAACTTGAAGATGTCCGGACTTCAACTCCCAGAATTCCCCACTGGCTGGGGAATTCTGGGAATTGAAGTCCAGACATCTTAAAGTTGTCAAGGTTGAGAAACACTGGTCTAGAATATCCAATTGCGACAGAAGTCTGCTCTGGAGAAAGGCTAATTGTAAAATCCCAGCGTTTTGTTTCTCCAATTCCTAGATGACAAAATGTACCTGTCAAAATATTCTCAGGTATTTTGGAACTGAAGTGCTGAAGATGGAAGAGTTATAGGTGACTTCATTGGCATGGACACATCCGTTTCTAAAGAGTTTCAAACTATGTGCCAATAACATCATTTATTTATTTATTTATTTTTGCAGAGAGGAGGCCAGGCATCTGATCCCTATGTTTTTTTGAATGAGCTTGCAAAGTTTTCTTCCATCTTTATTGAAGCATGGAAGAGATGGTGTTCTTAACTATGGATTACCAAAATAATCTAGTTGCTTGGATATTTATTATACACTGAACTATAAACTAATATAAGCTGAGCTAGGTTAACTATAATGAGCTGGCTAATTTAATTTTAAAGATATTCTGTGAATATAGTACGCTCCAAATACCCTTTCCATTTTAGTTTAAGAGGAAAGCTAGGAAAAGGTAATGAAAGAAATGGTAAAATCTCAAAGCAAAGTATATTGAATTTAGTAGAATGCTATTATTCCCAGACAGTGAAGATAAAAAAGTCAGCTTATTTTTTTACCATCGTAATGACCGCATAGAATAAATCTGCTTAAAATTTGTTTTAAAAATATTTTCAGCCTTTTGACATTTCCTGCAAACACAGCTGATCTCCATGAAGTTTCTAGGAGATTGTTCATAGTTAGGAATCATTAATGTTATCTTATGTTAAAAGAAAAAAATATGGATATGGAAGTTTGTCAAAATGAAATAAAACTTACTGAGAAGCATCGAGATAGATCCTGCCAGGCAAGATGAAGAAGTTATTGATAAGCAGAAAACTGGTTTGGATATTAAAATTCAGTTTAATCTGAACGTAGTCCTGCTTTCACTTAAAGATAGCCTTATAGCATGGAATGCTCCAGTGGGAAGGACTGCATGCTCATGATTACATTGAACACCGTAGATACAATTGGATTTAGCAGCAATTCTAAGTAGATTACTGTATGTAAAGTACTGCATGTAAAATACCACAGTACAAACTCTACATAGGGCTACTCTTGAAAAGAATAGGGATTTTTTCAGTTACTACAACATATTACCTGAATATTAACATTCTTTCATTTGTCTCCTTGGCTCCATTCAAGATTATGGTTCAGTATTTAACAAACCATTTGTTACATTGAATCAATGAAGATATTAATTATTAATCTCTGGTTATTAAAATCTGCAGGAGAAAGCTCTTTGAAAGATGTGTTGCTTTTACTCATATACGAGTAATATTTTCAGTGCTATGATTGTATTGACTTGTAGTTTGTACAAAAGGTGTTAAGACTGTCATTTATAAAGTTTTATTTTCGTTTTTAATTAATGTATTATAAATATTTTAAAAATATTGCTTGTAGTGATATTGTAACAGAGAAACGATATGAAAGTTGGCAGGCACAAAAGTTCAGTCTTCCACTGCATCATTCATCCGTCACATCTAGATAGCTGCCCATCTCACAAAAATGTGGCTGGACAGCGCACAATAATAAAAGTTTTTAAAAAGTAATATGAAAGAAAATCAACAATTAAAAAAAAAAGTTTTTAAAAAGGCAAGGAGAGAATGACAGTTATTAACAATAGTGGCGTTATCTCAAAAACTCACCATAGCCTTGGGTCTCCCAAGCCACATAGCTAAGTCTTTTGAGTGACTTTCAAAAGTTTAACAGAGATGGAATCAGCCTGATATCTCATTATGCCCCATAATGTATAATCTCGACTTTCATTGGTTGATTAAAATTAGCAAGAATAGTGTCTGGTTTAAACAATTGAGACATGGAAACTCTTATTTAAATAATTGCATAGACATAACGTCATGTAATTCTCCAAAAGTCAGGGGTTAAAGGTTAATGATAAAAGGTCCAGTTAACTGAGAAGATACAGAATGTAAATTAAGAAAGTACCGGGAATTAAGGGAAGAAGTAGATTGAACTGCAGATATATAATGAATTACCAGATGTATCTCCCTCTCATTTCAGGAGAGTTAATGAACTTGATTCGTAAGGAAGGAAAGAGAATGAGTGCAGCCCAACCATCTGAGACCACTGTAGGTAATATGGTGAGACGAGTGTTGAAGATAATTCGCGAAGAATACAGCAGGTAAGTTTGCTTTAGCTTGTCTTATTTTCACTATTTTGGCATCCCCTGAGAAGATATTTACTGTGTAACATTAATTTTGAAGAATCAAAATCAAACATCTCGTTTATGTTTCCTAATATTTTTAACTTTGATTGTACAAAGCGGAACCATCCACATTTCTTTATAGGAATACTTTTGCTATGTGTGTGCTTGTAAGCTGTTAAACCGCCAAATTACTTAAGAATGCACTACTTCCATATGGTTCTTACTGTACTAAAGCTGTTTTCTTAAGTCCATTTTGTTTGCTCAATATTCTTACTGTTTAGTTTGAACAATGTTCCTTCCAGAGATATGACTTTTAAAGTTCTTTAATCTTTTGATGGGACCATATTACTCTGACAGTAAATAGTACAGACTTCCATTACATTTTCTCACTTTCCCTGGATATTGTTCCACAGGCTCCGAGGACGTAGTGAAGAGAGTGACCAGCAAGAATCTCTCCACAAACTTCTGACCTCAGGAGGTCTCAGCGAAGATTTCAAAATCTGCTATCAGCCATTAAGGGCCAATATTATCGATGCTATTAGAGAGCTGTTACTTGAACTTGGTAAGAGAAGCTAATGGTAGAATAGAAGGAATTGGAAATTAGATAATTCCTGGTAAAATAAGATTTTTCAATTTACATCCCAAATTGCAGCATCCAATCAGCAGAAAGATCTCTTCCATTTAAATGGGAATATTATAGAAAGACTTCAATGCAGAAGCAGTGTAGCCTGAACTGTAAACTGGACAATGCTAAGAAAAAATTGCCTTGTATGGAACAACACTTACAGTAAATATTTTGCCTATGTAATTTGAAGAAATTAAGCAGGTTGTACATAATAACCTTTCCTCCAATTATAATTGCAAAGACAAATTAAGTTGTGCAATGTAATGTGCATGAATCTGTTAAAAATCAGCACACTCTCACTTGATTTTAAATAAGATGTTGGCATAGTGTAAAACAAAATACTAGCATTCAAAATGTACATCATTTCCAAGAATGCTTATGAGTTCCAGATAGTCTTAGAAAATAAATTATGGAATTCCTGCCAGTTGGGAATTCTGGGAGTTGAAATTCATACAGCTTAAAGTTGCTGAGATTGAAATATACTGATATAGAACAATCCAAAGGTAGGATGAGTGAGTATTAAGATGTTATGCATAGTTTGCATATCACAATATGTTTTAGGATTGGCCATGCCCAATCAAATGAATTTTTAAAATGTGCAACACACCCAACAACTATTCTTTTAAAAGTGTCAAAAATGACCTATTCCTGCCCTATGCATTCTGAATCTCCTCCTGTTGAAAGACCTCCTTCCCTCTATAAATCAATTTGCTTACCGTACATTTCGAATTTTCCTTTTTTTCCTAATCTGATAAGCTAACCATCTGCCCGGTTTATTTGCGTTACAAAAAGTGTTGTGTTTTGCATATAATAAACTAGTGGCTACCTGGTCAGAGATCAACATATCAAATTGGGATTTTAATATGGTAATTGCTTCCTTAACCTTTGTATTGCCTGGATTCAATGTTAACTCCAACTCTTTCCCTTTAATTTCCTCTTCCAATTCTTTTCGTTTTAGCCCTTGTTTATGTCTATGTATTTTGTTTATATTCATCAGTACTCCTCTCATATACGCTTTGCTTGCATCCCATACAAAATCCATAGGTGTACCCTTATTCATATTCAGAACAAAGTATTCAGATAACAATTTTTTACAATCATTAATGTACTTTTCATATCTGAATAAGTTTTCATTCAGCCTCCAAGACCTTCTTGCCTGCACTATCCTTCCCAATTCCATCCAAACTGGGTTATGATCCGAAAGGACCCTCGCCGCAATCTTTGTCTTCTTCACCCTAGAAAGTAAATCATTAGTGATTAGTATAAAATCAATCCTTGAAAAAGATTGATGTCTATCGGAAAAGAAGGTGAAATCATATTCCTCTGTGTTTCTTTCTCGCCAAATATCTCTCAATTCAAAGTCGTCCATCATGTCAAAAAAAGGTTTGGGTAGCTTAGCTCGCATTTTAGTATTTGGACGAGAGGTCTTCTTATCTCTTTTAGTGTCAATCACGCCGTTCCAGTCACCCAATAGTATACAAGACTTATAGTCCCACTGTACTAATTTAGCATGAAGATTTCTATAGAATCCATCTTGCTGTTGATTAGGAGCATAAATTCCCCAAAGTAATGTCTTTTTCCCTTCTAAGATTAGGTCTAACGCGATATATCTTCCAAAGGGATCTGCTTCAATTAGTTCAGCCTTAATGTCTTTTCTTAAGTATACAACTATACCTGCCCTATGCATTCTGTCAGCAAATAGTTAGGTGATCTTTTAAAAATATCTTTGCAATGTTCTACTTTAGGCTTTTTCAACCAATTTTTATTACTATATTCCAGTTATTCATGAGTACTAATTCTGTCAATTGGGAATTCTAGAAAATGTAGACTTATTAGGATACTCTGTTAAATAAATCTTTATAACCATGTCAGTTAAAATCAATTAAAGTCAACTTAGAGATTTATGTACACAAAATTATGAAAAACATTGAACAATGTCTTTCAGGCAAATTTTTCTGTCTCTTTACTCATGACTAGTTTTCTTTTTTTTTTTTGCAGAGAGCACTACGGAAAATATTTCCACCCAGGCTTTGGAACACATCCACTCCAATGAGGTGATTATGACTATTGGTTATTCACGCACAGTGGAGGCTTTTCTGAAAGAGGCAGCACGTAAAAGGAAATTCCATGTCATTGTGGCTGAATGTGCACCCTTTTGCCAGGTAAGGGTTTGTTATGTGAGCACTTCTTTGCAATCGTTTGGTGTTGATGCTTAACATGACACATCATTTTAAATAAATAAAAAAATTATGATAAAATGTGTAGACTTTGTGAAGGGGAAATGCAATCTTGCTTACCCAATTAAAAATTACCCAGCCAGATATCTCACTGCATGTTCTTTCTTCTTCTGAATTTATTGGAATTGTTTGTGTGGCCTAGATTGATAATATACATTCAAGCAGCTTTAAAATGCATAGCTCACAATGTTTACTTGTTGTATCTCTCCAAATATTAATCTTCCCACATCTTTTTTTTCTTGCAGGGCCATGAAATGGCTGTCAGTTTGTCTAAAGAGAATATAGAAACCACCGTCATGAGTGATGCAGCCATCTTTGCTGTTATGTCTCGAGTCAACAAGGTGGGTTTTTTGGCTTTGTCTCTTCAGAATTGATGTTTTCTTATTACTGGTAAAATCATAGATTTTCATAGAGGAAGAACAAAAACCACATTGTATATTCTTGCACTGTTGTATTGATATTGGTGATACAGTATCATACCAATTGTATCTTTACCCATTTTCTTTTTACGGTAGTCTTTGACTTCTGACCAGTTGCTTAGCAACCATTCAGAGTTTCGATGGCCACACATACCTACCCCATACTCATGTGATTGCATTTGCGGCTCTTGTCAACCAACTCACATTTATTACTGCAGTATCCCACAGTCATGTGACCACAATTTACCATGTTTTTTTTCTGGCAACCAACATTTAGATTGTGATGTAGAAAGAGAATATTTATTAATCTTATGTAGATTAATTTGTTATGACAAACAGTTTTCATTGCTCACTTGTATTTTTGCAGGTTATCATCGGAACAAAAACCATTTTGGCCAATGGTGCATTAATAGCAGTCAGTGGAACTCACACTCTGGCGCTAGCAGCCAAACACCATTCTACCCCTCTCATTGTCTGTGCACCCATGTTCAAACTCACACCCCAGGCAAGTGCAGTGATTTTTCAACTGTATCTTTGGTTGAGAGAAATGCAAAAGTGCTACTGTGGCAATATAAAAATGAATAAGAATGTCCTGGAAAAATGTAATCCTGCTAGTGGTCTGCAAGCAAGCAGGGTACCTTTCAGAGAATCTGTTCTTTTGTCACTGAGCCCTGTAATGCATTTTTCTAACAAAATTTATGGCACACAGCAGGGATTCTCAAATAGTGGTTGTGATCTCCCCATCCCCCACCCCATCCTCACAGGTGGATAGCAATTTACAAGGCGGGACTGCTACCTTTAAAAGGCTAGTCAGTCCTGTGGGGGCAAAGTAGGAGTGCTATCAAAACTTTCTTCAGGTTCAGCTGTGCAAATTGACAGAGTGCTTCTTCAGTTAAAGTGAGGAACAAAACCTTGGGTGAGTTCTGAGGAATGGCTAAATCTTTGGCTCTAACCATTGATCAAAATTGTGGGCAATCAAAATAGGTTTTTGAATTAACTTATTTTATTCTTTTTATTTACAAAAGGATTATAGAGAATTATTTCTCATTTCATGGGATTGTGGTGTAATGAAATTTGAGGTCCTCTAACGTGTGTTACAAAGCAAGGGAATATTGAGCACCGTAGTTGAGATTATGTCTAATCCATCTCTGTCTCTTGCTCTTCTCACTTTCAGTTTCTTAACGAAGAGGATTCATTCCACAAGTTTGTCTCTCCACAGGAAGTACTGCCTTTTACAGAAGGTAAATACTTTTGTTAATTAAGGGGTATGGAGAAATGAGTTAATTTTATCACTTAAGAGCCCATACAAATGTGGATCCTTGCCCTGTTCAATTTTTCCAAGCGTGATCTTCAGCATGTTGTGCAAAATTAGTCAGCTTCAAGCTAGAGGCACTTGCTTACAACTTGGACTTTTGAATGATTAATTTAGGATATGTAGCATCCAACCTTTTCTAATGGAAATTTTCATCACTCTGAACCACTCTGGCAGCTGGACTACTGTACTACATGAACAAAGTAGCTAGGTGGAACCACCAGTGACCATGTTTTCAATGGTGTTTATGCTCCCAACACTTGTTTCCTGCTGTAAATCAGTGGATGGAAAAATACCTGTGCTAAATCTGATGGGCTGGTAGATAATACAATACAATACTATAGCAGAGTTGGAAGGGACCTTGGAGGTCTTCTAGTCCAACCCCCTGCCTCGGCAGGAAACCCTATACTGTTCCAGACAAATGGCTATCCAACATCTTCTTAAAGACTTCCAGTGTTGGGGCATTCACAACCTCTGGAGGCAAGCTGTTCCACTGATTAATTGTTCTAACTGTCATGAAATTTCTCCTCAGTTCTAAGTTGCTTCTCTCAATTAGTTTCCACCCATTGCTTCTTGTTCTACCCTCAGGTGCCTTGGAGAATAGTTGGATTCCCTCTTCTTTGTGATATTTCATCTAGTCCCAGAGCCACAAGTGGAAATCTCCCCTCCCCCTAGCAATGCCTTGTTTTAAGACAGAATACCAGTGCACATAGATTTATGCATGTAACTAAGTTCTCAGTTAGTTGAATGCATTTACACTGAAATTGGTAGGTCTTTAATGAGTTATAACTATTTTTCAGTGGTTTCAACTGACCTAAGTGCAAATAATTTGTTCTAAATAATATGAGACTACATTGTTTTTTGCTCTGGGTAGACATATCTCTGGTCATCCCATCCGTCTTTTTGTGTTACTGGTCATTTTTCTATCATGTAAATCTTTTTCTTTCAGGAGAGATTCTATCAAAGGTCAATGTTTACTGTCCAGTTTTTGACTACGTCCCTCCAGAACTTATCACGCTCTTCATTTCAAACATTGGAGGCAATGCTCCTTCTTATATCTATCGTCTTATGAGTGAACTTTATCATCCCGATGATCGTGAACTTTGAAACTTTGCGCTATGGGCTTAATTTATTCCAGAATAAATGAATGATATAACAAATACCAATATTTTCATTGGGGAAATAAATAAAGTACGGAAAATGAAAGTGCTATTTTCAAAAGCATTTTTTTAGCTGTGCTTTCTCTGTTGGCATGAGACCTCCTTGTGTTCTAGGTATGTTTCAACATCTATTAGTAATATCCCACAAAATTCTGAAGTCTTCATAAGCCATTGCCATACTAATTCAGGACTAGCCAACTTAATGTCCTCCAGGTACATTGGATTTCGGTTCCCACCTCTGCCTTTATGGTCAATGATAAGGAATTGTGAGAACTGTAATTTAAAACATTTGGATATCAGAATTGCTTATTTTTGATCTCATGAAAGAAGGCATTGCTCTTAAATTGTTGAGAAATGTTTTCTATGATACATAGAAAAAGTTTCAAAAAGTAGATAGAATAGAAAACTAAATATAAAATGGAAGTTACATTGCTTTTTAACCTGTTCTCACTTTGCTTTCAACTAAAAGTAATATATACTTTAAGAAAGTTAAAGTAATCAATGCTGCATGTTAGCAATAGCAAAAAGATGGAAGACTGTTTTTTAATAGCAATTCATTAAAAAGTACAATCAGAATCTAAATTTAGCTCCCTTTATGAATGTATACAAAACACCAGAAATATTGTTTAAGTCAGAGTTTTGCAAATATGTAAAACTATTTTGGTAAAAAGAGGCAAGGATTCAATTTTAAAAAAAAAAACTTTTTTTTCCAAAATTGCCAAACAGTTCCAGGTCAAATGAAATTACTCCATGTTTCCCAAGGGAACAAAATCTTTGATTCTTACTACCATATCGATGCTCCAAAGTATTAGACTCCTTTCCAAATACTGAATTTTCATCTTCCATAATACAAGGGGGTTCATAGTACAAAAACTAGTGTTTAAATAGTACCTGTATTCATAGAACTGCTGAGGCTTCAACATTCACAGTAGATTCTTTTTCTTTTCCAAAGAGCTTCCAGGCTTTAACCATTTTTCTTAATTTGGCGAGATTAGGTTTTGGCTGTAGGAAAAAATGCCAATGACTCATTGACAATAATTAATTAAGACAATAATCCAGACAATACTCTTACTAGTTGGCATTCGAATTAACACATTCTCAAATTTGTTGCATATTATTTGGCATTAAATACATCAGGGATCAAAAACTTGCAGGCTGTGTATGCCCTTCCTAAGCCTATGTGTAATTTCTCCAGAATTTACCCTTAAATTTCTGCCTAGCCTGCAGGGTCCATAATGCAGTTTGCTGCTGAATTTTGATGGTAAACAACTGTGCAGTTTGAGAAACTATAAAGGAATCTTCTCCAAAAAATTAATTCCCTCAAACTAAAAAAAAATATCCTTTGAAAATCTTGCCCTTTAACAATATCTATTCTGTATATCTATTCTGTAACAATAACTGCTGGGCAGATAGATAGAGAAATAGACATATCCAATTTAGATTATTTTAAAATATGTTCTGTTGCTAATGACAGTAGTTAGTGGCAATAACGGTACCAATATTGATAGATTATGTGCCATTAAGTCAGTGCTGATTCTTAATAATTCTATGACTATCTGTCCTTCAGGAATGGCACACCCATTGTTGCTATAACTAAGTCTATCCATCTGGATGTTGGTTACCCTGTTTTCTTTCCTTCCAGCTTTCTCAGCATTAAGAGACGTCTCTAGAGAACAAGGACTATATATAATGTGTTTGAAGCAGAATAATTTCAGCCTGGTCATTTGTGCCTCAAGTGAGAACTCTGGATTCATTTGTTCAATGATGCTGCTTTTTCAAAATCCAATTTTTGTTTCTAAAAGAAGTTGCACGGAATGCCATTATTCGAATTATTCTGCTCTTTGTAGATGTAGGCAATCCCATCATCTGAATAACTTTTCCAAGGAATTCATTGCTGCTCTACTAAACGCTAGTCTGCAGCATATTTTTTGGCTGCTGTTCATTTATAGTTGATCATAAAATGCAAAAGCTTTCTTCAACATCTTCACTATCAATTTTAAGTTATTGTACCTAATTTGGTCTTCTTTATATATAATTTTAGTCCCATTTTTACTGTGTTCCTTGACTTTTATTACTAGAGCCTGGAGATCCTACATATTTTCAATTGTCCGAGAAGGGTCATCAGCATAATGCAGATTATTTATGGTTTTCCCTGCAATTTTAATACCATATTCATTTCCCCCCTCAATCCAGCTCCCTTAATATATATTCAGCATATTAGTGATGTCAATAATTATGATCATAGGATTGTCTTCAGGGGTTTCAATAGCATCAAAATGGCAGATATGATGTGAAAAAGGGGGGAGTTGGTCATTATTTGCACTCATCATTTTAATTCTTTTGACCACTGCTACAGACATGCCTGATAACAAAAGATGATAAAAAAAGAAAGTAACAAAAGTATTCTTTTGCTATGCTTATCGTCTTGTTGCTTGCTGGCAGTGAACACCAATTATTATGAATAATGTGTTTGTTCCTTGTCCACTTAGTTTTCATTCCTTTGCAGGGATTATACAAAAAGAAGCAGTATAGTCCCATATAAATACCTTCAAAAGTAATAACCATTGTCCCAATTCTCAAATGAGGCCATAGTACTTTCACTATTATTCTTATTTTCTTTTGTTCTGCACTATTGTGAACTAAGTAGCTCAGTTCTTAATTATGAGACTGCCAAAACTGTACTTTTATGGGCATTTTCCTTAGTTGATTTTGCATGCAAAGCCTGAATATTAGTGCACAATAGTCCCATTTTATAGTCTGCATAGGATAGGCATCTAGTGTACAAAACACTACTCAGTGAATTAGCTTTTCATTTCTGGACATACCCATATCCAGCTGAAAGTTTTATTATGAAATTAATCTTGACTGTTTCACGTACACAATTAAAAAGATAAGGATATATAGATATAGATATATAGATATAGACATGAAGTACATTTTCTTTCCTATGGATATAATTTGTCAGGAGTCAGGACACAAGAACTTTGGGCAATATCATATTTTGACATTCTTTCAGTTCTTTCAAATTAAAAGAATAGGACAAAGTTCTTCAACTGACACTAAATATCTTAGAACATTCAACTGCAACAAGGGATTTTATTCCTTTATTTATTTAAACAATTTATAGAGGCACCCATCTCACAGCTATGATTCTATTTTAGGCCTGTTGTAAATTAAACTGACACACAAGTAGCAGAGTAACAGTCAACACAATGTGTACCTTATGTGCTCTGTGCTTACCTTATTTTCCTGCTGCAAATGATCCACATCTGCAAGAGGCAACATGGAAGGTCTCCCATGAGCACACTGGAAAGGCAGTTGACAACATGACAAAGAAGCCATAAGATGGCAACTTTCATCAAACGTCAAGCTGTCGTTGAATTTAATAGCGCCTGAAAAGAAAAACGAGTAGGAGAGTTTTGTGTTAAAATATTTATTTCCTCTTTTTAGTTTATTTTCCAAAACAACTTATTTCCAAAAAAAGTATTCCTTCTTTTTTTCAAAATAACTGATTTTCCTCTTTTTTGGTTTTTGTTTCTCTTTTCCTGCTTTTTCCCCAAAACAAATCAGATAGTTATGAACATTCATTCAACAACTTTTCAAAGTTACAATGGTACTATGACCCTTGAGTTTACAAGCATTGCAGCATCTCTGTAGTCACATGATCAAAATTCAGTTGCTTGGCAACTGGTACATATGTACGATGGTTGCAGAATCCCAGAGTCATGTAATTGTCATTTGTTATAATTATAGGGGGCTTCTGACAAGCAAAGTCAATGGAGGAAACCTAATTTGCTTATTGGCCATCTGTCACTTAAAGATCATGGCCAAAAAAGTTGTAAAATCAAGACATGATTACCTGCTTAGTGATGGGCATTCCAATCCTAATTATGATTGTAAATTGAGGACTACCTGTATGGGGGCAAAAGGGGGTGGGTTGTGGATAATAAAGGAAAAGGGTGCTTACAATATGGATTTCAAATTGTTAATGATGAATTATAGGTCCAGATTCATTTGGAATTTTAGCTTTGATTTAATTAGAATTAATTTTGTCACAAGAAAATAGTGTTTTGTTTTGGGATTGTATATTAAGGGGCCTTTGAAAGCTGGACGCTAGACACAACTAGAAGATAAAGAAAACAATGGAGCAGAATTCTATAACAAAAGCTATTGAACATTTTTTTGAGCACATAGACAAACTTCTTGATAAGATGAACAGATGTTGTAATGAAGTTATAGAACAAGCTTTAACTGATAATTCTGAAATTATTTTGAAGGGAGATTTGTGATAAGCAGTGATATAGAGAAAGATATGGACATATAGTGCATACTGGATAATTGACATACATCTAAAGCATAGCCAATGTGAAAATTATGTCCCAAATTCTTCAGCAAGAAAAATAATGGATCCCTGCTGTTCTCTTTTACTGCTGAGTTTTCAGTGATAGCATGTTTGCTTCAGAACAAAAAGGCATGAAACAATCTTTTTCTTACCATGGCAGGCCTGGGAAGCTAGCACTTTCAGAATGGTTAATGGTAATGTTGCTTGTGCCCCACCAGTTGTCTGAAGTAACTGAAAATAGGAGTATATTGGTTGATTATCTAAAAATGTTGAATGAAGAATGAAAAGTACTAGTAGTTAGATATAACGAGATGTACAAATTACAACCTGTAGCCTTTGAAAACCTTAGTTATAGGGCCAAAAGCTGCTGCTCTATTTTATTTTTTCATATGATAGAAGAAGAAAATAATATGGGAAGTATTTAATTAAACTGTACTTAATTGTATTTAATTTGAGTTTAATAACATGTATAATTTTAATATAATTAAATTAAATTTATGAAGTTTGTTCAAATCTATCAACTTATTTCTAGCAACTTATTCAGAAACCCTTGAGGTAAAAAAAGGTTGCACATGTGTATTAAAGTCATTGTTCTGGAGTCATGTTTGACATCAGCAAACAGCTGAATTTGAGTAAACTTTTTATTCCTAATTATGGTTCTGCTATAGTTTTCCCCCTATAATTATTCATATTATAAAATGAGAATCAACTGCACAAACGGATTCAGTGATTACTTTTTTAGTGAGGGTATATATAAATGCAAGTCCATTTCTGAAGCCTCACAACAAAATAATCCATGTCATGGTTTTTCAAGTCACTTATAGAAATTGCCTTTCAGGGCAAATAAAGATGGATTCCCTAGTTAAATAATTTTATTAATCTATTCTGGAAAATCTTGCTCTTTGAATATGCTGTTTTAAAAGATAATGTTTAAAATATATTTTTATACTAAGCAACATAATGTACTTCACTACCTATTTTGGCTACTGATAAAAACAGGAATCTACCAAAACT
This sequence comes from Thamnophis elegans, assembly GCF_009769535.1. Taxonomy (NCBI): domain Eukaryota; kingdom Metazoa; phylum Chordata; class Lepidosauria; order Squamata; family Natricidae; genus Thamnophis; species Thamnophis elegans. Next base: position 131,344,054 of record NC_045541.1, read on the forward strand.
TTAAAATTTATAGATAGAAAATCAAATTTAGAACATCTTATTTTAAATGTAATTAGCAAAACATTTCCATTTCATAGCATTCTTCAAAATACATACACATATTAGCTTCCAAAAATCTTACCTCAATTTGTTCTTGAATAAGCTCCTGAAAAAAAATAAAAAAAATATGATGTCAGAGTTCAATTTCTGTTTTGTGTTCACAAAGAAATGTTATCCTCTAAAAAAAGATTATGAAATAATAATAACAAAAGTATCAGAATACAATGATATATACTTTATATTTCAAAAAGTACACGTTCTCGGTGATTTTTTTGTAAAGCCACTATTATGACAAACTGAGTATATTATTTTTCCAAAGCAAGCACAGTACAGTAATTGTTTGCCAATATACACATAAACCAGCTGGAAGGAAAAAATAGGTCATAGCTCGCTTCTTTATTGGATACAAAGGAAAATATTAAATAACTGGCAGATAATTTTTTATGTAGAAATTCCAAACCTTGTGCTGAACAGTGAATTAGGGCAAGCATCATATAATACCTACATTCATATCTCACCTGCACAATTCTCTTAGTCACGGTATGCCTTCCACGACGCAATTCATTAGCTTCTTTCTCCACAAAACACAGTGGCACTTTCCCAACAAGAATCTGAGAGAGATTGTTTTTGGGAAACAGCAATTCAAGACCTAAATTCTCCAGATTTTTATGACAGCACCTGTAAAGTTAAACAAAAATTCTAAAGTGCAGCCTCAGATATTCTAGTTCTCTTCCAATGTTGAAACAGATGTGACAATTAATAAAGACCAATCACTTATTGAGTCAAAGTTTGTGGACAATCTATTATAGACTGTTTACTCATTGATCAGCTCAGCAATAAAAGTTTGTTATTTATTTTTTAGGATCTTATCCAATCCAGATTATATTTAATATAAAGAATATGTATTAATATAATGATTTCACAATAAAAGTCTAATCTGAAAGCCCCTTATTATTATTTTTAAAGGAACAATCAATATGTTGGACGCTCTGAGTAGTACCAACCATAAGAGTCTTCTCTGATCCTCTGTTACTTCAATCTCCAATGGGGGACACAAAGTGGAAGCCAATAATTTCTTCTTGCCCAGTGCTTCATGTTGCTTGTCATAGGAATCTAATAATAGAGCAACAAAACCATTGTTCATGATATTTTGAAGACAGTATATATTCACAAAGAAACTTATATTATTCTACACACCAGCTGATGGGCAACCTATACTACAGAAGAAATATTATTTATCCTTGGCAGCAGTCTTGTTAATGTTACATTGTAACTGCCAATATTAACCAAGGCAATCCTAAGAGACATCAATTATTATAACATTTTATCAACAAATTATCAGCCCTGAAATAATAGAGCAAACTATCATAATTATAAACGACTCCATTTAAAACTTATAATATACATTTCTTACAACCTAGAGAGTTTTTCACATTCTTGGCCAATTATTGCTGCCAGGACAGAGCCAGCAAGTTTTCTCTTGGACTCTTCACTTTAAGAAATTCATAGCTGTTGTTGATCTGGAGATCAATGAACTATTCTAAATTACAAGAATTGCTGTTATCTTTTATGACTATGAGCATATTCTGTAAAGCTCAAAAATGTCATTCTCCATAATAGATAAAATGGACATTATTCATATTCTACTAAAACACTTACAGAACCTCCAATAAGATCTATATAGGAATTCCTAATCATCAATTATAATTAAATTAACACCATACATTCATTCTTAATTATTAATGTATATGTGTACCTCAATAAATTTGATTTTTCAGCTTCTAGTTTATTTTATCAGCTATAAAATTATTTTCTTTGACCATCTGAAGCTATACCTGTGATAAGTTGCTCAAGACGGACACGTTCATGGGCTGCATGCTGATCCACAAGTACAAGAAGATTCCCATCTAGAGCCATAAAAACAGTGTCTTCATCATCTTAGCACATAATGCCGGTTCTAAATTTAACCTCACTTTATCCTCAGCTTGTGAGGTAGGTTAGAATGTAGGACAGCAATTTGATCAAGCTTATATGAAAAGCTTTTCAAACAAATAAAAAATTGAATTAGAAATCTTTCCGTTCAACTTCTTTCTTCCCTTGAGGGAACAGAACAGTTGCAAGAAAATGTTTTGGAGCTTACCTAATTATATTATTTCAAGTAAGACTGAACCCTTGAATCAATATTACCAATGAAGTCGAATAATCAATATTGTTCTGCATTTCATCATAAGCCACTATATGTAGTTATTTTTCAGTTAATATTGTACTAAAAAGATACACATACATATAGGTGTTAGCAATTCAATAGTAGAATCTGTATAAGAGTTGCTACCAGTTAGGCAGAATAATCATTTAGTAAAGCATTATTATTAGATGTTCCAGGTTTTTTAAAAAAACTATTCAACGAGCAATTTGGGATGATTTAAAATGGTTAAGAAACAACACACACAATTTTGTTCAATTAATTTTTTTCTTGTAGTTATAGAATTATCTCATGTATAAATAAGTTTTACAAAAAGTTTTACATTTTACAGAAAGTTTTTATAAGAAGAAATTGCATTTTTACCTGCATGTTCACTCTCATCTTCCCTAGTGTTGATTAAACATGCAATAAATTTATTGTCCACTTGATTAAGGACCTATAAATTATTCAAAAATGATAACAGTTTTTAAAAAACAGAATAATTCTAGAACGTAAATGAAAAGATGTGATTTCATTAGTTTTTGACATTGTTAACATGGATCTATAAATTATTATTTGCTAACAGTAGCACTATTTTACCATAGATTGTTACAACCCAGAATAAATATACATGTGTTCTCTTGCAAGTGATAGTTGTAGTGCTGCTACTTACCTGCAGAGAATCAATCATCTTTTTAGTGAACCGATAAGGATAGAGGATGTTATGTATTTTAACAGCAAGGGTATCTGCCTGCCCACTGCTAACATCCAGAGCAACCTGTAAGAGAAATAACCACTTCTTAGAATTGTTACTAGATAAGCAAATGGCAGACTAAAAAAAATCACATCCCCACTTTAGTATCAGCATGTCTGATATGGATATAAAGAATGAATAAAACTATAGTAGACTATGTTGTAATTAGGTATCATTCTACAAACAGATTGCAGAGATTCTCAACTGCTTTTGAGAGTCAGAATTGATTATCCTGAATAATAATCCAATTATTTGGGGTCAAGTCAATGGTGATGATCACAATTTATTGGTTCCTGGTTCTAGAGTCTGATTTGGGAAACAAGGTCCACTCTTGCTGGGAATATTCTTCTTGTAACAATTTAAAAAATAACTTCCCTCTTAGAAGTAAATGTTTCCTTTTTTTAATGCAAAGCTGGTTGGAATTCAGCCGCTACAATTTTGCTAAGCCTCTCTTTTTCCCTTGTGGGTGCTCAACAATTAAATCCCTTAATTAGTCATGCACAATCGGGAGAGATTCCATGGAGCAGGTCTAGTCACTGGTTCCTTGGTCTTTGCCACAGTCATTGACTCCACTTTCACAGAGTTATCTTCAGTTCACCATGCCTTCCCAAAAGTCACAATTTACTTGCAAATGATATGAAAATGCTTTGCCACTGCATTCTTTCAGGATATTTTTTCCCTTGAATCCCCAGTTGAGCCTGTGGGTCTCCCATTTAAATGCAGACCTTTTTTTAACTCAGCCAAGTTCAGCCAGGAAGTAATATATCTACAACATGTGCGTAGTCTTACAGAATTTTAGATTGATCAATAAATTAATAGCAGATCTCACTCCCCCCTCCCCCTCCGCTCATTCTATTTCCTCCTTATCTTTTAGTTAGTGTTGAGTATTTATATTTTTTTTGAAAATAATTATTTTATTTTAATTGAACAAAAACACAAAAAAAGAATCATCCTTCATTACATCTTGTAGAAAGCGTGTCGATTGGTTACAGATAACTTTCATGCATTTCTTCCACAGTCATTACTTATAGTTCATATTAGATTATACACTTTAAATCAAAAATCTTTGTATATCTTAATATATCATAATTCTCACTTGACTACAATTATTTGAACATGCTTTTACCTCAAATCATTAATACTTAAAGACACAACCACATAATGGCATTCATTAGCTATTTCAAAAAATCCTCCAATAACATTACACCTTTATAGCATCTTTTAAATAAAAGTCAATTAAGAACCTTTCTAAACCTTTCCTCCCCTTTTTTCCAACTCACTGTTTAGAATTTATATCCAAGTTACTTTTGCCAATACCATAGCATGTATATATTGTTAAACATTTCCTTGTTATTATTACAATTGGCTAAAAATCATTTACTATTTATGTCCCATCTCCTCTCATCAGACCCCCCTCCTCCCAAAAAACCTTACACCTTTATAACAAGATCTAAATAAAAATTTGTTAATAAAATTGTATAGGTCTTTTTCCCAAGTCACAATTTGCAATTTATATCCAAATTTCTTTTACTAGATTACCATACATGTATATAACAGTAAGCTGTATCAATTATCACTTCCTTATTGTTATTATAGTTAATTAATTTGATTAACATTTGATAACAATCTAAAACAATCTAAGAGTTACAAAATTCTTACTTATTAATCACCAAAATCAACTAATTTTTTATTATCAACTTTCATTGTCAACCTGTATCTTTCCAGTAACAAAACAATCTTATCTCTTGCCAATTCTGGTGTCAGTCTTTTTTTTATCTCTTTTATAAGGTTTTTATAGGCTTCTCTCCGCACTTTGTTGCTTGAAGGGTCTCTCAGATAATCTCGTTGCCCACCAGTTGCTATTAAAATTACCTTGTCTTTGGTTGTCAATCTTGCTTCTTAAAAAATTTCTCTTTTATGTCTATCATCATTAGTATTTTTTTTTCTTCTGTGTCCTGGAATATGGGGTGGAACTCGTCGAATTCCCTTTTCCATATCCCCTTCTTTCCATTTTCACCCACATTTGCTCCATTAATAAATTCATCTATTGTCTTATCTTTATCTTCTATATCTTCATTCTCCCCTTTAATTTTTGGGGCGCCAACCCCATCATCTTTTGTTGTGAGGAAGACTAGTCTTTCCAACTTCTTCTCAATTCTCCCATATCCTTCTAATAGATTTTGAATTCCAGCCAAAATATTTTGGAATTTTAAGGTTTCCTCATCTGAATATTGATCTATGTTTCCAAAACAGAAGAAAGAAAGAAAAAGAAAAAAAAAAACTAACAGCCACTGCCACTCTAGCCTTCCAGGCCTGTTTTATTTTTTATTTTAGATTGACTTGAACACAAGTTCTTTTATGCTCTTCAAAGGAGAAGGGTTCTGTTCCCCCCCTTTTTCTTTCCCCTGCCAAAATAGCTCTCAAAGGCACCTGTGAAAACAATTCGTGCCCTTGGCCCTTTATCAGTTTCTGTAAACAAGTTGCAAACCCTTCAGCTACAAAGTTAGTGAAGTCAAATAAGGAAAGAAAAGAGATACACTGTTTCAAAAAAACCCAGCCTCTGACTCCGAGTGGCAGTGTGCTAATTTTTCACCTTCTAATATTTATCTCTGGCTTATAGGAAACAAAGTTCTTTATGAAAAACGTTGCGAGTACGTCAATCTACAAAGAATAGTTACAAAGAAAAAAAAACTTTCTACAACAATCCAATTTGGGTTATTTTCGCCGCTCAGTTCTTTTGCTTAAGGATCTAATTTGGCTTTAAAGAAAAAATTCTTTGGGCAGTCTTTAGCAAAATAGAAAAAATACCTCACCAGATGGACTCACTTTCTCTTTTCACTTCCTTCCTTCCGGAAAGTCCCGATTTCATCAGCCTGGGGGCTGCCTGTTTACCGCCGGCTTGAAGCACTTCCCTTGGGTCGATCAGGGACTTTGCGATGTCCTTGAGACCAGCAAGTCTTTGTCTTCCTGATCACCATCTCTACGGGATAGTTTAGGTCTCAATGGACCGTCCAGCGGCAAAAGTATCAATGGCGGTCTCGGAGTATTGAGACCGCTCGTTGTGACATCGCGATGTGGATCCTCCTTCTCCAAGTATTTATATTTTTGTAGCATTTTATTTGTATTGTATATAGGTTTTGTATAGTTTTGTCCTTTTAATACTGTAAGCTACCCAGTGTTACTTTGTGGTAAGATGGGTTGCCAATAAATTTAAATAAACAAACAAATAAATACATAAATACATAAATGCTACATAATACTACCTACCTCTGGACATTGAGCAAACACAGGATTGGCCCACTCTGAAAGTAAGCCCTGAAGAGATTCTCCTTGTGCATCTAAGGAAAAAGGTATGTCATAATGGGATCAGGTACAATATGACTTTTTTTTTTACAAAAACCTTACATTTTGTACTAAACAGATTCTGAATCTTCCAATCTAGTGTATATTTTAGTATACAATACATGTACTTGTTATTAAAAATGTTAGAAATCATTGCCTCCTCTATTTCAACTGGAAAAATACTAATAAAGTAGAAGAACAATTGTTTAATATTTTGTAGCTGATAAAGATCTGAAAAATTTAACCTAGAACAAAACAATTAAAGCAGGCTGGATCATTCTTTTTCCAACCACTGACACTGTTTACGCAGAACTGAACATTTCATATTACCCACAATGCTGTAGTCCCATAGGTGCTTTTTCAGGAGACTTTTTTGTTTTTTCTTTGAAGACATTTCACTTCTCATCCAATAAATTTTTTCAGCTCTGACTGGATGGTGGGGAATGAAAGGATTCATATTGCTTGCAGACAGTTGGTCATTTGCATCCTTTTAGAGGGCTGTTGAAGCACTTGGAGGTTTATTTGTGTCTTCAGGGTCACCTGAGTAGTGCTAATGGTTCCTGTAGTCTGCAAATTTTCTGGAAATCCATACTCCCACACCATTGGAAGGGTGTTCATCCCAAATTGCATAGCTAAAAGTCTGTAGAGATTCTCAGTCATCCAGGTCAAAGAAAAAACAAGAAAGTCCAGTTGCCTCCTGAAAAAACACCTTCGGGACAAACATGACCTGGATGGCTGAGAATCTCTACAGACACAATACTTCAGGTGATTTTGAATCTAGAAAAGCTATTTCCAGTTCTACACATCAGGTGATTCATACAAATTTAAGTGTTAATAGAGCTCAAATTGCACCACGTTTCTGTTGGAACAGTTGCAGAATTAGTATTTTATGCCCTGGTAATCTCGGCCTACCTCTATAATCCTGACTTTCCAAACTCCTCTCTTTCTGTGCTTTTGGAAGGAAGGGCACAATAACTTCACTTCGAAAGGGATGGCACCTGCACTGAAACCCTAAATATTTAATAGGTTACTTCAATAGGTATTCTTATAATTACTTCTGTATATGCTTCTGCATGTTATTACAATCCCCAGACATCCCATTTTATAAATTCACAGGGAAGTCATACTATAAACCTAAGCAGAATTACATCTTGATCAGTATCTTCAAATAAACAAATATGGGAAGTATGTGATATATACTTTTAGACATTAGTAAGGTTAGTAATGATGTGATTCTCAAACAGTGTTATAGACTTTCACAATACAGCACTAGAAACCTAGTGAACATGTCAGGAAAGAAAATATCCTAAACAAGTACAGCCAGATACTTTTATTTCAATAGCAGATATGTTCTACTTGAAAGTATACACTGAAGCAGAAATGTGAGGCTTTGGGGCCCACTATCAGTCTACTTCTTATGCTACTACTGAGCCTTACATTTAGACTCCATGCAGCTGCATGCAAATACAACAGTCAGAAAGATAGTATACATTTTAAAAAGAACTAGGATTCAAGCAGTTTGAGAAATGCTGCAATAATTTAATTACCAAAACTGCATTGAATTCTGTGTTGTTTAACCTACACATAACTACTATATGCAGAAGTTCCATTTATGTACACTTCTAATTATGCAGGTAATTGGACTATCTTCTGTAACAATAACCATAATTTTTTGATAAAGTAATCTGTACTGTTTATTGAAGAAGAAATGACAAATCAACTTTCTGGAAACATTGTTCTAAACCAGGGCTGTCAAAGTTGCAGCCCCGAGGGGCCAGATGTTTCACATGCTGGCAATGCCCACACCCAATTTAGTGAAGGGGGGAAAGTCCTGATATGTCAGATAATGCTGCCGTGACGCCGTGAGTTTGACACCCCTGTTTTAAACAATTCTTAAGTACAGAATGAAGCCAGATGATTCAAGAGAAAATCATTGTCTTCATTGCTAATTGAGCAATCAAATTTACAAGAGTTCTATAAATAACTGTTCAAAGTTGCAACAGTACTGAAAAAGTGACATCTTTCATATTCACGACTGTTGCAGCATCCCCATGATCATGTGATCAAAATTTGGATGCTTGGTAACTGTCATGTATTTATGATGGATGTGGTGCTCCAGGGTCATGTGATCACTTTTTGAGACCTTCTGACAAGCAAAGTCAATGGGGAAGCCAGGTTTAACAACTGTGGGACTAACTTAACAACTGCAGTGATTCACTTAACAGTGGTGGCAAGGAAAGTTGTAAAAATGGGACAAGACTCACTTAACAACTGTTCTGCTTAGCACAAAAAATTTGGGACTTCATTGTGTTAAATTGAGAATATATATATGTACTGTATGTTAAGTGACAAAGAGCTGAGCAAGATTAAAGTGGCAGTTGCTATAGAATTCAGGAATATATTTAGCTATTTGGGCTAAATATATAATCTTAGAAACAATAAGAGGAATTCTTCACCCTCATTTATATTGAGTTAAATATGATGTAGTCTCTTGGATTGATTGGTTGATTGATTGATTTGCACATCTATTCCACTGCAATCTGCCAGCATTCAATAGTTTACACAATATAATAAATTATTAAAACATTCATAGTACATTTAAAATTACTACTAATAAATCTGAAAACCCATTAATAATATATCAACAAGACTAGTAAAAATAAATATATAAACATGACACCACACTACATAGGATTTCTTCTTCAATGCTTCTCATATTTTTCACCTAGTCCTAGGCTAATCTGCCATTTATGAAATAAACTATCAATTGACTTAACTGCTGTCTCTCTTAATTTAATTGTTTATGTCTGCTCTTTCCTGTGTTCCTTTCCTAGCCTTTCCAATCTCTCACAGTGTATTGGAGAAGCTATTACTCTGAATTATTAAGATTTAACTCCTGATAGAACCATTCTCTCCATAATGCAATGAAACAGTTGTACAGTACACCATATACTTACCTTTCTCTATGACATTTACAGCTATTGTGCTTAGATCCTGAGTACAAGCTACCGAAGTTTCTTCAGGAGGAGCTATATAGGAACTCAGCCCACTCATTTTGTTGATGAATACCATTCTGCCCAATGATACATCAAACTTATAAAACCACTTAGAGGGACTGAATTTTGGTTTCTCACTCATACATGAATCTTCTGTGTTCTTTTCCATATTTCCAGGCACGTTTATACTTTGGAGCTCATTACATTTCGAAGCTTGCTTTGTAAATTCACCCTCAATGCTTGCATCTTCACAAGAACTGTCAGTATCCACTTTGTTATACAGAACTGAGTGTCTATTTTGGGAGATTGTGTATTCTCCATCAGTGTCAATGAAACAATGACTGACAGTTCCTTCCATATCTGCTCTTGCACCCATGGAATTACCTTGTTTATCAGAGGCTGAAGCAAAACAATTACTTTCTTCCTCCTCCTCTCTTATGGAAGGACAATGTTGAGATTTTTTATAGGTATTTTGCAAATGAGTTATAGATGTGAGATGCTGTATATTTTTATCTGTGGGGTCTGAACACACTTCAGTTTGAGCTGAAGATTTATCTATGGGTTGCATTCTTATAACATCCTTATCACATTCTTTCATTCTTGACACTTTAGAGGCGAGTGTCCTTGTGCAATTAGATCCAGATAGAGATTTCCTTACTTTTTGAGAATATTCTGTAATGGTATTTGAACTAAAAGCTTTTCTGATTGATAGATTTTCTTCTGGGGAATGTTGAGACTTTTCTAAGGGAAGGAGGCTATTACAGCCATTATTATTATTAGATTCAATATATTCTTTTGTTGGAGTTTCACAAATATTCTGTAGATCTGTTCTATCACCAGCCATAGATCCAGAACAGACTGCTGCTTCATCACTATTTCTTATTTCTGTATCTTTTATTGATGCATTCCTTTTTAAATTCCCATAATATTTTCTGAACCTATCTAGTGATCCAAGTTTTGAATGGCAACTTAATTTTGTTGAATCACAATATTGAGCCCTAACAGAAATGTCATTTATTTGCCTCCTGCTGTTTATATCATCTAGATGGATAACTGAATCTGCAGGCACCACAGGCATATATTCTTTCACATGTGATATTACAGAATGCGTAGTACTATCTGCAGGAAGTGAGGCTGATATACTCTTTTTCTTTAGCCATTCCTTTGTATTTCCTATATGTATGATATTGGTTTTTGTCATATTTTCTAGAGAACTTGGAATCTGCTCTGAAAATTCTAGCTGTTTTTCAAAGATATCCTTGGCAGTTACTGGACCCAGTTTAGCCTGTCTGTTTAATAAATTACTAGATTCTATTGTTTTATATGATGGCTGATTTTGAAGTAAATATGCTGTAATGTTTTCAGAACCCAGTTTCAAAGGATCTTGTTCTACCATCAATCCTCTAGCAATATTTAAGTCAGTAAAGGATTCTCTGCCCTTTTTTCCCAATTTGCATTTTCCCATCATGCTATGTCCAAAAATATATTTACTTTTACATTCATCATGTTTTTCATTTTCATTACATCCCATATTGTCCAAATCAGGGCTTCTTTCCTGGATCACTGTATCTTGTTGACTATTTGCATCTTTCTTCCCATGGTTCTCAGTACAAAGCAAAGTATCAGAATGCTGGTCTGTTTCCAAAATCTTGTCTTGGATGCCAAGTTCTTCTGGCCATTTGGAACTCATAACATCAATGTGTAATTCTGACTCTTCGGGGAATTTACTGAATTTTAGAAAATCAGAATTAATGTCTTTTTTATTGGGCAAAAGATACTTATCTTTATTACTTCTCAATTCATGAACAGATTCAAAACCAGTTACATCTGAGTAAACACCTACTTCTTTCACATTGTTAATAGGTTGTATATCATCTTGTATCTTCTTTGTCAGAGTTGCTTTCCTTCTAACAGATTTTGACTGCAGATTAAAAGTTTCGTAAGATTCTACAATATTATCACATGCTGATTTAAAGGTCTCCTGAATATTCTTCTCTTTGGGGAGAGAAGATTGTAAAGCTGTTGGATTACCCAAACAAAAATCATTATTTTCATTAAAGTCTGTAATATCTTCACCACACAACTCAATAAATAGATGTTCTTGTTTTAAAAATGCCTTTACTCCTTCTTCAAGGCAGGTTAGAAGAGCATTCCATCTGCGAAATTCTATTAAAGTTTTTGCAGGTTCCAAACATATATCATATTCATCATGCTGACACTTCACATTGATAATAAACACACCATGGAGTTCTGAGCCAGAACGATGGCGGACAGGACTTGAGAGCAAAGATCCAGTTTTTGTTTTACATATAACACTCTGTTTCCTCAACAGAAAAGCAATAAGCTTATGTAATTTTGTTTTTAATATCAATCTATTATTTACATACAAAAACTGAATATTCTTATTGTAATGTCCTTCTGAACTGATAAAGCCCATTATTTCAAATCCTGCAGACCTGTAATTTATTTCCCGTAATTTCTGAGATTTACCTAGACCATAAATCTGAGAAAAACGTGTGCACATATCTTTTGTTTTGGGTAGCTGAAGCACCATTGAACAGAAAGCTTCATTCCGTAAAGAAAAAGAAACTGATGGATGAACAAGTGAAAGAGCTTCTACTTTATGTCTCAGCCTCTCAAATTCCAGTGTGAAATTCATGCACTTTCTCCTCACAGGTAACTGGTGGTACAAATTGTATACAGTCACTGTTGTTCCAAGACTTGGCCTATTCAGTTCTGCTTCTGAGACTTCAAGACCTTTTCCATTGTGAAACAGTTTCAAGAATGTTTTTGCTGTCCTACTTGTCCTGGATAATATTTCCAATATACTGGCCATACTTGCAATACTTGCCAAAGCCTCTCCACGGAAGCCATAAAACTTCAGATTTTCTAAGTCTTCCAATGAATAACATTTACTAGTAAAGTATCTATTGCCTACATTGTTGAGATCTTCTCTTCCCATCCCACAGCCATTGTCCACCACCTGGACCTTAAAGGTTTCCAAATCCACTCTAATAGCAATACATGTAGCCTTTGCATCTATGCTATTAAGGATAAGCTCCTCAACACAATGTCCGACTGAATTAATGGCCACTCCAGAGCGCAAACTGGTTTGTACTTCTTCAGGCAAGCATCTGATCATTGTAAGAGAAAAAAATGTCGAAATCTCGGTCTATTGGTTATGCATTGACACCTGCCTTTTCTGTAACTGTCCTGTTAAAAAAAAACAGAGAATCCAATAATATTTTAATTTTTTAGCCAGATATTTCACAAATCCCTTAATATTTTCCAGAGTGTTTCCCATGCTTATTTTGTGTTTTAATTAACAAAATCCAGTTCAATTTAGAAAAAAAAAATCTTTCATTTAAGTTCAACCTAGATATGTTTAGCTAAGATTGCTTTTAATTAAAATTGCATGCAGGAGCTATTAGCAGGGATGTTGACATTGCTCTCCCTGTGATAGCCCCCTAAAATGGTTTTTTTCAGTTAAATCCTAATTCTCAGTTAATTCTCTTAATCAGTTAAGAACTGATTCGCTGAGTAGAGGAGAATCTGGACAATATATTTCTAAACTATAGCATGGAAAATATCAGAAAAAATGACTTGTGAGCTAACTTGGCGTTCTTTGATTAATGGAATTGTAATTTTTGCTGTGATGATATTATATTTACAAGTCAGTTTGAAATAGTTAACACTCTTACATTCATTAACACCACTCATTTTTGGCTTCTATATTTAGCCTGTCATACACTGATCTAAGCGCTCTCACAGGACTGTTGTGAAGATAAAAATGTGCTAAATCCCTTCCACGTACGCTAATAGTTTGGAAGCTTGGACGAGTGGAAAGTACGGTAAAATGTAAAACAAGTAAAAGGGTTTTATAATGTACATTTCGATAATGCTTGCACTGCCGAGACTATTTTAGCAATGGACAATAATGAAATAGGAAGAAGTCCCACCTTTCTGCCAGATTTAAGGAGGAACTTTTGGCTTCAAGATGACTGATGACATGCGAGAAAGAGGGAGGAAGGCAGCGTCGTTCACATCAAGCAATTTCTGTCGTTAATTCCGTTTTCTTCCCACCGCCTCTCCGCTGAAGTAACTACAAGATCTGCCTCCTTTCTTTCATCCCAGGTGTAGTCAGAGCAGCCCCGTTTCTCTTCCGAGTGTTTTTTTTTCCCCCGCCGGACAAAATCACCTCAGTGGGACTCGACCCAACTCTCATCTTCCGCCCCTTAGTTAGCTTTATTGTCAATCACCGGAAAGCAGGTCGGTGCTGAGGAAGAAATTGGGCCTTCTCAAACGCCTTGTTAGAACTTCAAGTCCCAGCGTACACCGAAATATTGCAATGCATTCTGGGAGTTGTGGTGTTTTTTGTGATCTTTATTTACAAGACGAATCGAAGTTTTCTGTTAGCACCTCCAACTCACTGTATAATATAAATCTGAACTTGCTTCTGATCCGCGCTAGACCTCCTATAATCAACTATTCCTGTAGAATCTTGCCGCAATTAAACAGCTGCAGAATAAAAAAATCTTGAGCAAGGGAACAAGTAATGCAGAAAAAATGTTTAAATGTAGGTGGATACATATTTTCGGCTTAAATGAAAGTTTGAGCTATAATAACTGTGGACATTGTAAATGTCCAATTAGATGCTCTTTGACGCACTGGAATTTTTTATGAATTTTTATCATTTTGATACACAGCACTCTTTCAAAGTTGTCCCTCAAGAGCTTAAATATAAATCATTGCATTTAGGGAGGAGAAATAAAAATTATATAATCAAAATATGACAGTCACATAAAATGAGTGCCAGAAAAGGGCCTAATATTTTTAAATGGTTGTCCATTTTTTTTCACATATTCATTTTTTATCAGCAAAGATAAAATACAGAAAAAACACCTTATAGGAATACAGTATTTCAGATTGCCGAGGAGCTAAAAGGAATATTGTTGCTGAAACATGATTTAAGCAGTAGTTGGGCAGGTTCTGAGAAGTAAGTTAGAAACACATTTAACACTGCAGCTGTGCAGCTCTGGCTTGATGAACTCTTATCATATTCCAAGGCATATGTGCTATGAGAGACAATATTTGAATATTGAGAAAGATATGTTGTTTAATAAAGCTGAGATTTTGCACATTTATTTATTTATTTCATGTTTAGCTTCAATATCCAGCAGTGCAGATGAGATACTTTTATTGTCTGTAGAGATTTTCAGTCATCCAGGTTATGGTTGTCCCAAATGTGCTTTTTCAGGAAGCAACTGGACTTTGTTTTTTCTTTTGAAGACTTTTCGCTTCTCATTGAAGAAGCTTCTTCAGCTCTTCCATTCCCCACTATCCTGTCAGAGCTGAAAGAGCTGCTTAGATGAGAAGAAAAATGTCTTCAAAAGAAAAAGCAAAAAAGTTCAGTTGCCTCCTGAAAAAGCATCTTTGAGACAATACTTTTGCTTGTGTATAGGTAGGTTATCAGTGAAAAAGAATCAGTCTTTAATTAGCCCATAGGAGTTGTGTGAACACCACAGCCCTGCCAACCCCCCTCCCCCAATATGGTTATTATCTTCACATCTGTTTATCTTCATAGTTATAGCATGGTTTGTAACTAGGTTATACTGAAATGCAGAAGAATAAAAATATTTTTATACTTTGCATAGCATAGAGTAAATCTTGATCAGGAAAAGTCATTTATATTTATTTAAAATAGAGTTCCTTTTCTTAGTGTATATGTACCCTCCATATCAAGTTATTTTATAATTTATGAAGCTTCAAAAACAAAAAATTAATAAGTTTGCAATGAAATTCTGTAATTTATATTCTCTATATAATTGCAATCTTTCAATATGTACATTTCATTTTTATACATAACTCTGGATATTATGCAGCAAATGTGTCTTTATTAACAGTCAAAATATTGGGGCATCACTCAATTCAGGAAATGTTTGTCTTAAAACTTTTAATAGAAGCTTCATATAATAAATAATTACAACAGAAATAATGCATTTAATCAATTAAAAGAAACGAATGACTTTCTTCTAGACAAGTCCATAGTTGACTTTATAAATCCAGTTCCTAAGCCTCTTATTTGATTATACAAAAGTCACTATGCTCCAAATGAGCAATTTTCTTTTCATTGTGGAATTCCGCTCTGTCGATGTGAGATTTGGGACTTCCAGTTTTCTGAAGCCATTCCTGAAGTTGGCGGACTTTGACAAGAGGTCCTTGGATTTGTCCTTGCACAGTGCCATAATTAGTATTTTGGACCCAGCCAACTAGACCCAACTTTTTTCCTTGTGCCTAAAAAGAACAATATACATGTAGATATTTAAAAAATCACACAAACACAAATACAATTAATCTGAATTATATAAAAACCTTTAAAATTCCTCTGTAGAGAATTATTATAACTCCACTAAATTATTGTATAATCCAAACTTCTGCTATGCCATTCAAAGATAAACAAAGATTAATTGGAAATGTATTATTTGTTGTTAAAAAGAGCTAATATAAAAGACAATGGCATCTTGTCATTGACAACAAGCTTGACAACCAGAATGTATTTGATTGTTGCAGCATCCTGGGATCATGTGTTCACCATTTATGATTTTCTCTGTCAGCTTCTGATAACCAAAGTCAATACGAGAAGCCGGATTCAGTTAACAAGCACATGATTAATTTAACAACTGCAATGATTCACTTAATAACATTGGTAAAAAAGGTTACAAAATTGGGGTATGACTCATTTAACAACTACTTTGCTTAATAACAGACATTCTTGTTCCCAATGGTAATCAAGCTGCCTAAGCTAAGTCTCCAAAATTCTCATAATTATATGTATTTATTATATTCATATGTCACCCATTTCACTGTCAAGCAACTCTTGGCAGCTTACAACATAAAAACACACTATAAAATGATAACGTTCAGCATTAAAAATCAAAACATTAAAAATTAACAAAGAACTAGATAAAATGGACCAATATATAAACTGGATGGAAGTAGAACCTTCTAATTTATTAGCTAACCACCTCCAGAATGTTCACCCATTTGGAACCAAGTGCAGGAGAGAAATGGGGGCGGGGAGTGACAAAAATTGCCAGTACAGTACAATCTCTTACCTCGGGGGAATTGCAGATGGAGCCCACTCACCTGGGTATGTTTGCGGAAAAATACCCTTTGCACCTTCCCAAACACCTCATAGTCCACCGAAGCGAGGTCGCTTCCCTCAGCCATAGTCGGGGGTGCCTGTACGGAAAACAAAACAGCAATTAGGCAGAAAGAGAGATGCAGGTGCCATACCTGCAGAGAGACCGTCCCTCGAGCAGCCTCCACATAGTGCATTGTCAAAGCGAGCCTCTCTCCGGTGCCTACGCAGGATAACTAAGTTAACCTGATTCTCGTTTCCCTCCCCTACGTCTCGCAGGGGAAGTTGGAGGGAAAGGCCTCGCTCCGACAGGCCCTTCCCTTATTTCCACCCCGTTGGATAGAGAAGGTAAAAGCGCCTGAGATCTGGCGGGTCAGGTTTCGCCCGGGCAACGCGAAGGTTTCTCTTGCCAGCTTCGCAGATGGCTGTCAAGAGTGACCCGCCCCCTAGAACCGAGCGGGCACGAGCGGCGCACCAACGGCCGCTTACGACGAACACACCTCGCCGAGACAGGCTTTGTTCAGTACGGCGGAACCGAAGTGGAATTGATTAAACGACTAATAGTCGAGCGGCGCTGCTTTTTGTGGCTAAACGGTGGGCACCTTGGGCTATAACTAACAACACATAATTAGGAAAAAGCCGGCACGGTTCCTAAGGTCTCTCTCTCTCACCCACCGGAAGCCGCTGAGGTGGAATCGGATGTAACGGGGGCGCGCTGCGGTTGCTACGCAACGGCACTAAACCGCCGCGTGAAGGTCTGGTGGTGCCGTTACGAGAAAACAGACAGGCGGGCGCGGCGTCGCGTGCGCGGCGGTTGTGTATCTGGAGCCGTCGGGCAGGCTACTTTGGTAGGTGCGTGAATTGAAGTTGTAGCAACGACCGTGCCTCCGTCGGTATCCTCTTACCTGAGTTTTGTCAAATTTCGAGCCGGCAGTTCGGGTCCCATTACAGTGTAAAATCATTAATGGAGACCAGCGCTAGTTTAATGCTGTGTAAGCTTGTAGCGGCCGCCTTTGGGGGAAAATAAAGGCACTCCCTTCAGTCCTCTTTCCTACAGAAGTGAACCCTAACAGCAAAATCATTCACAAGCAGTAACAATCTTTGGCTTATCTCGGCTGATACTGGAAAGCTAAGCGGCGTTGGAGGGGAGACAACTAGAAACCCCCGGAGTGTAGGCTAGATCAGAAAGTTAAAAAATAATAGAGAAAAGGTTCCAAAGGTGCTTTTTTTCAAGAGGCAGCTGGACTTTCTGGTTTTTCTCTGAAGAACCTAGAGAAAAGGAATGGTAAACCGTTTTAAATTGTTGCCAAGAAATTTAAAGAAGGGTATTTTACCTACAGAGATAGGCAAATGAACTGAAATGTGAGTTTGTTATTGGTCTATAATCACATAAGCATCCATAATCAATGGACTTATTTGTAACTGAGACCTTACACCTGCCACCTTTAGGCAATAAATAATATCCCATCTGCAAGGAAGCATTGCTTAAATATGAGACCAGTTGTGGTTGATTTAATAAACAAGGTAGAGGAAGGATAAAATTATCAGGTGTTAAGTCTAGCTCTGTACAACCTGTTCACATTATAGAAATCTACAAATTGAAAATACAAAATCAGAAAAAAATTGTCAGGATTATAGTGTTATGATACACCCAGTATTCCACACTGAAATAGATCTGATTGTATGCAAAAATTATGTGAAGTCTTCTACCCTCTACCGCAAAATCTTGGCAAACAAGGTGTTGCAGAGTATAGAATATAAATGCTGACTTATTTGGAAATGCAGTGAAGGCAAATGGAGATTCTGCATGGTGTGATCAAAATGTCATAATGCAATCATAATAGTATTATTAAATCAGTTCATTTTTATAAGTATTGTACACATCCCACACTTAAAAAATAGATGGAGTTTCAGTCCATTGTGACTATCATTTTTTTTTTGATCCGTCGAGATAGGAAAGTGAACAACTTTGTTTCTTCCAGTGTTGTGCAGGTGACCTTATAAAGAACCTGTCTGATCTCAATGTAAGATGAACTTGTCTTCCAGTTCTCGTTTCTCCTATGCATTTTTCTCAGTTCCATAGTAAACTTAAGGGTCATTTGTCTCAAGGGCTGTCATCCTACCCACTAAAACTATTTCCGTATTCTGTAGATTATCCAGTCTATCACCATTATAGCTGACAGACAAAGCAGAAAATTCCTCCAAGTACACTCAGGAAACCATTAGACTATAATCCTCATCATTTTAACTGGTCTTCCTTGCTGCTGGTTTATACTAACCATCAGTTTGAAATTGAGTAGGTAATGATCTCTCAATGACTTACATAACAGAAAGGCTTCCCATTTTCAGATAAAGAGCTGTGGTGGCGTAGTGGTCAGAATGCAGTATTGTAGGCTAATTCTGCTGACTGCCAGTAGTTTAAGCCCTCACCGGCTCAAGGTTGACTCAGCCTTCCATCCTTCTGAATTGAAATTCCATGGATATAGAGATAAGGATATTCTAAGATTGCACTGAGGACATCTACAGGAAGAGAAGCATCAGGGAAGATGGTACACTAATAATATTATCTTCATGTTGTCCCTATGGTAGCAGCATGAATTCAGCACTGGAAGTCCTGTGGAGATTCTCAGTCATCCAGGTCATAATTGTCCCAAAGGTATTTTTTTCAAAAGGCAACTGTAGTTTCTTTGTTTTTTCTTCAAGGAAAAACAAAAAAATACAGTTGCCTTTTGAAACAAATACCTTTGGATCAGCACTGGTAGACTAATGCTACACCTAGGGTTAGTCGAAGGATTTCATATAGACCAGGTCCATTGCACCACTGAATAATCCAATTTGCTGTATTATGGAGTAGCCAGCTGGACAGTGCTAGGAAATGTGAGTGCATCCTTTTCGTCTGTGAACCATGTTTCTATGATACCCATGCAACACTTTAATCAAGATTAAATCCTGTATAACAGATCTGGTATGAAATAGCAAGACCTTTAGGTTGTGTGTGGTACTTTTTCACCTACAAATGTAGTTGCATTCTAGGCAATCTAATAACTATCCAGAATAAGATAGGTATGGATGTGGTTGGTTTATATGGTTTCCACATTCAGATATTGTGAGTTATATTAGAAGCAATGCAGTACTACCAAAGTACATTATTTCATTTGCACAGTTCTTTTTATTGATCATGGCTGAAATTGTACATTGATTTCGTTGGAGGACAACATTTAGGTTACTTGCGATCAGAAAATATTTTCTCAATCATAATAAAGGAATATGATTCTAGAATGAGAGCAGGAATTATAGCATGTATATAATTTGTTGCATTTCCTCAGATTTAGTGGAAATGCTGAATGGCTCAGTTGCAGCTGGCTGTGTGTTCGCATATGGATCCAATACCATCCAATTCCAGTCTTCCTGCAACAAGCCAGGAAAGATGTCATCCTGAAGTTCTTAAAGAACAGTCCCAGTTAGAACATCTGAGGAATAATATCCAGCAGCAACTTGTGTGCTGTAAAGATAAGAAATTGAAAGATCTTCATATTCTCAAAGAGCGGAGCTCTTCCTGTACTCAGCCTGCAGAAAGTAGTCAGTTGGTCTTAGATAAAGCAGGCTTTTATTCTGCTGGCCCCCATAACTGGTGTTTCAAGGGTCAGGCCAGCACTGTGCCTTCCCACTGGAGAATGAAGCGGAGAGAAGGTATTGACAGAGCATATCCACTTAAGCCGGTTTTTCACCCAAAATCTGGGAATGTTCCCTTACCAAGTTCTTGGCAAGTTGGAAATACACCAGCAACAGAGATTACTTCCTGTGGGATTAGCTCAGAGAAAACAAAAATGTCACATTCGGTAAAGGCTCAGCCTATAGGGGTCCACTCTCCTTTTTCTGTACAACAATCTAATAGAACAACTTCTCATTCACAAAGAGCAGAGTCAGGCTATATTCAAAAACTGGAGGCTGCTGGACGAAGTTTGGAGGAGGAAATCCAGCGAAAGGAGGCTCTCCTTAGGGAGAAACTAAGGAAAACAGAAGAAGAGCTCCGTAAAATCCAGTGGAAAAGACAGCAGACTAAAGCAGAAGCAAAAAGAGAGCAAGGAGGATTATGGTTGCCCGAGAAAAAAATGACAGCTATTTCCCAAAACTGTGATTCCAAATCTACTGCACAACATGATAACGATAAAAAAATACTTGTTTCAGAGACTGTAATAGCTTCAATTGGGACTGCCCTGCTTCCACAGACGCTTCATATGGAAAGGCTCAAAAAGCAACAATTGATAGCTAGCAACAATAAAATTAGAGATAACTTCTCCAATATTTCTTCCACTCAGAACCTAGAACCAGCATCTATACACAACCAGTCTTGTTCTCCAACAGGAAACCCAGTAAGTCATGCAGAATCAATGGCAGCAGAACCATCCTATATAGAGGTCCAGAATGATATAGAAGATTGGGGAGAATGCAATTTTTGTGGACGGAGACTTTACTCTTCCAGGTTGGAGAAACATGTGAATATTTGCAGCAAACATTATGGATCCAAAAGAAAAGTGTTTGATTCAAGCAAGGCTAGAGCAAAGGGCACTGAATTGGAGACCTATCATCTCTTGAAGGGCACATATATTTCACAGGTGATGTTCATAACTAATTTATTAAATGTATCCCGCTTCTGTGGTTTAATATGGGGTTACGTAATGCATTTTCCAACTCATGTTTTTCAGCCTTAAGCTTGTTGAGCAGCATCTGGCTAAGATAACAGTTTGGTCTTTTTCTTCCGACCTTTCTTTAAAACATATCTCGTTTTTAATATCACTTGATGGTCCATAATTAGTTTTTAATTTGCATCATTTACATGCTGAAAATGATGTTCAGAAGACCCCCAAAACTAAGGCAAAATCTTCATTAATGTTTATTTAAGATACTAGTACTTGGCCTAGAAATACAGAGCAAGTTTAACTTTTTTAAAAAACCTTTATTATTCATGAACTAGGAGGCAATGAGAATGTGAAAACAAATGGTTAAAACTGTTATATTACAGAATCTGTAATGAATGCTCAAAAGTCAGTACAAGAAGACAGACTGACAATTGGTTTTAGGGAAAACCATAAAATGAAGAAATCATTTATAGTTAGGATGATGAAAGAAAATAATGTAGTAGAATCAAAATTTATTTCTTCACACTATCCAATTGATAACATTCTAGTGCAGTAAGTTTCATTCACAATTCAATTATGTTATTGAGATATTTTAATAATGGCATAGATTTAAAATGTTATATTATTAGCTTGAAATGACCTAAGAAAGAAGTGGAAATGACTTTTAAACATTAATAAAATTTTCCCTTTACATACATTTCATAGTCCTAGTTATCTTGAATTTTTTAATTCAAAATGTATGACATTAGAAATAACCTACTCTTATATATGACAATATAATTTCTATAAAGAACTTTTATAGACACCCCTAGTGACTCAATGGTTAAAGTGCAGTACTGTAGGCAAACTCTGCCCAAAACTTACAGTTCAAGGTTGACTCAGCTTTCCATCCTCTGGGATCGCAAAAAGAGGACCCAGATTGTTTGGGGGCAATATGTAAATAATACTTCTATATTGTAAAGTGCCTAGAGAATGCTGTAAAGCTCTATGGGATTTTACATAGGCCTAAATTGCTATATTATTGCTATATAAGCTTAAATGCTATTGATATTGTCATAAAAAAATTAGCTACAATAATGAGCACAGTATGAGCTAACAAAGTTGCATTGTTTTAAATTATTTTTCGACTTCCCCTTCTTGCTGCAGAAAAAAACTTCTAGCCAAAGTCCTGAGACTCCCAAGCAAAGCAATACTACATCTAAACAAAGCAATTGGAGACAGAAGCATGACTCTTTCATCAAGACTTTGCGCAGGGCTCGTGAAGTGCAGCGCATTATCTCCCAAGGGGGAAAAGCCTCAGATCTTCCCCCAGCACCAGCTATGGAAAACCCAGACTACAAATTGTGTCCATATTGTACTCGTCAGTTTGCACCTAAGGTTGCTGAGAGACATATTCCCAAGTGCAAGAACATTAAGAATAGGCCTCCACCACCACAGCAAAAAAAGCGTTGCTAGTAAATGGACAAGATGATATCTACAACTGGTGTAATCATACTTAGGTTTCTTGCAGTTTTTCTCAGTTTGATGCTATTGAGAAGTAGTTTCAGTGTAAAACCAATGAGAAATCCACTAATTTTAAATGGTCATTTTTATACTACAGGTCAAGGCACCTATTGGTAGAGAGACAAAAAGTGGTTTTGTTTTTATCATCTTGAAATTTTGTATTCTGTAAAAATGGTTCCCTGAGATTCCTTGCATATTTTGTAGTGGAATTTTTGCCTGTTTCTTAGAACATAGACGAAGGGCCCTGCAAAAAGTCATATTAAAAATTGGAAGAAAATACTAAGTTCTTATAAATCATGGCTCTATACTTGTGACTCTTTGATGGCATCCAAGATCAATTATTTCTTGTATGAGCTGCCAGAGATAAATGATTCCCATTTCTGTGCTGAGAACCATAACAAAAAGCACCCATGTTCTAGAAAATTCATATTTTAAATATTAGAATAATAGCTGGAGAAGAATAAGAGCTATGTCATTGTATTACATACTGCTATTTCCATTAGCTGGGAAAAGCTTTAAACAGTTTTTTCCCCATTACATAGTTAGTGTTTTTCACTTTAATCTATAAAAATTGCTGTAAAAAAAGTAGAAATTTGGATGGATTGTTCTTTATAGCATAATTGTAGTACCTGATTTTCAACTCTCTACAACTTTAAGATCAGTGAAGGGAAACTGAGATAGTTATTTGGAAGTGGGGAGTTGTTTAGCTCTGCCTTTGCTAACAGATGAATGATTAAAATGTCTGGGAATAGGTCAACCAGAACAATCAGCAAACAAATAGAATAAATATATATATAAGCAAATTAGCTGTAAGCAAATTATCATAAAATATATAGAATGTAAGTTGCTTGCAAAGGCAAATGAATGTGGAAACATAGATTAATGCTTTGTTTGGAAAATACCAATTTTGCATAACACAGTTAGCAAAGTATAGTATGTGATTCCCAAAAATTGAATTGCTAGTTTTATCTGTGCCTCAAATTTTCAATGATCTGGTGCTAACTTAAAAAGCTTCCTTTTACAATAATAGGTTTAAAATTCATTATGTGATGTGAAAAATAATTGTTGCCTATGTTGCTAAATTTGTCGGAAGCTAAAATGTATGAAGAATGGTTGCAGAAATTGGGGTATGTCTAGTTTGATGAAAAGAAGGAATAAAGGGTGGCATGATAGCAGAGTTCCAGGATCTAAGGGGCTACCACAAACAAGCAATGGAGTCAACCTATTCTCCAAAACATCTGAAGCTAGAACAAGAAGCAATGGATGGAAAGTAATCAAGGAGAGAACCACCTAGGACATTCCTGACTGTTAGAACAATTAATCAATGGAACAACACTTGAGATTTTCAAGAAGATATTGGACAACCAATGGTATAGGATTTCCTGCTTGAGCAGGGGGCTGAACTAGATCTCCAAGGTCCTTTCCAATCTGTTATTCTCTTATGCTGTTTCACTAACAAAATGTCAAATGGATTTAAGCAGGAATCTTGGTTTTTACCAACTTCTTGTTCTTATTTTTCTATCTAGCTTTAGAAAGAAAACTTTTTAATAACTCTTTTGCACCATACATAGATTTAAATTATTTCAAAATGAAAGCAAGCTCAGATTTCATCTCTTGAGTAATAGTCATTAATATTATTTATCAAATCAGATTTTATTAGAGGTTGATGAGGTAAAATACAAGATAATCTTATTGCTGGATTCTGTGCCTATATTTTACTTTTGGAGATGCTTGCACAAAGAACAATACACAAAATTTGTCATTAATCCTGGTTTGCTATGATTGTGCTTGTATACGCAATAGCAATAGCAGTTAGACTTATATACCGCTTCATAGGGCTTTCAGCCCTCTCTAAGCGGTTTACAGAGTCAGCATATTGCCCTCAACAACAATCCGGGTCCTCATTTTACCCACCTCGGAAGGATGGAAGGCTGAGTCAACCCTGAGCCGGTGAGATTTGAACAGCCAAACTGCAGAACTGCAGTCAGCTGAAGTAGCCTGTAGTGCTGCATTTAACCACTGTGCCACCTCGGCTCCTTATTCTTTAATTTTTGAGAAACAAAAACATTTTTATTTATATAAAATTTATGTAGCTGCCCATCTCAGAACAGATTCTGGCTTGTGGCTCAAATTCAAATGAGATAATAAATTCAGTTTGTTTTACAAATCTAAAATTGTTTATACAAAGCACAGGTATTATATTAATATATCATGTAAAATGGAAGTTGCTTGTAATAATGGGAGGACCAATGATTGCTTTTTTATTATAGGTCAGAGGTGTTTATAGTTCTGTACTGTTGTCTTCATGTCTGTTGGGGAGAAGGCAGTGATTCGCTTTATTTTCCTTGAACTATGTTCTTGTCTTTTAAAAAGCTGTCCTATATTCGATATGGCTAAGTCTAATGTGTATAGTAAGAAAAAGATTTCTGCATGAAGACCTTTTTTGTATAAGATTAAGCTAAACCTCAAAATGTCTTTTAAAATGATATATCATACGATTGCAATATTTGTTACATATTCTCACTTATTTTATTTTTATTTATTAATCAAATTTATACACCCCATCTCACTATCTAAATGTCTCAGGGCAGTTTAAAAATAAAAAAAAAACATAACATCTATACAAAAATAGACAAAGTTTAAAAACCACAATCTGGTTTAGTGGTTAAGACACCAGGTTAGAAGCCCAGGGGTTCTAGGTTGGATCCTCATGCTAATAGAGTAATGGCAGGATTCACTTACCTTCCCTACTGGTTCGCAAATGTGAGTGTGCACTGTTGCTGTATAAGCAAGGATCACAGGTTGTTAAGTAAGTCCCAGGTAGCTTGCCGGCAAGTTGGCAGGGAGGTAAGTGGCTGCTGCTGAACAGAAGATACACAGGTGGCTGGCACAGGGCAGCAAGGCTCTGGGTGGTTGCTCCTGAGCAGAGGATGTGCAAATGGTGGGAGTGTCTGTTGTTGGGGTGTGGGGCATAATCTGCATGGTGCAATATGAATGCACTAGAGATAACTGCTGCCAGATGGGGGAGACTACAAGTGATTTACTAAATGACTTGTGACTTTCCTTGCCAGCTCCCCTATTGACTTTGCCTGTGGGAAGCCAATGAAGGTCACAAGTAGCAATCAGATTTAACATAGGGTTTCTGGGATGGCTGGAACTTGAGGATCCATTCTAAAGCCCTGTTAGCCCTGTCATAAATTCAAAGTCATTGCAGCATGAATGGTTGTTAAGTGAGAAAAATCTGTAACTATAATGACAAACTAAAGGGGCTAAAAAGTATAATTAACATAACATATACAGAAAAATGACTGGTTTTAAGTGTTGTAAGATTTTCATATCTGGCAGTAGAATTTTTACAAAGTAAAGCAGCGCACATTACTGAAAATATTCAAAAAACAACAGTAGCAGGAGGAAGATAAACATTGCCTGTGAAAATGCGGACCATGTCTGATCATGATA
The DNA here is from genome assembly GCF_009769535.1 of Thamnophis elegans. Lineage (NCBI taxonomy): Eukaryota > Metazoa > Chordata > Lepidosauria > Squamata > Natricidae > Thamnophis > Thamnophis elegans. Next base: position 131,370,110 of record NC_045541.1, read on the forward strand.
AATGTAGAATCAAGCAACCTCAAATGTGTTTTCCTTGAAATATCTTAATTTCTATTAGAATTAATCAGGACAGAAACAATTGAGTGTCAAAATTTATTTAAACAGAAAACATCAAACCATTCCACTATTGCATTTTAGAAAAACAGATTACAACAAAATAATTCTCATACGTTGAATATCAATATAATAGATCAACAGCAATGCTAATAAGTAACCGTCATCTAAGAACTAGCACTGCTGAAAAAGGGAGAAGGGAAATGGACTTCTCAAAGGCACTTTGGCCTTTTCCCTTCATCCTTTAGGCAGGGCAAAATCTCTGCTTTGGTTGCATAGCAGGGCTGGGGCATATATCAGGATCTGTAACAGGCACAACTTGGACAGTGTCATATTTAAAGGCACACATGTACTGCTGAGTGATCACCACTCAGTGCAGTGAATTAGTACTCAATTCAATTGTAGAGCACTGAAATAAAAACAGTGCTCTGTGAAATAGTGAATCTCATCTGCTCCATTATTTTTTTTACTAGCTGTAGCCCCAACATAATTGTTTTTTATAAAAAGACAACCTGTTGATAAAACAGTATTTTCATATGGGGTGAAAAAAACTTTAGTAATTTTTGGAGGGCAAGAAATCAACTAAATGGCACAATGACCTATTAAATATTTTAACAGAGCAAATTTTGGTTTAACATTCTTCCCCTTCTCCTTTTCTCAATCTGGCAAAATTATAGAATACATAAGAGATGGAGATATACGAGAAGTTGAGATTAAAATCAAGGGTCTAGCAAATAAAATAATGGATGCAAGCATACAAAAGAACTTTTTCTAAAGGTTATAGTTAAGCTGTAATAAAACCCCATACTACTATAAAGAGAAATGCAGAAATAGTTCTTAGAAATTATATCTATGCCAAAGGAGTAAGATAGTAAAGTAGTCCAATTAACAATATCAATTTTATTTTTAAATGTGAAAAATAAAGCAACATACCTTCAAACAATTTTCATGCATAGTTTAGTAATAATACTAGAGAAGAAGTGATGCATGATAATTGATTGTGACCACTATATTTGATGCACATACTTTGTTAAAAGCAATATTTAAGTCCAGTTTCATTAACTATTGAAAGGAAGCAAAAATACTGATTTAGGTCAAAAAAGAGGTTTTCCATAGTTCTTACTGGAATTCAGGCCAATTACTAATATGAGTCAAGTCATAAATGCGTCTGATTTCAAATTCCAATCACTCTGTCTGACATAAAAAACAGCGGTTGTTGGAATTCTAGAGCTAGAGATTTAGAGTAGCTGAAAGAGTTCAGCCAATTCTTTTGCATTTGAACAATGCCTAATGGCAGTGAAAAAAAGAGGTTCTTGATGTCCTTCTCCAACATCCCTAAAACTATAAATAAGTTATCTGCAGACTCATGTATATGTGTTTAGAAATGAATATAAATAGAAACTTGTTTTTTTCTGTTGGATGCTTTCATCCGCTTTTTAAAAAATATTTCACCTTCTTCAAACTTCATTCTTAGAGGCTAAGATGCTTCTCCTTTAACTTTATCAGCTAAAATAACTCAATAATTAAGAGCATTCAATTTTACTGTCAAAGTAGGTGTTTGCTGGCTTTCTCTTTTCATTAATTTTTCATCTTTGAATTGCTTGAAGATGAAGTGAATACTATTGCAGATTCATTGCTGTTCTTTGAAAGTTAGGAAATAAACGAAGTGCTGCTGCTGGACCATTCCTGGGAATGGTGTTACTGACTCAACAATACACTGAGAGAACTCACCATTGTCATACCTGCACAGACTCTGGTTTGAATTTAAGTGTTCACACACACTCTAAATTCCCTCCTAGTTTCATAGCTTAAGGCAGTGCTTCCTCTCTTGCATACGTGGAGACTATGGAGACTCTTGACTTCATTGCTCACAAAGGACCTGAATCTAGGAAAGCTGTTCTCTGCATGTAGTTAATGTTGTGTGAAAATGAATAGGTTCCAGGATTTAAAGACTACAGGCTAAAGCGGCATGAGTCAGTTCCAAGGAGACACCAGGACTCAGAATCCAAGTCAGGCTTTGGATCGGATTCCATCTCTTCTTTGGATGTTTGTGTAGCTTTGGAATGAGATTCCAGCTGTTCAGATTAAAAAGAAAACATATTCACAATTGGAAAAAAAAATCTACAGGAAATGGTTCAACGTGAAATGTATTCAACTGAATATTTCATTTAACCACAATTGCTTTGTGATCTCTGTACTAAGAACAAAATGGTCATGGAAGGCCTAACAGCTGTTTGCTCAGATTGTCAAGGAAACACTGCTGAAATAGAAACGTCCCATAAACATCCCATAAACCAACTCAGCTGGAACTTATTTATGAACTAGTTTGTCTCTTAACGGTGGCTACAGTATCTATTCTTTAAGGGTCTGAAAAGGAACAGAAAGTGGGAAAAAGCCAGTGTGTTTTCTTAAGTATCATCTTATCAGCTTCGTGGTTGTTTCAGCAGGGAAATATAAATGAACAGTGATATAAAGTCACACCTGTTTCCAATTAGGCTGAATAAGCACCCACAACTTGTTTTAAATAACCGGGGCCATTTGGGGAAGAGCTGGTTCAGAATATTACTTGCAAAGTCTCAAACAAATACGCCAGGTACTTAACAGATAAATTAACTCAGATTTGTTCTAAATTGAACTCCAACTTTGAAGTAGGTCTGTGAAGGTGAATGCAGCTTAATTTGTGGTTTTCTGGGTGGAATTTGATCCTATTAGTCTTGATGAATTAGGGTTCTAAGAAAGAGTTCTAGGGACTACTAGCTTAGCCAACTGTATATTCAAATCCATGACCCTATTGATTGGCTAAGGCTTCCTAGGGAGTGGTTTTACTATCCTTTAAAGAAGCCATTCTATAGTGCTGAACATTTTTTGTACTACCACAAACAGAACCAGTGTGCAATTTGAAGGACCTTCTGGATTCCCAAATCTTGTCTGAGGAACAAGTCACCATGGCCAAGAGCAGTTTTGCACAACTTTGTGTTGTGCACCAATCTGTTCCTAGTCATGCACACACCTTAATCACTTAAGAGCCTATGAGCCTGAAAGCCCTATGAAGCGGTATATGTCTAACTGCTACTGCTATTGCTATTCCTGAATTGGGGTAATGCAATGTACTTTACCTTAATCGCCTCCTGAATTGGGGGTAATGCAATGTACTTTACATGGGGCTGTCCTTGAAGCGCATTCAGAAGCTGTAATTAATTAGGGTGACTGAGGCCCCATCAGATTTGCTTGGAGGTGTAGGTATTGTTGACTAGAATGTAATTGTTAGCTTTTCCCAGGAAAAAAAAATACCTGGTGAGTTCCTTGTCTCCTAGAGAGAACTTGCAGCTGGGCATTAAGACGGGCAGTTTCTTGTTGTAATTTTTCTTGATCTGCCAAGCACTTTGATATTAAGCCACTCAGACGTTCCACTTCAGCTTGCAGAAAACTGCATTTACATTCAGATGATGCCACAGGCAATTTTCCTCTATCACAGGATTCTGCTGAATCCAAGACTAGCTGCTGTAAAAAGAAAATCAAGTACATTCATGAATAAGTGTTATAGAAAATTTTGAAAATATATGTTTTTCTAAATTACTATAGATAATCATAGCTGGGAGATTAGAACTACTAAAAGCCTAACAGATCAAAATACTAAATAATTCTAGAATAATTAGCTAATTAGCAAATCTCTGCCAATGTTCTAGCTATAAATTTGAAATATAGATTCCTTTAGGAATGAGGAATATTTCATCATTTTTGCAAATCTTTCTGCTTCTTTTAGTGCTGTTTTCATATTTTTTGTTTTCCCAGTTTTTTTTATTTATAAAATTTATGGGCCACCTAACTTACCTCAAGGTAATTCTGGGCAGCTTACAATCATAAAAGATAAAACCAGATTTTGTGAAACTATGATAAATGTAGAATGAAATGTTCTTTACTAGCAATGGCCTCATACAATTCTCAGAAACCTCTATTTATAGAGGGGAATAATTTCTGTCATCCAACCTTAAAAGCTTACACACTCATACACCTCTTTGAATTATATTTTTTTCTCAGTTATGTAGATCCTCTTACCCTAATTATTTCATGTATTTTACTTCATCTCTTAGATGAACATTTGTACGCTTTTCATTTTGCACCTTATTCCTTCCTCCAACTCAGATCCCAAAGTACAGAAACTATTTCCATATATTTATAGATGTTTACATTACCCAAGACTCTGATTTGGATTCGTTAATGTCAACTGGTGTGGGCGAAGGCATATGGAGTCCTTTTAGTTCATTGTAGGGAAAAGTTTCTTTGTCAGATCTGGAAGAGGCTAAGCTTTCAAGAGAAGGGGTTTGGGGCATTGGGATGAATTCTGCATTCTCCAGCTCCTATTTCACAAAGAGAGCAAGCAAATAAGAGTATAAAGATATTCAACATGCTTATACTGGATGTTACAAAAGAAATAAGAATGAGAGACCAATTAATTATTTTAAAGTAAACATTATCTTTTAACTCCGATGGTGAATTTTAACTGCTGATGATGCATCAAATATATTAGCACACTAAGTACATACATATTCTGAATGAAATGGAATTCAGTATCCCATTCCTAACAAAAGAAATACTACCTACAATGAATAATTGTTTGAACTGTTGAAGAGAAACTAACTGCTCTTCAGGATTATAAATTCATCAAATCTACACAAAGAAATACTGTATAGAATAGTATTACTGTATTTTTCGGAGTATAAGACACACCTTCCGCCCCCCCTTAAAAGAGGGTGAAAATTTGGGTGTGTCTTATATAGCCCCACACATCCACCGGCCCCAATCCTTCAGCCTCTGCCTCCCAGCAATTTACCTTTTTGCAGAAAACAGGGCTTGCAGAGGCTTCAATAAGCTATAGCAATCCCTGCAGCCTGTAACAGCTGGTGATTGGTAGAACTTGAAAGTGAAACTTGCTGTTTGCTATATGGGGCAAATTGCTGGGAGGCTTTTTTTTTTTCTTGTACTAATCAGACTGTTTGCTGCAAGGAGGTAAGTCCAACAACTATAAATGCCTATAGAACTTTCAAACTATTACATTTATTTTTTTAAAAACTGCTTTATTATTATTCTAGATAACTTAACAAAATGAAGCTTTTAAAAATAAATGCTTGATCTGAAGAGGTCCTGTGCTATTGTTTTAAAAAGTGCTATTCTTTTAAATAACAGAGAATAAATATACTTCCAGAAAGCACATCAATTTTAACAGCATCTGTATAAGTATAGTCTGAAATATAAGACTACAGTGTATATTGTCTGTACTGTTCGTTGCAAGGAGGCAAATTGCTGAGAAGCAGAGGCAGATATTTTTCCTTTGTTTTCCACCCCAAAAACTAGGTGCGTCTTATACTTTGGAGAGTCTTATACTCCGAAAAATACGGTAACTTGTTTCAGCTTTTTCTATTTTTTAAAAAAATGCTTGTATCTCTTTCAATATTAATTTTAAAGGGTCATTTTAAAGTACAGGTTTTGAAAAAAAGCCATTAAATTCGAAGACAACTATTAGAAAAAGTTTTATTTTTCCTTTTTTCTAACCATAGCAACAGTGAGTTACCTTGCGCAGCCAACTAGGACAGGAGCTGCTAGCAGCACTGCTATCTACAGCTACTTCTGTGCTGCTGATCTGATCTCCCATTCCACAATCTGCTTCCATAGTTCTTCGGAAGCCTCTGCTATTATCAGGGCTCTCGGAATCCTGTTCAGTTTCTTCTTCCTCATTTGGTTCAGCTGTAGAACTCTGGGCCACTAACAGAAAAGAGTAGGGAATTAAAAATCTTAAATATTTGCTCATTTCAAACAAATCTGATGGTCTTGAAAATGCATATACTACTGTCAGAAAGGAGTTGATAAAAAAGATAAAAGTATCCTTATGATGGAATACAAAATAAAAAACCACTGACTCAGCCATACAGTCCTCACTTAATAATTTGTTTAGCAACCGTTCAGTTACAAATGAACAAAGGGACTTATAACTACTGATCCTTGAAATTCCAGCTATTGTAGTAGACATGTCATTTTACATCATTTAGCGACAGGTTTGCCAATCTCAATTAGTTCAGTGAGGAACTGCCACCATGATGATACGATGATGTTATCTCACAGTAAACATGAAGAAAAAATTTATTTTTCCATAACAGAATATTAGAAACTATTAAAACTCTGAGAAAATCTGTCTCCCTCCCTCCCTCTGTCTTTTGGTGCAGGAATGTCTTTTTAAATGTACTTCCTGTATGTATATATTGTACTTACAGTCATTATTTCTAACTGGTGGAATATTTTCCATGTATTCAGTTGGCCCAACAATTTCTTTTTATATCTGTTTTCATAAATGTAATTATTGTATACATTATATTCAATCAGTTTCCTTGTTTTATGCTAATTTTAGGGGGGGGGGAGCATTAACAAAAAGATCAAAGATTCCATACAATTCATATGTGCCAGAATGTTCTGAAAGAGACTACAAATATTTAAAATTTATTCCAAGCAACTGAAGTGTTTCAGCAAGGTACATTGGTTAGAGAAAGCATAATTTCATTCTAGCAATTAAATGAAATCTAGAAGACTGAAAACACCTATAACATTGTAGTAGCTAGTTTCTCAAAATGTCAATTGTCTTCCACAAGATAATGGCCTGCTACCCAATTCTGCTCCTTTTCCACCCGGGCAAATTGGACTTTCTTAAATTTACCTTAATGTGATCAGAGTTTTAGCATCATATTATATTATTATATCAGACAAGTCAACAAGGAAAGGCCCTACAACTTCATTATTTTATTTATTCTCTAATGAACAAGCTCTAAACTGATTTATAGAATACATTCTCTTTCTTGTAAATAAGGTCTTTAGTCTATCTAGCACAGGGGTAGTCAACCTTTTTATACCTACCACCCACTTTTGTATCTTTGTTAGTAGTAAAATTTTCTAACCACCCACCAGTTCCACAGTAATGATGATTTATAAAGTAGGGAAGTAACTTTACTTTATACAATTTATAAAGCAGAGTTACAGCAAACCCCTACCGCCCACCATGAAAACTGGAACGCCCACTAGTGGGCGGTAGGGACCAGGTTAACTACCACTGATCTAGCAGTTATATCTTGGCTGATAACAGTCTACACCATTGATGGCTAACCTTTTTATTGAGGTGTGTCAAAAGTGGGGGGGAGAGGAAGGGGGGGCATGCGCACAGGTCCTCCCCCATAACACAATGCCCTTCCCCCATGCATGTGTACACAACCCCCCCCCCCCCTGCGTATGCATGCAGGACTCACTAACACCTCCGGACTTCCAGGAGTTGCGTTGGGCCATTTTTTGCCCTCCACAGGCTTCAGGAAAGCCTCCTGAAGCCTCCAGAGGGTGAATAACGGCCCAATGGGCAACCCGGAAGTTCGTTCCCGAACTTCAGGTGGGCCTAACAAGCAAACTAGAAGTTTGGAAATGGACTTCCGGGTTGCCTGTTGGGCCGTTTTTTCCCCTCCGGAGGCTTCAGGGAACCTCTGGAGGGAAAAAAACGGCCAAAAATCAATTCCCTTCCCGAACTTCCGGTTTGCGCGTTGGGTGGTTTTTCGCCCTCAAGAGGAAAAAAAACAGCCGAAAATCAGCTGGCCAGAGCATGCATGCATGTTTGCTGGAGCTGACAGAGCAACACCTTGCAAGCCCTCAGAAATGGCTCCACATGCCACTTGTGGCACATGTGCCATAGGTTCGCCATCATGGATCTATACTGTGATAATTGTGACTTGCAGTGATAACATAGATTTTCAAAGCAACAATTTACTCAGTTGTCTATGCCAGAGCTTGAACTTGATAATTTCTATGCAGAGATGTGCTATTCTTCCGAATTATTCTTATAATATTTTCTACTCCAACAGAGAATTATGCATTACTTACCAGTCCCAACGGACAGGCCACTGCTACTGGAGCGAAGGATGGTTTTAGAATTTATAACTTTTTCTGGAGAAAAAAAGAGAACATTTTCTCAGCTCAAGATTGAAAGAATATGGGAAATCTGATGTATGCTTAGTAATCACCCATTCTTACCTATGAATCCAAGTAATGTGTTGTATCTTACAGTTAGAGAAAAAAATGAAATAATGATCTACCTTAAGAACCCAGTATTTTTATACTTACCAACAATTATTATGGTATGCCATCCACGGCAAGATAAATCTGGGACATAATGCAACGAGCCAAAGATGGGCCGAGGCCATGATGTACAAATATCAGAACTGTGAGCTCTCTCTGTTGGTGTCATTGCTAAACGGCCATTCCCTCCATTACCCCATGCAAATATATGGTTATCTGGAAAATAAAAAGTTTATCATTTTAAAGTCAAGAACCCCACTCTAGGTTTGAAGGATTCTCAAATGATTATATTTGTTTTATGTAAGGATATAATAACAGCACACAAAAAAACCCACTGTGAGCCCTATAGGAATATGGTGATTTGTGAGGTTTTATATTAAAATTTAAAACAATTAGTCCCTTTTAATAGTTTAAACAGTACAGCCAAAAGACGAACAGAGGTGGATGCAAGCATTTCGTATTGACTCATCAGTACCTACATTACAATTTGAGGCTGATTTTAACCGTGTTATTGTAATGTAAGTACTGATGAGTCAATATGGAATGCTTGCATCCACCTCGGTTTGTCCTTTGGCTGTATATTAAAAGCAAAAAAGTACTTCATGACTTGAAATATATTGCATGTATTTTATGCCTCCCAGTCAGTTTGGATTTTTTTTATTATAATCTCTAAGCAAACTATTTTTGATTCTTTACAGACTCAATTTAAAGAAATTCAGATCAACCTACTAATGCTTATACTTACCATCAGTAGCAGCTATGGTGAATTCATCACCGCAGGAAACTCTGATGACCTGTTTTCCCCCAAGGGGCCCTCCTAGTAAATTAATGCCTACGTGCTTCTTATAATCCCCAACACCCAACTGTCCACACTTATTGGAGCCAAAAGTAAGCAGACGACCCCGCTCTGAAATAAAAACAATTATGTCATTAGGAAATAATAATGCAGAAAGCTGAGAAACAGTCAAATAATATGTTGCGAACTGTAATGCAAGACGTCATTTAGACCACTTCATCATTATTTCTTCTAAGGTTATAGATTTCCTTTCCATGGTAGCATGACAAGAGAAACATTCATCTTAAGTATATCCAATAGGTAATAGGCATCATTTCACCATATCTTTACCAACATCATATGTTTCTATTAGTGTTGATTATGGTCAAGATAATTTAAGTCAGACACAGGCCCATCTGAAATTTTGAAAACAAAGTGGCTCTGGTCCATTGACAGTGTAGGTATATTAAATGACAAGACTCCAAGGTCAGTAGAATACAATCTTACTAGAGCAAATCCTGAGGCACTCTACAATTTTTATAATGTTATATATACAATTTCAGATTATCTCATTCCTTATCAGGTAGAAATATTTCCAGATAGGAATGGATCTGCAATCATTTTGTTTTTCTTGTCAAAGAATGCCTATATGGAGCATGTTCATGCACACATGAACAAATACACATATTTATTTATTTCAGGAGAATTATTGAAATAACAACCAGGCTGCAGATATTTTGATATAAATGGTGTAATTGTATAGTTAATGTAAATTAATGTAATTTAATTTTAGTACTGTGCCCCCCCCCCCCTCAGGTTCAGTAGAACAGTCTCATCTTAGTCCTTTTGAGACTGGGTTAATTAGTTTCACCATCAGCTGCCAGAGGGCAATCAGCACAGTCAATCTGGCAGGAAGTTGTAAGTTGCTCCTGCTCCCACTGATTTGTTGACCATTGTCATTCTGTTTCTTTGTATAGATAAGAAAATAGGTCTGAAACTATTACCCAAAGGGTCATGTGTTGTCTAATTGGTGTACCTAACCACAGAAATCGTAGGTTCATAATATCATCTCATTCAATTCCCCACTGCTAGGAATTTCAGAGTTAACATTCAGGATTTTATTTTTAATCCAATAAACTATTTTTCCCTGCTGACTACAGTGGTGTGAAATAGTTTACGGAGCTAATGTAACAGGTTTAATATGGATTATTAGTTTAAGTGTGCATTAATTGTAGTTGTAATTCCATCTTTCAGATAGAGGAAGATAGTTAAAAAGTCAAATACACAGTAAGTATGCTTAGTTGGAAGAGGGGAGAATTGTAGAAACTATCTTAAGTATCTGAAAAGCATCCAAGTAGAAGATAGGACTGAACTGTTCATGTTAATTCAGAAAACAAGACAGGAAACAAAAGTTTAAATTACAAAGAATTAAATTTAAATTAGGCATCTGGAAAATATTACTAAAGGATGTTTAATAGAGCAGATTGCCTTGGAGAATAATGAATTCTCCTTTGGTGGAAGTATTTAAAAAGAAATTAGATGGCCATCATTCAGAGATGCTCGACTAAATGCTTCCTGAATTGAGCAGAAGATTGGACTAGATCCGGGATGGCGAACCTACGACACGCATGCCACAAGTGGCATGTGGAGCCACTTCTGAGGGCTCGCAAGGTGTTGCTCTGTCAGTTCCAGCAAACTGGTGGCACACGGAGCGATTTATCAGGGCACGTGAGTTCAGCTTTTTTTCCCGCCCTCTCCAGGCTCCAGAGGCTTTAAAGGAGCCTGGAGAGGGCAAAAACAGCCTCCCCCCACCAGAGGCCCTCCGGAGGCTTCAGGAGCTTCCCTGAAGCCTCTAGAGTGCAAAAAACTGGCCCTACGGGCAAACCAGAAGTTCAGGAACAGACTTCTGGTTTGCTTGTAGGGCCGGTTTAAGCCCTCTGGAGCCATCAAGGGCCTTCCAGAGGCTTCCCTGAAGGCTCCAGAGGACAAAAAACGACCCAGTGGACAACCGGAAGTCACTTCTGGTTTGCTCGTAGGGCTGTTTTTAGTCCTCCGGAGCTTCAGGGAAGTCCCCTGAAGGTCCTAAAGGCTCTGGAGAGCTTAAACTGGCCCTACAAGCAAACCGGAAGTCTGTTCCTGAACTTCTGGTTTTCCCATAGGGCCGGTTTTTTGCACTCCGAAGGCTTCAGGGAAGCTCCTGCGGTCCCCCCGCTTATGGCACGCAAGCCAAAAAAGGTTTGCCATCACTGGACTAGATGATCACTAAGGTCCTTTCTAATCTTTAAGTGTTATCACTCTATAACTCCTAATGGCTGCATCAATGCAGTTACCTGTCAATGCTACTGGGATGGTTTGCATTACCTTCTTCCAATATTTTGTTTTTATTCTATAATTATACTTAATAGCTTTAAGATTCCCAGGCTGTTACTTATATGAGTGAATAACAACCCTAAAGTGACACTGCTAAGATTAATTTGCTGCCACCTACTGAAGTTGTAGGTTAGCTTACCCTTATCTAGTAATAATACTACATCACAAGATAATAATTTAATCTTACCATCGATGGCAGCAGTATGTGTCTTTCCTGGGGCAATAGTGCGAATCTTATAGAAAGAGAGTTTCTTGGCCAAAGTGAAAGTTGTAGCATATGGGATTTCTTGATAAGCCTATGAGAAGACATCAATTTTATAAAACCAATGTCATGATTCTGTACGTGCTCACACTTCAATCAAGAATGATGCATGCAAAGCTTGAGAATCTCTTAATATCACAAGACTCTTTGTAAGAAAAGCAAAATTTATTGGTTCTTTGATAGGTTTTGCAAACATGCATAAAATTATTTCTAGAAATTGTAAACCATATTCATCTGCCCCCCTTGGGTTCTTTTTAATCTGTTAACAAATATTTGTTATGAATTTTTAAAATTATATTTATAAGTACATGTCATGAAAACATTATTTCCCTATTTTCATACAAGGCCACTCACATCATGATTAATGATCCCTGAAGTGCATTGGTTCAGGCCTAGCTTGTTGAATTCATTCAGACCACAGGCTAACACCTTGCCAGCTTGTGTGAGGAGAAAGGTTCCATCACTGCCACACTGGACTGAGACAATATGGGAAGTCTTTTGAATTTCTACCTAAAAAAGAAATATGTAAAATACCTCAACAACTAAACACAGTTGCTGCAGAGAGCCAGGGTTTTTTTTTATATAGAAGATCCTAGTTTCTTGACACCTGGAATGGAAAAACAACAGTTGTGGAAAGAATCAAAGCCCTTCCTTCTAGTCTGCTACATGACAGAGAAAAGGCTTTGGTAACAAGAACTCACTATTCAGAATTTAATGATGATTTACAAAATAAAGGCAAACTGTTGTCCATTGCAGCAATTTGAAATATAAGAATCATACAGTTAATCTTCAACTTACAACCATAATTGAGTCTAGAATTACAGTCATAAGTTATTGCAGTTGTAGGATGATGCATCACATGTCTGGTCCAGTTTTTTGCAGCAGTCGATAAATGAATGCCACAGACATTAAGCAAACGATGTGATCATTAAGCAAGTCAATTTTCTCCAACGGACGTTTTTACCAGAAATTGAAGTTAACAATGGAAACTGGCAAAAAAGTAAAAAATCAGGTGACCCAGCAAGTGACCATAAAGGTGAGCTGGCACCAAGCGTCCAAATGTGATCACATGCCTGCAGAGTGCAAATGTATATGTATATGTCTATCATAATTTTGAAAACAAGTCATTAAGTAGCTTTTTTGGAGGGTGGGGACATTATAAATATGAACAGTTGTTAAGCAAGTGGTCAGAAATCAAGGGCTACTTGTATATAGTATATTAAATGAAAAAGGAAATCTTTTTTACAAGTAATACTTGAAACACATATAATGAAAACCTCATATCAATTTGGCACTTTAAAAATTACCATATTTTTCAGAGTATAAGACATACTGGAGTATAAGACGCACCAAGATTTTGAAAAGGCAAATTTTTTAAAAAGTTTTTGCACTCTGCAGACCTCCCAAAAATGGACCCGTTTTTTTGTCAAAAAAAAATTGCATGCATAGCCTTTAGGAGGCTTATACATTGCTCCTGGAGCCTGCGGGGGCAAAAATGAGCAAAAAAGGCCCATTTTTTGCTCATTTTTGCCCTCCCCAGCACCCAGGAGCACTCTAGAAGCCTCCTAAAGGCTATGCACAGCCATTTTTGTAAAGGGACAGGGTTTCGGGATGCCAAAAATGTTGTATTCAGTGTATAAGATGCACCCAGATTTTCACCCTCTTTTTTGAGGGAAAAGGGTGTGTCTTATACTCTGAAAAATACGGTAGTACTTTCAATTTAAAAGAAAAGCAAGGATAGGATAAATCTTTATCTAGAACCATGGAGATAATCAGAGCAGATGTGCCTGGTTAGTTATGTAAAGCAATACTTCTTCTATCATTCTGTTTTATATAGGAGAAGATAAAATAAAGTCAGATGGAAATATTTGTATTCAGAATATAGTTCGTTCTCTTTTCATTTAAAACATTTATAAAATTACCCATATTCCTTTAAAAAAATTATTATCATGATATAAAGTACAAAAGAAAATTAAAATTGGGGAAAATGGGGAAGTAAAAAGGGAAGAGAAAGAAATATAGGGGTAAAGGAGAAAAAGGAAAAAAATATTGACTTCTGACTCTTTGGGTACAGTAGAATAATAACATTACAACCTCAACTTTTTACTTTTACATACTAATATGTACTAGCCATTCCTATAACAATGAATGTATCTAATTAATAAAACCCAGAGTCAAAATTTCATTTTTTCCATCTCAAGTACAAAATATTTGGTCATCTTCTAACTAACTCTGCATGGCTCCCAAACAAAAATTATTTTCCCTTATCTGTATTAATTTATAAAACCTTAATAGAAACTTGTTCTTAATATACCGAATTGGAAAGAAAATGTCTCAAGACTGAATTATTCTAGAAACCCAGAAAATGCAGTCAAATTCAATCAGTTTTACCTTTTGTGGGATGGAGTGATCCTCTTCTGAATCCAAACCCAAACGGCCTATATTTGGGGAGAAACAATAATGATGAGTACGGGTAAGATTCAAAGAAAGCTGTCAATCAACCATCTACCTTTCCAGAAGCAGAAATCCTCATTTAATCTGATCTATCATAATAGTGTTCCAATAAACTTTACTTCTATCAGTCATTAATCTTTCCAAAGATTAAAAACTGCCTATAAGTAACCTACCATATTCTCCACAGCCCCATGTGTAGACCTCACGATTTCGTGTCAGCACTGCCACATGATTATCTCCACAGGAAACTTGTTCCACCGGATTACTGGAAAAAAAATTGATCTGCCGGGGCTCCAGGACCTCAGACCCAAAAGCCTTGTCAACACCAATGCAGCCATAGTAATCTGAACCAAAGGCAAAGGCTTGACCTTCACCTGCATGAAAACAAGGGATATATGAACAACAGAGGATGTTCTTAAAAATCCAATGGTTCTCTTCCTCTTTAATACAGGGAGAATTTAACTACAATGCAATCTAATTACTTTGATCAAGCCAAGTCCATTGTGGCTTAGTTTACTACAGTATCCTACACTCTGGACCATATTTGAATTATATAGACTGCCACATAATCAATATATTTTTAATCTTTGTTTCATTTTAATGATTTTATATACTCAATCACAAAACGTAATATAAAAGCCAATGTACTAGCATTTCAAAGAACACAAAGCAGATATAAGTTGGTTTTTGGAAGTTGTCCTAATTCCAGCAGCTGCAGGTTTGTCTGTCTTCCAGATTTATCAATACCGGAGTATTACATATTCTCTTATATTTGGGGTATTTTCTCTTTTAGTTAATATACTTTTTCAGTTCTTCCATAACTTTTTGATGCATTTGAAGGGCTACCATGTTACCTATGTCTCTCACCTGTAATGCAGATTGTAAAGTCATCTCCACACGATACTTGACGAATAGCTTTGCCCTGCAATTTTTCCACATGCTTAGGCTGCCGATACGAAGCTTTATCTCCATGTCCCAATTGCCCATGCAGTTTAGTGCCTCCCTGCATGTTCTATTTAAAAATACATTTGATAAAGTGGTTTAAGAGCCATGATATATTGTTAATGAAAAGAAAGTAAAATAAATAATATAGAGTATTGAGGAACCAGAAACACCTCTATATTCCTTTCTGTTTCCACAGGATGAAGTGGCCTATTCTTGTTTCAGCATCTAAATAATAATTATAGGTTTTTTTGTAGGTGTCCTATGGAATGTTGCTCCAGATAACCATCTAAATGTTGGGATGCTTTTTGGAAGATGTGGGATGTGGAGAAAGACAAAACATCTTGATATTTGGAACCTAGCTTATAGTAAGTAAATTCAATGAATGACGGAATACCACTTAGGTACAGATAGAGTAAAGATAGACATGTGTATTGTCTGATTACCCTGTTTTCCCGAAAATAAGACCACCCTGGATAATAAGCCAAATTGAGCTTTTGAGTGCATGCACTAAAATAAGTCCTCCCTCGAAAATAAGCCCTTCTTGAAAATATTGCAACACAGCAGCAGCCATGAACTGATCACGCTTGCTGCCTCCTGTGCCTCAAAAATAATAAGACCCCCACAAAAATAAGGCCAAGCGCTTATTTCGGGGAGTGAAAAGAAAACAAGACCCTGTCTTATTTTCAGGGAAACAGAGTATGTAATAGTATCAAATATCAACAGTGAACATTAAACTGGGAATCCCTTCCTTAACATAGACTAACATTTAATATGACTTACATTTAATATTTACATTTACATTCCATTTTATATTGTCTTCACATACATATGTCTCTTATGTCTTTTTTTCCCAAGATACTACTTATACTGGCTGAATATTATTTCCAGCATTATTTTAATATCTATTTGGCATGAGATCTGTTCTGCTTGAGTTCAAGTGCTGGTTGGAAAGCCCTCTACAGATTTGTCTATTAGCACTTCTGGCATAATCTTCTCCAGGTACAATCAGCCCATCCAACATAGTGTACAAAAATGCTATGGCTACCCACCCATGAGAGACATGAGAAGATTGGGAACTATTATTAGTAGCGAACCCTCCCCATGGAACAACTTGCCCCATGAGGTTGAAGTGGCCCCCATTTTTTCAGTCTTACGTAAGTTGGTCAAAGCAGTCTTCTTTTGTAGGACATTTGGTTTAAAAAGATTTTAAAAGAAGATAACAAGAGTTATCATTTTAGGATTATAATAATGTTTATGACTTAATACAGTATTACACTTATTACGCCACTAAGCCATCTACAGCTGCCACAAATAGGTGGCATATCAATCACTTAATATAAATAAAATATTAATCTCTAGAAATACTTATTTCCTTCCAGCTGATAAATTGGGCCAAAGGCTATTTAGTTTGTAGTTCCACTTGGAGGCTCATGTATTTGGGACATGAATGGATTTAAATGTAACTGCTGTTTCTTTACTCAATTGGAGAGCCAATGTGATCTGTCATAATGAACAAGATGCAAATTCCTAGCAGCACTTGATCCTTTCGTTGATGGCAGATGCCAAAGAATAATGTTTTGTAGAATCCCTCCTCCCCCACAACCTTCCCAAAATTCTTTTGACACTTACCACCCAAGTATAGAGCTCTTTCTCCACTGTTACCACTGCAAAGTGAGTGTTTCCTGCACAGACCTGCCGTGCACTGCAGCCATTTTTAATAACATCCAGCTTCTGAGGAGTGGACTTTCCACCTCCCCATACATATACTTCACTAGTGCGTGAAGTCACCACTGCAATAGGTGCTTCATTCATAGTACTTGTTCTGTAAATCACAAGAGATCTGTATGGATACACTGTTTACCATGAGCTGCTTTTCTAAGCCTCTAAAGAGAAGATAGATGGGAAAATTTTAATTTCCAGTTTCCATGCAAAAACACTTCATATAAGTGCTAAGAGTTTTCCATATATATAAATATACATTGGCATGCATTAGGTTCAGAGGCCAGACAGACAGCATGGAAACGTGGAAGAAAGCAGCATGTTGTAAGAAAATCAGAAATCAATTTGAAGAGACATATATACAATTTTTGAATGTTTAAAGGCAGCGACATGAATAAACTTATGAGAAGGGTGTACAAATACATTGATAAGTTAAACCATTAATATTTTTAGCTGTATAGGTAAATTATTCAGTAATATAGCACAATTTATAAGTAGGGACTGATGTAAAGTAAATGGAAATTTAAAGTAAATGATGAGCATGGTTAACAAGAAAAGTAAAATTAAATATAACTTACAATAGTTTAACACTTGCATATTTTACAGTTAAAATGTCTTAAAGAAAGCATTCTTTTATAGCAATTATCCACCAAGAAAAGTTATGCAAAAGATTCAGTGAGGAATAGTCAGTTTCAGGTGATCTATGCTTGGACCAAAAGACATGCCTGCGGTCCGTGCGCAAACCAAAGCACCAGGACCTCCAATGTGTATTGGAGGTCTATGCCTGGGCATAGAGCCAGAACACACACGTCAGCACATAAGTATTCCAGGGTTGGATACAATGGAGGAAAGGCAAAGGCATTGTTAGTGGCACTAAAAGGGGTAGAAATGTGCTAGGAAAATAGGGCAGACAGCTGTTGGATTACACCATTCCTGATGCAATATTTGATGGCAATAGCAATAGACTTCGATACCGCTTCCCAGTGCTTTACAGCCCACTCTCTAAGTAGTTTACAGAGTCAGCATATTGCCTCCAACAATCTGGGTCCTCATTTACCGACCTCAGAAGGATGGAAGGTTGATTCAACCTTGAGCCTAGTGAAATTCAAACTGCCAAATTACAGGCAGCAGGCAGGCAGCAGAAGTAACCTACAGTACCGCACTCTAACCACTGTGCCACCTCAGCTCAATACCTAAAAGAAAATAAAAGAAGACCCTGGGAAGCTTGGAAGAAAAGATAACTGACTGTTTGAGTTATGCTGCACTTGAATTGAAGATGCAGGCAGTGGAATTCAAGCATGGGAACAGCTAAAAGAGGTAAGGGCAAGTATGATGCTGACTAGTGCTGAGGCCATGAAAAGGAGGAGGCAGAGAGAAAGAAGGCAGATATATTAGCTTTGCCTACCCACCCTGCAATACCTCTTCAGTTACCCGCTACTTTATTATCTAGATTGTCCCCTTCCACTGTATAAACACATGCACACAGAGATAGCTTAGGATAGTCTTTGGAGCAGCAGAGGGAGCCTTCCAAAGAACACAGCTATTTTAACACTTTTGGGAAAGGAGTTTTGCTCATGCTAAGATACTTGCAGAGACCAACTATTTTCTTCTGTTCTATTCTTCAACACGTATTCCTTTACCTTGGGCGTTTGTTTGGGCCATTAAGAAGTGCAACTTTTTCCTCCATATCTCTGTCAGGAAGAATAAACAGTAAGAACGGTGCATCAATACAGCTTTTTCAAAAGGAATCATTACATGATTTAATCACACTGCAAATAACCTTTTCATAAAATTGTATTGCAAGCTACAGACAGTGTCTGTCTGTATTAAATATTGTAATTTCTACATAATAAGCAGTGTTACTCAATGCCTGAAATACATAATATCCATAACACACATAGATTAATATAGCCTGTATAAACAATGGACATGCTTCAGTGCTGTATTGTTAACTATGTAAATTGGGGGCTCTCATAAACAGGAAATGGGGGAAGTCAAGTTGCCATTCTCCTCAGCCCCTATGTTCTCAAAAATCTGTTCCCAAGGATTGTGGGACACTTTATTGCCTGAGAGCTGTAGGGAAAAGAAGAAATTGACAAAAGCTGCCATCCTGCATTTAAAAAAAAAACTCTCTTCTGGAAAAGTGTTCCCTCCAGAAACATAATATATCCCTGGAAGGGATATATTATGTTTCTAGAGGCACTAATCCAAACCAAACTTAAGAATTTATTTGTCAGTTTAATTTGGAGGCCGATATTGAATTTCTACACCTAGAGGCAAAGAAAGATAAACAAGTGAAACTAGTATAGGGCTTGGAATATGAAAAAACAAAACAAAAATCTAATCCTGAGAATTAGGTCACAAAACAATCATAGAACCGTAATACAAATAAGGTTGTAAGGAGTGTTGGATTATCTGAAAGAAGCCAAGGGAATGAAGAGTCCAGCCAGCCAAGTGATTTTGCCACTTGAGGCTAAGCAGACAATGGACCACCCATTCTCCTCCCCAAGTCAAAGCCAGCCAAATACTGGCTTTGATATGAAGGCACAAGATATGGAATATCTCACAGGGACCTCCCCCATTCATGAAATTAGAAATATAATGGCAGCAAAATAATTGACTAATAATTTGCTGCCTCACATCTAACTGATAAGTTGTGTTGTTAATTCAGTTATGCCAATTTGGCTTATTTTCTCGCACTATAATTATAAATCTAATTTAGATTTTAACTTGTTTCAAGGCTGTTGCTTAAAAATATATAGCATTTCACATAACTAATTTGTCAGGATAATTTTTCTATTTTAATATTTTATACTTCATATGTGATCTTTGATTTTTTTCCAAATGAAATAAAATAGAGGCTGCAGTAATCTAAAAACTTCCACTGCATTACATATTATTCACCATCTTTAACTAATAAATTAATCTCAAGCAATACTGATCCATGGACAGAAAGTTTGAGAAACGTTTCCCTATTTTATTCCCCTCTTAACAGTGAAAGACTGTTATTCTTTTTGAAAGAAAATTTTCTATATCATGTCAGATAGCATAGGTAAGGATTCTGATAACTGGGGTGGGGGATGGGAGGGATTTATAGGGACATTGTAAAATTTGGATTTAAGAGATACAAAGTCACTGTGCTAACCCCCATAATATTTTATTTCAAGATCAGTGGTAGTCAACCTGGTCCCTACCACCCACTAGTGGGCGTTCCAGCTTTCATGGTGGGCGATAGGGGTTTGCTGTAACTCTGCTTTATAAATTTTATAAAGTAAAGTTACTTCCCTACTTTATAAATCACCATTACTGTGGAACCGGTGGGTGGTTAGAAAACTTTACTACTAACAGAGGTACAAAAGTGGGCAGTAGATATAAAAAGGTTGACTACCCCTGATCTAGATCATCTGCTATCAGTATGCATCTCATCAGCCATCTTGATAGCTCTACTGCAAATATAACAATTGCCTTCATTTGAATAAGCACACCAACTAATGGATCCTTTTTGATAGATGTGGATTGCAAAGGTCTACTCTAATGATTAATCCCTCTAGCAAGTTAAGTCTCCTCTACACAAGGCTTAGATATTTACACTAACCAATAGAATTACTATCCTACATTAATATTATAGTTCCTATGAATATATGACAATATTCCTTCTTAGTTTGTTGTGAAAGTTCAAACTGCATTTACTACATGATTACTGAAAAGCAATAAATAAGAAGCATATTTCAAATGTTTTAACAATATCTGACTACTACAGAACTTGAGTGTACATTAGATAGAAAACTGCTATCATGAATACTGAACTGATTACATACTACTATAAACATTGTAAGAGGACAGCAGTATAAATCTATGCAGCAAAAATCAGAAGGAATCTGTAGCATGCTTTCCTAGTAGCAAATTCTATTATAAGGCATAGGTTTTTGTGATTTGCATAAGCTTGCATAAAAGTTTATGCCTTTTAATGAAATGTGTTAGGAAAGCACTTCTCTTCCTCCTCCTCCTCCTCTTTTTTACTATTATAATTTTATAAATACAACTAATCAGAGGATGTTGGTCTACTAATTTTTTTAGTATGCATTTATTTCTCTAAATATAATCCAATATATTTAATACATTAAATCAAAGTCTGAGATAAGCTAGGTAAAACTGAAAAAAATAAATTTGTATAACGCTATGTATAGCACAGTTTCCAAGTTAAATAATCTATGCTTTCAATATTCTTATTTTTAACTCAGTGTCACAAAGAACTCAAGAGTGTCATTTAATAAAGCAATTGGCTCAACAGATAGTCTATGTGTACATGAAGCACCAGTATGATCAGGCAATACAAGGTTGGATGGTATCTTCTAACATGTACAGACCCCCACGCGCACACACACAAAACCTGTTTATGTCTAATATTTACCTCCTGCGCTTCTTGATAAATGGACTCTCAAGTAGCTCATCAGCAGTAGGCCTCTTCTCTGGATCCTAAAAGAGGTGAGTGACAGATCACTCCCTAAGAAGAGGGATCATTTTTCAAATCTTTAACTCTAGGACAATGAATAAGTTACATCTTTGTGGTCTATTTCCATTTCCCCAAACACGGCAAATCAAAAGCGCCATAAAATGAGCAGAATGCTCAGATAGTTTAATAGTGCAGTATCTAAGGAGGACACTTAACTATAAAGCTAAGTGACAACAAAAGTGGAACCCTGAGTGCAGGAGCAAGGAGCCAACTAAATCTCATTTGCTGCTCTTCCTCTCTTCTTACAGATTTCCAAACAATGCATGGCAACTGTTTAGTGTTTAAATGAAGTGTTTTATTTTAGCATTGAAACCAAAATTACTCTCACTGAATTTATAACTAGTGTGGGCTGTCACACTTGTTTTTCTGCTGAGAGAAAAAGAGATATAACTTCTACATTTCCTCTAATCCCTTCCAACCCATTCCTCTAAAATATTTGCCAACCCAGTTTGCCAAGAACAACAAGGCCTCATACTGACTTCAAAGTTAACACCAATACCAGGCTGGGGGCTGGGTTTGTCAGGGTGTGTGGAAGGAATAACCCCAGGATTTGACTTATCTGCTAGAAAAGAAAAAAAATAGAATGGTTTTGCTAATTTACTGTAGCAATTTTCCTTTTGCTGTTTTACCATAGAAATTTCCCTTCCACCTTGACTCAGAAAACCAAAGTAGATCTCTATAGGAAAAAAAAAGCAGACTATGGTGTCTCAATGTACAACTAATCTGCGGAGAAAACCCATCCCCTCAGACTCAACTCAGCTCATAATATTTGATGACTTCAGAGACAGACTCCCATTCAAAATCTGAAAGCTGAAAATAAAAAGAGGACATCTTTAAACTGAAATTGAACTTCTCTGTGTGATGTAAGTCTCATTTTATTCATTTCTTTTATAATATCATCTTGTGATTTTTAAAAAAAATCCTATTTAAAGTAAAAGTTCTTCAAGGTCAAACATGATTCTGGGCTACTTCATAATTTTCATACTGAAAGGTAGTGGGCATAAAAGATGAAAGAAAAAAACCATAATGGGAGAGGTTGCTAAAAGTCAGCTGTTTTTATATGTCTTTGGGGTGGGAAGGTACATTTCATTTTTATTTCTGGAAAATATTATATATTTTGCTTTCTTTATGGTTAAAAAAGAACAATGAATGTGGGGCAACAAAAAAAGGAAGATAAACATTATTTGGTTTCTCTCTTTACAGTACATGATTTTTAAATGCAGTTAAGAAAAGATACGGAAAGGGGAAACAATAGTACACCATCCAATCTAAAAAATGGAAAAATATTCAACATTGAAAAAAGAAAAAGACTGAAAAGCCACACTATTAGTTCTTTTAATTTTGTACTCTAGAGAAAGCAAGTGAGCTTGATAAGGAGTTTTTAGTATCTGACAGCTGGTAAAAAGTTTCAAGGGCTCCTTCTCCACACCCTCTCAAACCAAAAACCGCCATCACAGAATGAAGGTAGCTCACCAACCTGATGAAGGCAGGAATGCACCATTTGGATGAGATCCACAGAGTATATGCTGGAATCAACCTCCATTGCCCTGTTTCCTTGCACAATCTTCACACAGAGGTTCAAGGGATTCTAAGAAAGAAAAAGCGAAATAATCTAAACCAGTCTTTCTCAAATTTGCCAACTTTTAAGATATGTGGATTTTAATTCCCAGAATTCCCCAGCCAGTCATGCTGGGTCTAAATGGAAAAGGAGAAATTTCCTGAGGTGATGGTCTGTGAAACTGTATTTTTAATTGTCTCAGCCCTGAATAAATTCCAGTTTTATCTGTATTGCAAGATAGCAAGCAACTTCAGAAGAACAATAGAAAGCCAAAGGGATCTCTATATGAGAATTTCATAGTTCACCTAGAACTTTCACTGTCATATGGTATCTAAAATTGGAGTCACTTTCTCTTAATCACTCACCATAGGACAATGCAATATAAAAAAGGTGATGCAGTATTAATCATGAGCAAAGTTGTTCCATAGAGTGACTTACTGTTGCATCAAATGTTCTCTTCAAGGTAAGGAGTTCAAAAGCAACACAGCCAACTGCCCATATGTCAGACTTGAAACTATATTTTACTCCCTGGCAGAGCTCTGGAGACATGTAGTATGGAGTTCCTACCAACTACAAAACAAAAATAGATATTAGAGATATTAGATCAGTTATTCCATATCAAGCAGACACAATACAATAAGTTCTAATTTGCTGTCCTTTTATCTTCTTTCCTCCCAAAAGCTCAGATTTGCTTTAGCATATTTGTAGAAAAGTAATCATTGAATCTTATCACATACATATTCTCCTATTTATAACTAGAGCATCTACTTTTTCTTAATATAAAGTTTGAATCTTTAAAAGAGAGCAAACTGAAGCAAATAGTCAAAACAAAAAGATATCAAACAATTCTACAATTATACTAAACAAAACGGACAAAGAAAAAGATTTGCCAATGCCAACATACACATTCTATCATTAGATGTATCATTTGATCAGTTTGTTATTTCTTTCAAACCCAGTCTTGGGAATATTTATTTATTTAGAGCCATTTATATAGCCACTCAACTCAAGCAATGTAACTCTAAGCAGCATACAAAAAGTTACAACAACAAATACAAAACAGGGAGGAAATAGCACAGAGCATTAAAAACAACTAATATAGTTGTTATAGTTCTAACAGTGATTAGAACTCTTTGATATAACTCATTCAATGGGGCCTCTGGTTATTGTGACCCAAATGCCTAGTGAAAGAGCCAGGCCTTAAATGCCTTCCTAAAGGGCTATAGGGAGGAGCCAGCCATATATTTATTTTAAAAATCTACTGAAAAATATCTAGATGTGAATTCAAAGAATTCAAATATCTGAATTGCAAATTTAGATACTTTTGTTAGAAATAATTCAGAACAGGAAAAAGTAAGAAATAAACACTTGATCGTATTATTTGACGTGCATAAAGTCCCAAATAGCTGAAACATCATCATAATCATCACATTCGTCCTGCAGCCACTTACAGTTTCAGCCATGGAATACTCAGAGTTCAGTTTTTTTGCCAAGCCATAGTCTCCCAGTTTTATGAGATTTGCTTTGGTGAGGAAGATATTCAAGGTCTTTATATCTCTAGGAAAGAAACATTGAGATATAAATATTTATATCAACACACAGAAAGTTTTTAAAAAATAACATATTCACTTTGTTAACACAGGTAATCCTTGACTTACAACAGTTCATTTAATGACCATTCAAAGTTACAGTGGTATGAAAAAAGTGGCTTATGACTATTTTTCATACTTACGACCATGGCAGCATCCACATAATCACATGATCAAAATCTGGATCCTTGGTAACTGACTCATATTTATGACTGTTGCAGTGTCCTGGGATCATGTGATCCCCTTTTGTAACCTTCTTACAAGCAGAGTCAATGGGGAAGCCAGATTCACTTAACAACTGTGGCACAAAAAGTCATAAAATAGGGCAAAATTCACTTAACAAATGTTTCACTAATCAACAAAAAATTAGGGCTCAATTATGGTCATAAATTGAGGACTATCTGCATTCTGAAGGCATTAATACCCTCTTCATGTGTACAATCTTACTTTTTTTGCAGAGGTCCTAAACTTTATCATGCGATGCAAGCTGTTATTATTTTTTTAGTTTTAAAGCAGGCTAATCTAGTATTCTCAGTTAAATGTGTGTTAAAGTAGATACTAGACTCATTTCAAGTTGAAGTGCAATGAGGAAGCAGTCCTATATTCTTTCTGAGAGGGAACCCCATAGAACTCAATGGGACCTAGACAGATATGCATAGAAGTACATAATAAAGCAGGAAAAATAGATGAGGTAAATCCTTGGGTTTTATAGACAAAGTTAAAAAATAATGTTGTTTACAAAGCTCGTATCTAGAAGATCAATTTGGCATGTCCATAGAAAACTATGATTAACTTTAAAAAGTAATATTTTTGTATCTAAAGGTAAACTTTCCCTCAAATTGTTTTAACTGCTGATTAGATAACACCCATGTTGTTTTTTTGACAACCACCCAGAAGCATTTGCTTTTGTTTGCTATTAGCTGCCAGAGATGTTCAGAGATTGCGGCACATATGCTTAATAAATAATAACGATTATTAGTGTTAGTATTGCCTTCTTCCCAGGTTAACCTATAGCCTTGGGATTTCCTAGTGGTTTCCATCCAAGAATTAATCAGATCTGATCCTCTTAGCTCCTTTCAAGATCAGCTGAGATTATCTAGGCCCTGCTATTTCCTTCTAACACCTATCTGTCTTTTCAAGAATATGACAGCTTCAGTTAACTGTTGGAAATCCTTTTTGACCACTAGATTTCCAAGAGTTAGCTGACCGCATCAAACTTTAGTTTTTATGGATGTGATATTATAACTCTCGTTTTCAAGAAAAGCTATTGAATGCATTAATTTTGTTCTGGATATTTTTGTTGCTCTTTATATGCATTTGAATTACATATGAATGATTTAAAAACAAGGACAACAAAAATGTATTCTGTAAGTTTCTATAGTGCCAAAAAATTACACAGAAAACTACTCATTCTGTGTCAATTTCACTACACTCAGAAGCAGTTGCTTCTGTCTATATCTGAACAGTCATTTCATCACCAGGAGTCCCAACTGGAGTATCATTTAAAATAGGGATTGCATATAGCACTTTATGGTTGATTTCATTCTTTATTAAGTAAACAAATTTAGATATTACACAAACCAATTGTGATACAATATGAATATATTGTATATATGTATAGTTTTGATTAATATACAAGATTACAAAATATGATTTTTATTTTAAGAATTTTTGATCACAAAATTTTTTCATCCGCTTAACTCACACCTTTATTATTAATGTATTATCATTCTTAATTATGAAAAATGCCAGGCAGTAAAATGCATTAAAAGATGTTAAGAAAAGAAATCAGATAACCGAAAGATGTAGTACAGCAAATGCGTAACCTCAGAACAAGAGTCTTTATGCAGACGGCCTTTAAGATAAAGATAGAAGCTATTTCACTAGCTAATAGTTTCCATACCATGCAGACAATCCTGAAGAATGGTTCATAAACCTTTTAATAATTAATTCTAGTTTTATAAGCAGAAAATGAAATAAAGGGGCAAAAAAATCTGCATTTTGTACAGATATGTTTGTTTCTAAACCACTTTAATCTTATTCAAGACTTAATGGTTTAAAAGTAATGAATAGTTAAAGCTAGAATGCGTTGCTTCTTCATCTATGAGGACTAGAAGAATGCATTTCAATGTAATCCTTGATTAAAAAAAACATTTTTAAACTTTTATGAAGCATCCATGTAAAAGAACAAAATTGTTCAAATACTTCCACAATTTTTTTAAAAAAAGTTTACTCAACAAACTATAACCCTCTTGGGCATTCATAAGAGTATCTGAAGCCTGTATTTCTAACTGTATCATTTTTACTCCAAGAAGACTAGTTTTTTTCCTAGATTCTGCTACTTGAGAGTGTTATCACCAAAGAAATTCAGAGGAGACAGTTAGAATGAAAGTAAAGTCAATTTAGTATGGCTTCAGAATGGGATAACTTATCATTGTGAACAAGGTTTAATGTTATTATGGTCCAGTGGTTAAAAAGTTAATATGAAGCAAAATTATAAAATGTCAAACAATTACAGAAAATAATATGGCAATCTAAATAGTTTGCTTTACAGTTACATATATTTATGTATTTCATTTACATGATGCTTTTTCTACAAGGAGCTCAAGATAATACACATGGTTTCTTCCCAATCCATTTTAATCTCACAACCAACCTTGTGATGACACTTAGGCAAAGATGATTGACCCAAATTCATTCAATGAGCTTCACTGTAGAACAGGAATCTAAGCCTTCTACAACTCTCTGTATCCATTAACTTTTTATGTCATATGGAAACTATAAGTTGTAATTCAGTTAATATTATGAAAATGCTTGTCAGATAAATGATGCTGCAGAATATGGTCTTTCATATATTTGGTTGTGTGCAATTTGAGGAACTCTCATTTAATTATATTTGTCAGAGTCAACAGACAGAATTTTTGCCTTCTTTTGCACTTAAATTAAAGTACCTGTGAAGAATTCCTTCTCTATGGATACAGCTCACTGCTGATGCAATTTGAAAGAGATACCACACTACCATCTGCAAAAACAACCAGAAGTTCACAAAGGAAAAAAAAAGTTTTTTAGGAGACCAGCACAGCAAATATTCTAATTGAACGTTTCTTTAGAAAGTAGATTTTATCATTTAAGAGCAACTCAATATTGAGCACTTTTCTACAAAGTTCCCTTCCTGAAATTATTAGTTCATAGTTTTCAAATGGATAATGGATGCTAAAAAAATTTATAACTTAATAACATACTGAGATTTCAAAAAAAAATCATGGTGGTCTTTACACCCCTTAATTCGAAGTTTCAGCTGTCACACCACCACTCTATACTTTAAACATTTCTTTTAACATCTGTATTCTCTCCTTGTCTCCCTTTTACAGATATGTAAAATATTGGGCAACCATTGAATATAATCTGGAATTTTATCATGAAGACGAAAAACATCTTATTTTAATAAAATGGCCTTTTAAAAATAAGAAGGCTTTAAAGTGCTAAAGTTGCAATTCAAAACATATTTTGGAACAGAAAATATGCCTCACTGGACACAGAGAACATACCACATATGTAATCACATTTTAAACTGATATAACAATAGCCGAATAATTGTATATATAAAAACAAACGCATGGATCTTTCTGCTTAGTAATTAGTTTTAGGAGTACAGAAAAAAAATGTTCCATTCTTTTAAATATAAAATGTAGAAGAAAACAATTCTAAGAGTTGTGGCAGTAATAAACAAATTCTTTATTAAAACTATTAGGCTATAGTCATGTCACAGTAATTAAACAGACTCATAAATCCCCTAGGAAGCCATATCAAGTGTGGAATCTATAGTATCAGACAAATATTTTAAATGTACATAATACAAATATCCTTGTTACATATACTTTCCTACACTGTCTCAGTGCAAGGCAATGGCAAAGGCAAGGTGCCCTCCATATAATCAGATTGGATTTCCATTTCACTACATAACTTGCTTACTCTCCAGCAGTTGCTGGAGGGTGACACAACAATGCTTGCATGATATACTCACAAGCCTCTTGATGGCATTTGCAGAGTCCCTAATTTTTTTTAAATCCCTGAGATTATCAAATCTCACAAGACCTCAATATGAAAAATTTCCCTTAAAACTCCTATGAATTCACATTTCTGCATAAGTATACACAAAATATCAGTATTCACAAAACTCATAAATTATGATAATCTGGTGCTGTTTGTGTTATTTTAACTGTTTTTAATTGTAGAGATTATTTGCTCCCTGCTGCTATACAGTTTGATGAACCCTTTTGAAAGTATTGGAATACAGTTTCAATAATTCCTATACTGGCTGGAAATTATGATATCTATAGTTCATCATTTCTGGAGGTAATCTGGTTGAGGAAGACTATTTTAAAACCAAATTAAAGGCTGATCAAGTGAATAAAGGAGAAGCAGACTTCCCTTTGTCTCCCAATGTTTTCATTACCTCTTCTTCAAACAATGTGTCTTTTTGTCGTAGGATCTTATCATAGAGATTTCCACCTGGAAGTAAGAAAGAAAAATACTGAGTTATAAATTTCACATATTCTCTGTGTAATAAAAATCCCTCAGGGGATGTTAATGTTTTCCTATTTTTTTCCATGGAAAAAAGGATTCTCATTTCTGCTCTATTCTTTGCTACTGCTGCCACCTTCAATCCAAACCTCAAAAGATGTTACAAATAAAGGTTCAATAAACTTGGGAAAATAATAAAATTTAAGTTTAAATAAATAATGATTTCTTTGATGCTAATAATCTGCAAAATTAATTAGAAAGTAAGACTGTAAAGTTTTGCAAAGAAGGAAAAATGTAATCCAAGATATTTAATACAGGAGAAGGGAGCACTGTGTATGGCTTAAACTAAAAAGATTATTTCTCATGTACTTTTAATTTTCTTTACTCTGTTTATTCTTCGAATCTCCTCAACTTGGGTGTGTATTTAGTACCATATCTTTCTTTTAGGTAGTTCTGATTCTAAGTGTCTCTTATTCAGCAACTACTACAGAATATATATCTCTGAAACATAAATGGCAGTCCTGCAAGGTAAAGTTTGTTTGCATTTGTCAATCTACCTATAGTTAACATTTGTAAACAAAGTACAGATTCTCTCTGTTCCATCGCTCAAGATGGAAGAGAAGTTTGCTCTTTACAAGACATTGTTCTCACCATTACAGTACTCCAGTTCAATCAGCAAAGTGGTGTTATCCATGAAATGATTGTAATAAGCAATGATATTATCATGTTGCAACAGAGCAAGAATAACGATCTCATTCAAAGCATCACGCCGCTCTTTTTCTGACAATCTGGTAAGATCCACTTCCTTCCATACTACAAGTGAATCGTCCTGCAATTTAAAAAGCCTGCTTAGTTAGATGTATACGCCAGATAATTCACAAACATCTTAAAAATAGCATTTATTTCTTCAATCATCCAAAAATTAAATATGGGATTCAAATGCTCATTCTTATTTCTGATTCCAAGAACTAACCTTTTTCAGTAATAATTTAATATTGCAGCTTTTCAGGCATATAATCTACAGTGGATAACAAGATGGTGATTTGATAAGGAATATCACTATTTGGTATCAATATCAAATTCTTGTGATAAGATTCTAGTTTATCTAGTTAATGTATTAATTCTGGTAGCCCCTGAAACTATGTTAAGGATTTTCAACTTGTCTTTAATAAACTATTAAAAATATTTTAGATGTGGCATTCAAAAATTATCCACGTTTAGAAAATATACTTGTTAATGATGTTAAATAATTAATTGTAATTGTGTTATGAAAGATAGAAATCAAAGGCCTGCCTGGAACTGTATGAGTTGAAAACACACACTATAAAAAAACATTTCCGCCTTCACACATATTTAATTTTTTTTCTCAGAAAACCAAAGAGATATCTTGGTAGGCAAATCCATATAGCTCAAATTTATCAGATTTCATGCTCTTTACTCAGATCAGAATTTATCTGCCTCTGTCATGTGGATTCTTTAAAAATCTTATTTAAAATGCCTTTCTTAAATGTTATGTAGTTTGTAGTTTAGCCCTAGACTTTGCTAAAATGTAATGCAGCACTAGTTTTTTTCCCCCTTCTATACTGTTAATTTTTTTTTTGCCATGGAAAGGAAACTGCTGGAAAGGAAGCAAATTTTCTGCATCTTCAATATTTTATTTTCAAATGCCCACTTCTTTACTTTTCTAAAAACAAAGTTAAAGAAAAGAATATGCTAATGACATTTCTTTCCTATGCTAAATGGCAGTTTGGGAAACAATTTAGCCAGGCAATACAGAATAAGAGCAAAATTTATTTCTCCGTTATCCAAATTCCTCATGCAGCAATTATTTTCAACTGAAAAAAATCATCTTCATAATCCCAACTCCATTGAGCAAGATATTATTTTTTGTCCTTTATAATTAAAACAATCAATTCAGTCACACTAATTTCAAAGGAATTTAATCTAGGTAAATTTTTTGAAGCCTTATATGCAAAAACATCCTGAATCCAGTCCAATTTTTAATATCATAACTGACATAATAAACATACATGAATTGTCAAAATATTTCAGAGTTTTGTTTCTTCTGTTGCAATTAAGAGTTGTTACATCTGCTACATGATGTACATAGTTATGAAGTGTCATGTGATTTATCTGCCTCTATCATGTGGATTCTTTAAAAATCTTATTTAAAATGTCTTTCTTTATATGAGAATGCATATTCCTTGAAGGAATCTATACTTCATTTATGCATCCCCAAACAGCATATGGTGTATGATCAACTAAAAAAAAAACCTGTATATCAAGTTCTGGGGCAAACTTTGGGAACCCAGTACAATAAAAGAATAAATGTAAATAAATATATTGCCACCCAGAGTCGCATTATTCAAGTTGGGTGGCCATAAATTGTTTTTAAGAAATAGTGAGGGGACAAGGATTCATTATGCAGAGAGAGAACATTTTTAAAATAAATTTTGCAAATGTATAATTCCATCCTTATTCACTTTCTATGTCATCTGAAGAAATATTTGTTCATTAAAACCTTTGTGTTGCTGAATTTTGTGCTTTACTGTTTGATCCTATTTGACAGGGTTTTAAACTACTTAAATTATGAATAGAATAGGATAGGATAGAATAATTAGGCCAAGTGTGATTAGACACACAAGGAATTTGTCTCTGGGTACATGCAAACAACAGAGTAATAATAATCATAGTATTACCAATAAGAGTGGGTAGTAAAGAAGGTAAGAAGGATAATAGTAATATTACATCCATACAAAATGGGTAAATATATATAGGCATTAGACCCCATGATGGCAAAACTATGGCATGCGTGCCCGAAGTGGCACACAAAGACATGTTGCCTGGCACGCACAGCATCACCCATTCCTCTTCCAAGTTTCTGACCTTTGTGCATGCAGCAGTGCAAGAAACTGGAAGAGCTGGCCTTCCATTTTCCGGCATGAGCATGTGCACCGGCCAGCTGATCGGCACGCCAGTAACCGGAAGACCCCTGGGCAGCTCCTCTTCCGGGTTGCGGCCCTGATGAGTGTGCACACACATACTCCCTTTTTAGCACTCAGTGCCAAAAAGGCTCGCCATCACTGCATTAGACAGTACAGATAGTCCTCGACTTACAACAGTTCATTTAGTGACTGTTCAGTTACAACACTTTTGAAAAAAGTGCCTGATGACCATTTTTCACACTTATGACGACTGTACCATCACTATGGTCACATAATCAAAATTGAGATGCTTCCAGTTTCTTGCACTGCTGCATGCACAAAGGTCAGAAACTTGGAAGAGGAATGGGTGATGCTGTGCGTGCCAGGCAACATGTCTTGGCAATTGGTCATAAATTCATGTTTATGACAGTTGCACTGTCCTGAGGTCAAGTGATCCTCTTTCCAATCTTCGGACAGTCAATGGGAAAGCCAAATTCACTTAGCAACTTATTTAATAACTGCCTTGCTTAGCAACATGATTTTTGGGCTTAGCAACATGATTTTGAGGCTCAATAAGATATATAATAAATATCTAAAATTATTTTAATACACTATTGGAAATGGTAAATTGAATCTGGGCCAGGCGAGTCAAGGTTTTGTTTTAGAAGCTGCTATTTTTGCTATGTGACACAAAAAGACACCATGTACAGACATGATCTTTAGATATGCATAAATTAGACCTCTACTATTAATACCTGCCTAATATGTAGAAGGAAGGTGATTTAGAAAAGAAGGGGACTACTAAGTACTGTACTTATAGCTTTTACTTTAGGGCCTTAAGTTTAGCTTCACAATAAGTTGTTTATAAAAATTGAGAAAAGTAAAAAAATGAAGACTATAGAACAGCAATGGCAAATCTTTTTTGGCTCGCGTGCCATAAGTGGGGGGAGCGCAGGGGGGGGTCGTGTGCAGGCGTGCCACATCCATAATGCAATGCGCGACCCCCCCAGTGCGCATGTGCGCACTACAGGCACGACCCCCATTTTTTGCATGCTTTTTTCGCCCTCTCCAGGCTCCAGAGCCTTTATAGGAGCCTGGGGAGGGTGAAAACAGCCCCCCCCCGCTCCCCCAGGAAGCCCTCCGAAGGCTTCAGGGACCTTCAGTAGGCTTCCCTGAAGCCTCCAGAGCAGTCAAAATGACTCTCCAAGCAAACCGGAAGTCACTTCCAGTTTGCTCAGAGGGCCGTTTTAAGCGCTCCAAAGGCTTCAGGGACCTTCAAGAGGCTTTCCTGAAGCCTCCGGAGCAGTCAGAATGACCCTACAAGCAAACTGGAAGTCAGTTCCCGAACTTCCGGTTTGCCCGTAGGGTCGGGTTTTTGCACTCTGGAGGCTTCAGGGAAGCTCATGAAGCCTCTGGAGGGCCTCCCGGGGGAGAAGCTCTTTTCGCCCTCCCCAGGCTCCTATAAAGCCTCTGAAGCCTGGGGAGGGCGAAAAATGGCTTTTAAAAAAGGTGAATAGGGCAGCGTCTCGCATGCCCTGACAAATGGCTCTGCGTGCCACCTGTGGCACACGTGCCATAGGTTCGCCACCATCACTGCTAGAGAATATGGAAGAAGAATTAGGGATTATAGATTATATATTTCATAAAGTATTTGTGAAAAGTACAAAATTTCCTATATACAACAGGAAAAGCTGGATGAAAATCTATCAAACCAATAAAAGAAAAGCAAACAGAAATGTTTGCAGAGTACATATTGTGGAATAGCCAGTAGAGCTATATTAGATCAGACCAAAGGACAATATAATCTTGTATTCTGCTTGCACAATGGCAAACTAAATGTCAAAGGAGAACCAATACCCATTGTGGTATAATTTCCAAGTCATTCCTAGCAATTGAATTAAGAGAACTAGATTGCCTTCAACATAGATCCATCACTATCTACTGATAGTTTTATCTTATATGAATTTGCCTAATTAGTGATCACCACTTCAAATTATGTATTCCCTGTGACATTCCATGAAAGTGAAAGTTGGACTTCAAAGAAGCAGGGCAGGAAGAGTATTGACATTTTTGAACTTTGGAGTGGACTCCTAAGAATCTCACGGATAGCCAAGAAAACAAATAAGTGGATCACTTATTGAAATCAACCCACATTCTCACTAGTGGAACAAATGACCAGGCTCAAATTATCCTACTTCAGACATAAGATGTGAAGACCAAGCTCCCTGGAGAAGGCCCTAATCCTAGGACAGGTGAAAGGAAAGAGAAGATGAAGACTAGAAGCAACGTGGATTGATTCAATTATAGTAGCAATGGGTCCAGAACTGCAATGGGTGAAGACCTGAAGGACCAAGTTAGAGACAGATTGTCATGGAAAAAATCTATGTGATCTCTAAAAGTTGATGCTGACTTGATGGCACATAATCAAAGACTAAACAGTTTGGATATAAACTATGTATTTGATCTACTTTTAAAGCCCTACATGGTATCGGACCTGGCTACCTGAGAGACCGCCTCCTGCCAGTTACCTCCCAGAGGCCCATAAGATCGCACAGACTAGGCCTCCTCCGGATTCCATCTGCTGGCCAATGTCGGCTGGCGACTCCCCGGGGGAGGGCCTTCTCTGTAACTGCTCTGGCCCTATGGAACGATCTCCCCGTTGAGATCCGGACCCTTACTACCCTTCCGGCCTTCCACAAAGCGACTAAGACCTAAGTTCCGGCAGGTCTGGGGCTGTTGATTTTGTCTAGCCCCATCCTAGGTTGTGAATGTTGTGGACCTTTTAATGTTGTTTTGTTTTTGTATGTTTCCCCTTCCCTTTTTTACTTGGAAGCCGCCCTGAGTCTCTAGAGAGTGGGCGGCATACAAACTAATTAAATAAATAAATAAATAAATAAATAATAAATAAATAAATAAATAAATAAATCTATGGGCTATGGCCATAAGTTAATATAAGTAACCTTAAAAAGTGCTTCCTTTTATCTGTTGTAGATATCCCAGCTCTTAATGAAATAACTATAGAATCAGTGAATTATTCATTTTGAAATGGAAAAGTTTCTCTATATTCCAACTTTGCACTGTTTTATTCACCTCTATCATTTTTAGATTTTGCTATTTTCTAAGTTAAAGAATATCAACCATTTGTATCCCAAAAGGAAGTGGCTTCAGTTATTATTCTGTTGTCCTTTGGCTTTACAATATACAGGATTCCAAATGTGGTCAAACTGTAGGTTTGAACAGAAAACACTATAAAATAGACACTTTGTTCCCTTTTGTAATTTCAGCTTGGAATGTGTGCCTTTTGCAACAATCAAGGACTGATTTTCTGTTGAAATCCCCTTTTCTACACAGTTGCCATCAGGTGAAATTCCATTTGTATGTGTGAGTTCAGATTTGTCTAAGCATTTATCTATTTATATTGAACTTACTAATAATGATGACAATATTAATAATAATAATGGATTGCACTTGCTATTGTAATAGTCATTCCACCCCTTTGGTGAAATTCTTCAGACATTTTGTAATACTTCAACTAATAGTTAAATGTATCCTTTCTGAAAACTCAGGCAACTGGAGCTGCAAAAAAATAGAGATCTTCCTGCATATATTTCGAACATAATACAGTTTAATGGAATTTTTTTCAGCCCTTCCTCCCACCCCAATTTAAACTTCCAAAATGTAAGATAATGGGCCACCTCAAAGAAATGAGGAATTTTAACAATCAAGCAAAGAAGCAAATTATAATTAAAAAAACACAAGCGAAGGAGGGATTAGAGGAAAATTCGGGGCCTCGGTTTATGCAAGGAAGAAAACTTGTACTACCAGGGCAACGACGTACCTCAGTCCGGCGATACAGGGTGGCTTCGCCGAACGCCCCCCGACCCAAAACCCGTATAGGGGCATAATGCAATTCCTCTTGCTCGCCTCCCAAGCCCGAACCAGGACGGGGGCCGGTCCCACTGGACGACTCGCTCCCGAAGTCGGAGTTGATGGAGTTATAATGTCTCTCATATTGGTTCAGAGACATGGCTGCCCCGCTGCCGCCTCCCGAGGATCTAAGCAAGGAGAGCGCAGGCGGCCCGTCACGCGATGATGGTGAGCGGCTTCCTGCTATTATTGCCGCCGCCAATAACACCAGAGCTCCCGTCTCTGCGCATGCGCGCACCCCTTCTCCGGCCTCAATCTGGGAGAGCCACCAGAGTTCCCCGGACTGTCCCTTTCGCCGGCTTCTCCAAAGCTCCGCAGCCCTCGAGCGCGACAGGTCGGCTACCGCTTTCGCTGACCCGGAACCATTTCTGCCTCAGGGACGGAAGGTCTCTTCACGAGGACTTCGCCGCGCGGTGGAGAAATAGGGCAGCTAGAAAAGCGCGAAGGGAGCCGGTTGGATAGCCGAGGCGAGCGAACGCCTTGGGAGAAGGAGCCGGGGGCACCGTCCGTCTCCTATGGTCAGAGGCGAGTGTGGGACCTCCGCCCGGGTACTCTCCGTGGACGAGGAGGAGACCGCTCTGGAGCTCGTTATGCGGCAGGAAAATGTCCCGAAGCACATGCTTAAGGAGGCAGACGAGTAAGAGCAGGAGGTGGAAAAATTCCGCCGAACTAAAGGAAGCAACTCAAGAGGTCCCCAAACTTGGCAACTTTAAGACTTGTGGACTTCAATTCCCAGATTTCTGCAGCCAGTTGCTTGCTGGAGAATTCTGGGAGTTGAAGTCCACAAGTCTTTAAAGTTGCCAAGTTTAAATACCTCTGAAGTAGAACCTGAAAAGGGTGGGAGGGAGACGTGGAAGAAGCTTGGGAGCGCAGCTCTCGCGTTAACAATTTTAATTTCGAACCTTTTTAGGATTAAAAATTAGGATTAGGAAAAATTAAGAATTCATACTCTATGGAATGGGGCGGACGGGGGGGGGGGGAGAAGTCATATTCTATTGAATTTGAAATATATTCCTTACTTAAATTGTTACTACCGATAGTAGGTAGTCAGAGTTATAGTTTTTATATGCTTGTCTATTCAATGCGATTGAATATATTGGGAATTTATTTTCTTAAATATCTGATTTGATATCTTAAAGTGAATCTACATTTCACTAAAGGTTTATCCTGTTTAAAATTTACATTTACATTTGCAAGTATTGCAAAAAAATATGACAGAGCAGAAAAAAGTGTTCAAATAGCTTTTTGGAAACTTAGTAGTACTTGTCAAGTATTCAATATAGTTTACGACTTGGCCCAAAGATTAAAACCATTTTGTCACGTAGAAGGTGAGATACAATCACAAATTAAAAATGGAGTAGACCTGGGAATACGATTGCATTCATGTAAAACTGCAGTGAAAATAATTTATTCATTGCAAAAGTCATTAGAAAACAATTATTTACTAAAATTACTGAAAAAAACCCTCAAATTATGTTTAATTATTGACGAAGCCTCAACAATATCTTGCAAACCAGTTCTTATACTTTGCTTAACTTTTAAGCAAAGTATAAGAACTGGTTTGCAAGATATTGTTGAGGCTTCATCAATAATTAAATTCCTGACAGTATTTAAAAAGCTAGAGCTATTGTCAGAATAATTGCTGTAAATTGAGCAGAAGCGGAAAGGTTTTTGCCCAAATGAACATATGTTCAGAGAGCAGAAGTCACCTAATATAACCAATTTAATGACCATTAATTTAATTGGCCTACTCCTACAGGAATGGGACCCTATTAATGTAGTTAAGAAATGGTTGAGCAAATCACAGTGCTGATGCTCACGTGCAAGTGAAAAAAGGGGCAATTGAGGATGCCATTAAAACTGCGATTTGCCAATACCTTAAGTTTTATTGTTTTTTGTTAAGTATTTAATAGTTTTTCTTTAATATTTTAAAACTCTTGTAACCATCTAGTTTGTGTACCTCATTTATAATAAATTAATAATAAACTACTTTTTGGTATATCTTTTTTATACTTGAAACTCCTTAGGGCAAAGAAGTGATGTCGAATTGGCCATGCCCACCCAGTCACATGACTACCTGGCCATGACCACCAACCCACGCCCACAGAACCAGTTGTTAAAAAATTTGAATCCCACCACTACCTTTAATAACATACTTTCAGCGCATGTACACTATTTTCAACAAATACACTATATTGCCAAAAGTATTCGCTCACAACTGAGTCTGATTATGTGGATGGGAGAGCAAATACTTTTGGCAATATAGTGTATCTCCCAATAAAGTAGCTGTCAAACACTTGTAGACTCGAAAAGCTATCTAATTAAACAATTGTATGTATGTAGCATTTTGTTTACAACTTGTACAATGTTTTGATTTAGTTGTACTTTATACAGGTTCAATTTACTGGTAAAACTGTATTCTCTGTTCATGAGGCCACAAGATGAGATCCAAAATGTACTAATGTAAAAAATGAAAACAAATCAAAAAAAGTTCAAACTTTGGAATGAAATAGCCAATTAAATGAAATGTAAACATTTGATCAATTTACAGACACACTACTTTGAAGAATAATTTCCTGAAAAATATTTTATTGAGAATGTCAAAAATATCCAATCAGACTTCAGGTAAAATTAAACTTGTTTTATTTACTTTTATACCATACCAGTTAGGAGCAATGACACAAATGACATGAAGGCAAAATTATCATGTCACTTACTAAAAGATGCTAATCCTGTTTTGCTAAAAAGTCATAAAAGAAGAGGATACCATTTCCCAATTTATTTTTTTCTTTAAATGTTAGGGTTAGGATTAAAGCCCATGTGAGGTAAGTTATCTTTTAAAGCATATTTTCCATTGCATCTCAGTTTTAATTTCTTCCAAATATTTACAGAGATTGCCAGAGAAGTGTCTAAAATAATCCATGAAAGCTTGTAAGCAAAACTCACAACGCAGAGAGAAATCAATCCAAGAAGAAAATTAAGACCTTTTCATAGCTGATATCCTACATTTTATATAGTTTTCTTGAGGATTTATTTTGCACTATATTTTGAATATTTAAAAAACAAGTTATTTTTGCTTTGTTGTCAAAGTAGGATTTTGAGACAGAAGTGACAAACTGGGTTCACAACAGGCAACTTTTTGTTAATGGAGTCAAACTATTTGACAATTATTATGGAGAAGACAATTTGTCAATTTAGTAATTATATTTTCTAAAACAGTAGCACTGGGATTTAAGTAGCTATACTAGAAAAAGACTTTGTGACTGTTCAAATAAGCTGCTCTCAAGGAACTGATGTTTTCTGCATAGAAAACAGAAACTGTTTAGGTTTAACCCCCACCTTTAAAAAAAAAAAAGAATACGGGACAAACAGGTGTGCTGGCCATATATAATCAACAAATGGGATTTAGAACTATTATGTCAAAATATATATTTTTGTCACTGATGTATATCTTGTAAAGCGTTGGAAAAATACAAACTCTTTGAAAAAGTACAGATTATGTTTTATCATGCAAATTGATTGTTCTACACATTATGTCCCAATACAGGAAAAAAGACTATGAGCATTTAACTATAAGCAGATTTAAATCTGTCCTATGCCGGTCTGATACAGATTAAGTAGTATTTTTATTGTCGAAAGCAGAAAGTAAAGAAAAAGTTAAGAAAATGAAAAAGCATGCATTTCAATTATGTTAGGGAAAAGCTTCTTATGATTAAATAAACAATCTCTTACAGTACTCAAGGTGCTTTTTCAAGAGCTGTTTTGAAATTGTCCCAAAGCTGTTATTCAAAAGGCATCTGTACTTTGTTGGTAACAAAGAAAGTCCAGTTAACTTCTGAAAAACACCTTTGGGACAACAATGAACTGGATGACTGATAATCTCCATAGATGTTTAGCAGAAATTATATCAGAGTATGGGACAGGAAATTTGAAGAAGCTATACCTCAAGTCCTTCTGTAATTTAAACAATGACATCATTTCTCTTAGGCCGTTGGAAGTAACATAACAAAATAAATATCAAATTTATTTATCCCACTTCCTGAA
This sequence comes from Thamnophis elegans, assembly GCF_009769535.1. Classification (NCBI taxonomy): domain Eukaryota; kingdom Metazoa; phylum Chordata; class Lepidosauria; order Squamata; family Natricidae; genus Thamnophis; species Thamnophis elegans. Next base: position 131,409,868 of record NC_045541.1, read on the forward strand.
ATGTGGCTCCTGATCATTTGCAATCTGTTTCTGTGAAATTCTGCTCCAAGTACAGATAGTCCTCAACTTATGAACACAATTGAGCCCAATATTTCTATTGTTAAATGAGACATTTGTAAAGCGGGTTTTGTGCCATTTTACGATCTTTCTTGCCTCAGTTGTTAAGTAAATCATTGCAGTTGATAAGTTAATAACCTGGTTGTTAAGTGAACCTGGCTTTCCTGTTGAGTTTGCTTGTCAGAAGGTCGCAAAAGGTGATCACATGAACTAGGGACACTGCAACCGTCATAAATATGATCCAGTTGCCAAGCATCTGAACTTTGATCACATGATCATGGGGATGTTGCAAAGGTCGTAACTCTGAAAAATGGTCATTAGTCACCTTTTTCAGTTCCGCTGTAACTTTGAACGGTCACTAAATGAACTGTTGCAAGCCAAGGATCACCTGTATTTCTTGCCATTCCCTCACCCAACTCCATGTAATAATAAGATTGGTTCAAATACATCAGATGCTATGCACTGAAGTGGCAGATACCAGCAACTTTGTGATATATAAGATAACATCATTCAACTGTTTATATAAACAAAAAAAAGATAGGTTTGAGACAATTTTATTTATTTGTGTCCAAAAATTCTCAAAATCAAATTATCATCTCTTCCAGATCTATTCAATAGTCCTGAATTTCCTCCTCAGTTTTTGTGCCAGTATTTCCCTCCCTCCATCCCTTTGGTGGGTAATTGTAGAAAAAGTTCATTTTTGCAAGTCAACTCCAAGATGGCTCTCAATAGTCATTGCTGTGTTGTTCCCTGGGATCTCAAAACAAGGGAAAATTAGCCCTTCTTGCTACTCAATCAATTTCTTAGCTTTGAAGAAATGCCGCAGATAAAAGACTTGCCAAGTTGCCAGTCCAATGAGGCAGAACATTGAGAAAATGCTGAAGTACAGTACTCGAATGTTTGTAGATTCTGAAAGAAAAAAGCCCATTGTTAGAAAAAAAATGCCAAGAAAATTTGAATCCCACAGTCTATTATGTCTTCACTTGAAGTGCTGATATTTTCAGTAAAAAGCTATTTGGGCTCAATGGACAAGATATAATTAAAAGAGGTTCTGTTTTTATTCAACAAATACAATTCAAATTAGAAAAAAACATGCACAGATATAGACTAGGTGGTATCTGATGCAACAGCAGTAACAGAGAGGGATTTAGAAGACCTAGTGGACAGTCACTTAGGTATGCAGCTGCCAAAAGGCCATAAAGTCCTAGGCTGCATCAACAGCATCAAGATCACGTGAAGTGTTAGTATCACTTTATACGGCTTTGGTAAGACTACAGTTGGAATACTGTGGAATACGTTACAATACTGCATCCAGTTTTGGTCCCCCTTATACAAAAAAGATGTTGAGACTTCAGAAAGAGTGCAGAGGAGAGCAACATAGATGATTAGAGGAATGGAGGCTAAATTTTACAATTTGTTGCAGGAACTGAGAATATCTAGGCCAGGATGGCGAACATTTCGCCATCGAGTACCAAAAAGGTCATGCAGAAACGTCGCCCGCGAGTGCTAGCCAGGGCCACACTCTGGAAAAGCCAAACATCCAGGTTCTAGCGCAAATGTGTGCACCCAACAATCAACTAGCTGGTGCGCAACTGCAGGTCGGTTTTCCGCACTGCTGCGCACACCAAGGGATCGTGCTCTGAAAAAGCCAAACTTTCAGATTCTAGCGCACATGTGCACCCTACAATTAACTGGCTGGTATCCACATGAATGCCAGTTTTCGGCACTGTTGTGCACACGAAGGACAACTGATCATTGTACGTGCATGGGCACCAGAAAACTCAGAAGACAAACAGGCAAGGCCACATGTGCCGGGCGACATGGCTTTGCATGCCACTTTGGGCACGCGTGCCCGTAGGTTCACCATCACAAGGCAAATGAAGAGATGGATTAGGGATGACATGATAGCAGTCTTCTAATATTTGAGAGCCTACACAGATTAACCTACTTTCCAGGGCTGGGTTTCGACCGGTTCGCACCGGTCCCTGCGATCCGGTTGGTCGCCGAACCCGGAAGTAAGTAACTTCCGGGAACGGCGAAGCCCCGCGCCCGCGCCCGCGCGCGCCCGCACACCCGCGCCCGCTCCTTACCCGGTTTTTTTCGAATTTCACGCTTTCCACGCATGCGCAGAACGCCTGCGCGATCCTCCAGGAGCAGCTGGAGCATCGCGCAGACGCTAGTACGCATGCGCGCGCCACGTGCGTGCGTGAGGACGCCGCATGCGTGCGTGAGGACGCCGCCGCGTGCGTGAGGACGCCGCCGCGTGCGCGAGGACGCCGCCGCGTGCGCGAGGACGCCGCCGCGTGCGCGAGGACGCCGCCGCGTGCGCGAGGACGCCGCCGCGTGCGTGAGGACGCCGCCGCGTGCGCGAGGACGCCGCCGCGTGCGTGAGGACGCCGCCGCGTGCGTGAGGACGCCGCCGGCCTCATTCCAACCGATCCGGTTGGAACGGGGCGAGAAACCCACCCCTGCTACTTTCCAAAGCACATGAGGGCAAGACAAGAGTCTGACATGTTAAGGTAGTGAATACGGGTTACCTTGACTTACAACAGTTTATTTAGTGAGCATTCACTCTTACAACGTCACTAAAAAAAAGTGACTTATGACCATTTTTCATTCAGCCATTGCAGCATCTCCATGGTCACATAATCAAAATTCAAATGCTTGGCAAATGGCTTATATTTATAAGAGTTGCATATCCCGAAATTATGTAATCACCCTTTGTGACCTGATAAGCAAAGTCAATGAGAAAGCCAGATTCATTAAACCACAGTGTTATTAACAACTGCGGCAAGAAAGATCATAAAATGGGACAAAACTCACTTAACAACTGTCTCGCTTAAAAACATAAATTTGGAGCTCAATTGTGGTTGTAAGTTGAGGATTACCTGTATTTCAAACTATTTCAGCCTCAAGATATAAAAAGAGTGCTTGGAGTTTTGGAGTGGGGGATATAATTAGGTCACCTTTGGTAATTTTTTATTTCAGTATAATTTCCTTTCTGTGGAAATTGGGAATAAGTGAGTGTAGGACCCTAACGTCAGCTTTAGCACATGCAGCAGAACTTCAACTTTGATGAATGTAACACTTGATCACGTTTATACTAATGACTAGTGGGATGAGCCTTCTCTATGCTGATAATGTATACTGAAATTCATCAGGTACCTACTATTACAGCTTTCAGACACAACTTTGCTTAGTTCTTCCCTAAACGACTGTCAGGTGTTTATATTTTCTTTTCTAGTTCACCTTGTTTTTTGTTTGATATTAATTTATTGTTTTTATCTTGTACTTTATTATAAACTTTGAAATGCAACTGTAAAGGAAGTTATATTCTTATTAAATAGTTAAATAAAACAATAGAATAATGGAATATTTAATTATCATGTTTTGTATAAAAACATTATTCATATTCTTTAGGCAAAGAAACGTAACAGTGTTACCCCACATGTACATACCGTTAGTATCCCGCATCTCTTCTTCTCGCTTTTTCATGTATGCAAAGTCATTAACAATAGATTCTGAAAGATCTTCCAGTCGTCGCAGCTCCAGCTCCAATGGTTTCAGCTTTTCCACTTTAGCAATCTGATAAAAGAGGACATTATATGACAATGATCCAGAAGGTATCAACCCATTCCCATTTAAATGTGAATCTCTACTGGAACACAGTCCACTATGCCAACAAATAAAACATGGCATCCCCTAAGGAGATGCTTTTTATTAACATATTTTTTGTGAGTACAGATAGCCCTCATTTATTGACTACAATTTTGAGTGGCAATTGTGTCACTAAGCAATATGGTCATAAAGTAAAGTCACATGACCACACCTGACATATGCCTTCTTGTCGGTTCTGGCTGTGATTATTAAACGAATCGCTGCAGGTTGTTAAGTGGCATGTCATGTATGCATGTCTTGCGATTTCCTGCTGGCTTCCCCATTGACTTTCCTTGACACCAACTGTAAAGACACCAACTGTAAAGGTTGCAGATGGCAATCACTTGGCCACAGGATATTGTGATTGTGATAAATGTGCGTTCATTGCCAAACACCTGAATTGCAATCACATAAATGTGGTGATGCTACTATGGTTTTAAGTCTCTTTTTTTCAGAACCACTAACTTCACTGAACAGTCACTGAACACCAGTAGTCAGTAAATGACTGCCTTTTCTACATCTCTTTCAGCAGATTTCTAGGGCAATAAGGGCAGCTGAGAATTATTGCATGTTTATTTATGAAGATGTGATACAAACATTTCCTCCACCATCTATTGTGTAGCAAATTAATTTCAGATTATTTTTCAGCATTTTTGTACTAATCCCATCTATGTCTTCATCAGTAATATGAAGATTCCTGATCTCAAAATACAGTTATTTTTTTAAACCTTAAGACAAAACTGCCCTAATTGAAAGCAGACAATAGATACATCTGGATCAGCATTGTCTATTCTGACCAGACATGTGTCTCTACATCCAGCCACTTGAGTTCTTTTTAATGCCAGGAAGCTCACAGCCAATACTCCATCTTTTACCACAATAAACAGTCCAATTATTGCTTGGCTATCATGAGATTATAAAGAATGTACCCAGAATATAAAGGGCAGAATTTCAACATCTCTAAAATCCTATTTCCTATCCTTCATCACCAGGCACAAATGTTCATAGGCATAAAATTGGCACAAGTAGTAGTTCTAATATCTGGAAATAATTCTATTGCTAAGCAACCAATTCTTTCCTGAAGCCCAAACCACTTTCTTTTTCCTATATAATACAGTATACAACTCTGGTTGAACACTACAGGATGGCAGAAAATTGGACAAGGTACAGCAAACTAACTCCCTGAAACCACAAAACATATTACGATCCAATGTAGGTTTATTTGGTATAAACTACTTATTGTTTCTTTTTTAATTAGCAGTGTAATATTTCAGTCAATTGGGATAGATATAGAAACCTTAATTTTCTGCCTATTCTGCCTATTCTTTCTGCAGAGCTAGCAGCTTGTTGGAATCATGGTAAAAGGGGAGATTAAAAATTCAGGCTCATTCCACCTAATAATCCTTTACAGATGGTGATCTGGCTATATGACAACAGCAATCTGCAACATCAGGGATACTGTATTATAAATGAGGATTAAAGATGGACTCCAATCTTGAAAGGGGAGTAATTTTCTATTCATTTCCCTCAACTTCACCTATAAATAGCACTAATGAGCAAGGCAAATATCCGTATTTTCCTTCTTTGACAGTAATTTTAAAAAATGTTTCAGCTGCTATGATTCCCATAGAAAGATTCCCAGAAGAAAATTTGACTTCCATCACTTACAAATCAAACCTTTAATTTTTCTGTCTTGATGACAGTTTAGTGAGTTCTAGCTGATTTTACCAAACATCTAAATAATTATTAATAACATTGAGGAATTTTAAGATACATTTGTCTCTCAAATGGAAATGAAATCTCACATGACCAGAAATACCTCATGGAAGAAGTGGCTTTAGGAATTTTATGTTTAATTGCAAGAGGATTTTGACTGTAATCCTAAATATACTTCCTACTGAACATTTTCTTCTAGTTACTTTGCTACCAAGCACTGTAACATAGATGAGCACTGAATGTATTACAATAGATTAAAACTACTATCAATAGTTTATTGAAAGGCCACAAGAGGGCAATCAAACTTTGGTGTTTGCAAATATAGCAGCTTTTTTACAGAATTTCACCTAAAACAAAAAACGGGCCTAGAAAGTTATATTACAGGATTCCAGACAGGTATGATAGTTGCAAAACAACCCCTACACATGATGGTAGCCTTCATCTACATTAAAATGAAGAAAATAAGTAAAATGTTGTTTTATAGATCATGCTGAAGAAAATGTGTAATTATTAAATAAACCTGGGAATCTCCATTCATAACATTCATAGGAACCACACTTTAGTAAGCCAGCTGTAGGTATGCTTTATCAATTTTTTTTCCTCTTTCTGAAAGCCTTGTGGAAAAAAGAATGAAGGATCATAAACTGCAGAATTTAGGCCTAAATTACAGAACATTATAGGGACACAGTGGCTCAGTGGCTAAGACGCTGGGCTTATCAATCAGGTCGGCAGTTCATTGGTTCAAATCCCTAGCGCCACATAATGGAATGAGCTCCCATTACTTGTGCCAGCTTCTGCCAACCTAGCCGTTGGAAAACACATAAAAAATGCAAGTAGGAAAATAGGGATCACTTTTGGTGGGAAGGTAACAGCATTCCATGCCCCTTCAGCATTTAGTCATGCCAGCCACATAACCAGAGACATGTTCGGACACACTGGCTCTTCAACTTTGAAATGGAGATGAACACCGCCTCCAGGAGTCGGGAACGACTAGCACATATGTGCAAGGGGAATCTTTACCTTTATCTTATAGAACATTGTGCGCATTTACTTTCAAGTACCATATTTTTCAGAGTATAAGACGCACCTTTTTCCCTCAAAAAAGAGGCTGAAAATCTGGGTGCATCTTATACACTGAATACAGCATTTTTGGCCTCCTGAAACCCCGCCACCTTCACCAAAATGCATAGCATGTAGGAGGTTTTCAGAGAGCTCCTGGGGCCTGGGGAGGGCAAAAATGAGCAAAGAATGGGCCTTTTTTGCTCAATTTTGCCCCCCCTAGCCCCCAGGAGCACTCTATAAGCTCCTAAAGGCTATCCATGTCCTTTTGGGAGGCAAAAAATGGGCCCATTTTTGTGAAAAATGGGCCATTTTTTGCTCATCCTCCCCCGCGGAGCATTCTACAAGCCTCCTAAGGGCTATTCATGTCCTTTTAAGAAAAAAAACAGGGCCGTTTTTGCGAAAAACGGGCCTTTGGGGGAGGTTTGCAGAGTGCAAAAATGTTTTTAATTTGCCTCTTCAAAACCTTGGTGCGTCTTATACTCTGAAAAATATAGTAAATCCTAGTTAATTCAATAGGGTGGTTCTTAAATGTCTTTGGAATAATAGCCTTAAATAAAATCTGTTGTAAAATAATTCAGGAACTTATTTAAAGTAAGATTTTAATGTAATTTACATTAATAATAATGATTTATTATTATAAAACCTTTTGAAGAAATGACCAAATGATCTCTACCCAAGTACAGTTTAAAGATAATGATCCAATTTTACCTGTTTCAATGACCTCAGCAAATTTAAAAAACTTCAGTATGTACAAGCAATAGCCAGTGAAGTTAGATGGTGAGCACACCATCAAAATAGTTCAAAAAGAAGCATAACATTTTGAGCTCAAGTCATCAATAGCATCACATCAGTGCTAGCAAGAAAGCAGAGGCAAAGGCGGAAAAAGCAGAGACATACCTCCTCATAGTTTTTTGCTTCCACTCCATGCTTCATATTCAAGGTCACAAGCTGGTCTGGCATCCGCCCTGTTCCTGGAAATGCAATGAAAGGACTCATTGTATGCAGTACTTTGGCTGCCAGGAAATTCTCAGCTCTGCTCCCTTCCCTATTATAGAGGGATTTATAGCGCTCTCTCCAGAAATCTCTGAACAGTTAAAGATGCAGCCAAATTATTATAACCATAGAAAAGTCGACAGGGTTCTTCTGAAGGAAGAACTCCCAAAAATAATATAAGAAACTGTTGCAAATATGCATGTGGAGAGTGCAGAATGCAGGCACTCTGATTTCTTGGCCTTCAGTCCACCCACAAAGAGTAGGAAAATATATAAGTACAATTTAATAACACCAGATTAGCTAGCTGGAACTAACAGACCAATTCTATCCAAATGGAAACAGTAGAAAGCCAAATGGTATATTAAATGGAACAGATGAAATTACTTTGAAAAGCGGACCACCTAGCCAACTTCTAAATCATCTGGGAAATTGCTAAAAAATACTAGCTTGCTCTGTCTCTCCCCCTCCCCCCCCCACAAATTCAAGATTTACCATTACCATCATAAATAAACCTTAAGTAAGTTGCCTGGCAAAGAGAGCTTTGTCATTAATTGTCAGTGAACGTTGGAAATATAAACTCATAGGTATTTTTACAAAGTACATCTTCAACTCAACTCCAGGTAATAAAAATCACATCCTAAGGCTTTAATCTTTTAAGTACAAAGCTTTCTATTTTGTTGTACACAGTGCAGGTAGCTGTTCAATCACTAAAGTATAGGTAGTCCTCAACTTACAACTGGTCTCTTAGTGACTGTTCAAAGTTCCGACCGATCTACCTGAGGTATATTTATGATCCAAATTTGAAGTTCCAACAGTTGGGTGTCCCTCCAGTCACAAAACCATATTTGGGCTCTTGGCAACCAGGCCTATTTACAGTTGCTTGCAGTATTTCATAGCCATGTGACTGAATTTTATGACAGTTTTGCTGAAAACCATCATTTACTTCCAGCTTTCAGCAAAACCACATTCATAATAAACCACTGGTTTGCTTAATGACCACAGATTTATTTAACAACCATGGCAGAAAAGTTAAAAGAATGATTTTATGATTTCACAAGTTAAACCATGATGGGCAGGTTCCATTATGATTCTAATTCAATGACTATCGGTAACACTGATTTATCCGCAAAAATGAAGCCTTGTAGTCTGTTCATAATTTCCCTATCTTAAAATGATGCTATGATTGCCTTTCTGATACTGCATGGAATTGACATCCTCTTTTAAAATAACAAAGGAGGCGAATTAAATTGGTTATGTATTGAGTTCTGTAAAAAGGATGGTAGATCAGAAAAGGAGGAAAAATGGAAAATCTACCTTCAATTAAAATCTAACCAATACTTTGAATGTACATTATGGCATGTTTACCTAAGTCCCCTAGAGTTAACAGGGCTCACTTTCATTAACATACATATGTATCTAGAAGAAAGACCTTCTGGAAAAAAATAAAAGGTTCTATTTCCAGAAATTCATGAATAGGATACGGCTGTATGCATCAGCTTAGACAACATCAGTTAGTTTGAAGAGGAAATTATTTTGCTTTTGGTCTTTCATTTCTGGGGGAAGAAATGATATTTTCTGCCTTATTCGGATTTCAAATCATGTTTTTAATATCCATTATTTCTAACAACATTTTAGTTTTTAGGTAGAAAATATAAGAAATGAAGCTTGCAAAATGGAAGTTATATGGCAGAATAACTAAGGATATGTTAAGCCAGACATTATTATTGAAAAGAATCTTGAAAATGGGACACAAGAAGTCGCCATCACAAGGGGTCTAACAATCACCCAACTGTGAGTTTGATTTTCATGCTTACAAATAAAGGATTTTGTATTCTGAACTCTTTACCTTGCACACAAAAATAAATTTCAAGTTTATGGGGAAGGAGGTTCACATCCTGCTTTGAAATCCTGGCTAGAACATGCATGTGTGTTCCCCAAGGAGAAGGCACCAGCATGGCAATGTACCATAATACAGCAATAGCAATTTCTGGAACACCTAGAAGCTGGTGGTAGCCAAAGGCTTTTTTGCCATGAAGCCTGATGTATTATAATGAGAAACAAGCAAGCAAGCAGAGCAGTAAGTAGAAGCAGCTGCATATAGCAATAGCAGTTAGACTTATATACCGCTTCATAGGGCTTTCAGCCCTCTCTAAGCAGTTTACAGAGTCAGCATATCGCCCCCACAATCTGGGTCCTCATTTTACCCACCTTGGAAGGATGGAAGGCTGAGTCAACCCTGAGCCGGTGAGATTTGAACTGCTGAACTGCTGAACTAGCGGTCAGCTGAAGTGGCCTGCAGTACTGCACTCTACCCACTGCGCCACCTCAGCTCTTACATTTTACATATACATCTGGGGGAGCCACAAAGTTAACTGCTATGGATTTAGTGGAGGAAGCAAGGACATTTTATCTCTCTGGTCTGCCTCCTTTGCTTATAATAAATTCTTAAGAGTTTCATATGATGTAGTTGTTTCACAGAATGTATGCCAACATTTCTGTTCTCAAGGTGGAAAAACATTGTATGTTTTTACTCTATTTCACAAATAGATGGCAGCACAATACAGTAAGAAATATTTTGTGTGGTTAACAGAAAGAAATGCCCGCCTTCAGCTGATGGAAATGGTGCTGCTACAAATAATAATTTCTAATATACCAAAATGTAGCTTTCAGAATAGTCCAGGATAAAAAAAATGAATCCCCAATTTCTAGCTCACAATTGCTACTTGTTCCTATGAAAATGAATTCTGATTATAACCACATAAACAATTTGGACCTGTTTAAGAAACAAATTACGGTTCTTAGATTACAACAGTAGAAACGTACAAGAGTAGATCTGGAAACTATTACGACAAATAATTAACTAGTAGGAACTATCAGGATAATGAACACCTACAGTATTTTCAACATCTTATGGATAAATATAAAAATACTTAGAATAAAAGAAAATATGTTGGACTTCCAAAAATAGAAATCCATATTGCTGATGAAAAGTTTACAAAATATCATTTACAAATCACTTTATGATATTATGTTACTTTGTTTATTTAGCTTAAAATAGTATTCAAAATAAAAGTATAAATAAGGAAGCACAGTATATTTGATGGGTAAAATTACAACATAAACAAATGATTCTTTCCACTTGAAGCAAACCAGAATGTCTGAAATCTTGTTTTGACAATTTTTTTGTCATCGCAAAAAGAACTATGGGAAGGCAGGATCCATGTGAAAATTGTTTGCCAAATATTTTTGCCACAAATCTTTTCTTAATCCATGACTCCTATAAAAATCAAAATGGGATCAGTGCATCATTCACTGGTAGACCATGGGTAGAATTAATTGCCACTTATTCCCCTGTAAATCACAGAAGGATTAAGAACATTTTCAAGTCTCAGCAAATACACAAGTATAGAAGTTGCTTTCAAAAAGCACATATAACACTTTTAGATATAGTATACAACTGAATTATGTTCAGTGCCACTCTTATCCACTTTCTTTTCAATTGGCACTAGATATACAATAACACTAATTGTCATTGGAATGCTTTGATTTTCTCTATATAGCTTTTCTATAGACAAAGATTGGGCAGAGATGAATGTTCCTTCCTAAGGCATATGGAGTACAACAGTCCTAGAGTGTGCAGTACTGAAGAGTCTTGTTTTAATTTCCTTTCCCTTCTATCTTTTTATTAGGGGCTTTCTCTTCACCTATCAGGAGCTCCGACTCCAATATCCTGGAAGCCAGAGAAAAGACAGTATGCTTTCAAACTGTTCACTGGCCCTAGATCCAGAGGAAAGAATCACTTTGAAACCTTTTAGAAAATTTGAACAACAAGATTAAAGAATGAAGAACAATAACAAAAGTCTCAGATCTGATCAAATAATGATTGAATGTCCGTGTAAGTGTTATTTTTAAAGGCATCCTTGAGTGAAGGACACAGAAAGGCATATAATAATAATTAATAAAATTAATCTGATACTCTGTTACTAGTACATACGTCATTATTCTCAAACTTCAATATATGGTAGAAATAGGAGGAATATCTGCAAAAACAGGAGCAATTTTGCAGCTTGAACAGCATAGTAAATGACGCAAGAAAAAAAATATTGTGTTAGAAATTCTGCCCATACTGTGGGATCTGTATTAGTCTTACAGGCCACCTCTTCCCTCTATGGGATATTGGTACAAAAAATTGTCTTTCACTTCCTCTTCCCCATTTTTGTGGCTACAGGCTTGAGAAATCCCAATTGCTTAAACTCCACCTGGCTCAACAGCTCAAATAACTGTTATCTTAGTTTTGACTTCCCCAAGCAGACATTATTATGCTGCTGCCTAAACTGCCAAAGAATGTCCATCTGTTTTATGAACAGCATGTAAAAAAATAATTGACATACCTAATAACCTATAATACTCAAATCGTATCAAGTATCTGCTATTATCTTTTATACAGACTCTACCTAGACTGCTGTGTTGATACAGAACTTGATACTTGTCAAGTAAGAAGCTTTACATACTTTTTTGTAAGGTACAGGCAATTCGGTAACATTCTTCAAAAAAGTAGAAATAGGCTAGCAAGAATTCAATAAAATCTCAGTTTCCCTCAGTGCTGAGTGAACAGCATTTATAAGTTCAGAATGCAGTATAGGAAACACAATACTTAGAAAATTCATCTATGGCAGTGAGGTCAAAAGCTTCTTCAAGCCCAATGCAAACCTTCTTCAAGGGCTATCTATTCCTGATCAGAAGCAGTATGAAAATGACAGAGGAGTATGCAATACTTCAGCTGAACTCTGATCCTGTAATTTGACAGAAAGAGGGATAAATGCGTCACTTCTCAAAGAGCCATTAACTCTAAGGCTTGTTGGGAAACTGTCCATCAGATCTGGGTACACAACCAATGTCTTTTACCTCACATGAAACAAAACAAAGCACTAATGCAAGGGATTCTCAACCTTTGCCACTACATATCATGTACATATCAACAATAGGTCTACCTGCCTAGCCCAGGGATATTAGCAGATATACAGTAAACAGATCAAATTCCATCACCAAGGTTTATAAAGTGCTTTAGTATCACCAAATCCAATCAAATATCCATACTGAATTCCTACAACGCAAAGACAGACAAAATAAAAAGCAGGCAGAAACTTTCAACACCTCTTATGTGGTAAAACACGTGAAAGCAAGACTAGAGAACAAAAAGAAAATACTTCATGAAGAAGTTAGAATTGAGGTGTCCAATGCTTGGTCTGTGGACCATCACCTGTCTATGGCAGGCCAGAAACTAGGCCACACAAAAAAAGCGAAGCCCCATCTGCGGGATACAGGTAGCATGCGAAACTACACCCCCTCAGCTCTGCAGAAAAATATTTCTCCATGGAACTGATCCATGGTGCCCAAAAGGCTGGGGGGTGCTGAGTTAGAAAATGTGGTAAATATCTTATGTACTGAATTTATGTAACTCCCCTTTCTCACATGTATGTGACTCTGGACAATGTACAAAATTAAAGCTAAATATTCAATATAATTTATCCATTAAAACAATTAAAATCAATACCATCTCCTTGTTCTCCTGCACTTTCTGGCTGGAAATATCAAAATCATTGGTTGTGTCCATATTTTGTTAATTTTGAATGGGGATTTTTTTGATTGAATTAAGCTAATTTGTTATTGAAATAACTTACTTGATTCACATAAAACACCAACATAAATTATGGGTTACAAACAGTAAGAACATTTCCTAACATAAGTGATAAACCATTATTGTTAAGCACAATTTACAAGTCAATGGTAGCAGCTGAGTGAGATTTTATCTGTCACATAGTTCCTTGATAACGGTGTTCTTATATTTCATATATTAAATTGTATTTCTATTCAGCATATTATAATTGCATTATCGGTCAATTGAAAACCTTTCTAGAAAAAAAAGTGATCTTCATCAGTAATTTTAAAAGGTCATTGTCAAGTAATCTTAGACATTTCATTCCAAAACATCAAAAACATTTGGCAAAGCAGATATCTCTGGTTCATACCCAAAGTTATCTTTTAAGTGAATTTTGCAAAGAAAGTAAAGAGGAACTTGTCAAAAGCATCTAACAGTTTTTCATACTCACCCACAGGGAGTTTGCTTTCAAAGCAAGCCTCAAACACGTCATAGTCCTCTGTGGTGAAAGCAAATTTGCCCTTAGTAGCATCATCCTTGACATAAAGGATGTGTCCAGCTGTGTCAGTAATCTGTAAGAAAAAAATTAAAAAGCAAGCAGGTAAATAGCTAAATACTGGGAGAGGTGAAATCTTCCAACATGCAGTTGTTATTTTCCTTTTGGTCATCTTCATTGCTGAAAATTTAAATGTAATTGAATTGTGATTATCAAAAAAGCCATGGGATATGTTTAAGATGATCCTCTATCATCTTAAATAGTTTATATTAGAATAACAGTATCCACTATGAAAAATGCAGTGTCTCAGAAGAGGGCACAATATAATGGGAGACCACATTCAATTAATTAAAAGTAAATTAACAGTAGTTCTGGGAAAGGCAAATGATAGGTACATTTAGCTACACAATTAACTTGGACAAACAACATGAATGCTTTTCCCAACTGCCAAAATAGCAATACATCAAATATTAAATTGTATTCTTAGAACATGTTAAAATATATTTAAAGTCTCATTTTGTGCAGTAAAAATTCAAATATGGTTCTTTTTGTACAAAATTAAATCACACACGATGTTCTGAACTTGATCTTCCCAATGTCCAGCTGCATCTACAATTCTATTAAGCTGGCAACAATTGACAACTACTTATATACCATTAGACATATTGCTTATAAAACTCTGAACAAACTGCTTAAAAGTCAACCTACACAACTATGGGGGTACAACAAAGAATGAAAGATGTTCCATAAAGGCTTATGCACAGTAACTACACCAGCTCCACTCCTTCCATACACAAACAGAGTGTCAACCTGAACAATAGTGCCTACACACTGTTGGGACAAAGAGGTTAAATAACCTCTCTGTTACATTGGATTAATTCTTCCAGAATCAAATGTATGTGTTTGTGTTGAGATTGCTTGATAAATATGTAAACATAACAATGAATTAACCTGAACAAAAATGACATAATGAAAAGCAATCATAGTAATTTAAAAATGTCCTGTTCTTTACCTATGTTCTCCTATGCAAAACTGTTCACTGTGCAATCTGAAAATTATTGTTTGATCACTAGTAAATGGAAAACAACAATGACAAATAAAGAATTTATGCAATCAGCTGTGCTAAAGCTTTTTAAAAAACTAATAAACACCCTATGCTCTGAAACTATCTGGTGAACCACCCAAATTGGGATACAAATGGCTGATGCACAAAATCTCAGTACACTATTACAGTCTTCGGGAAAATAGCAAATGCTAAAGTAGGACTTCAAACCAAGGTAAAAAAAAATGGGTAGAATATAATAGAAACTTACACTTTTTGAGAATTTATAAGCATAGGATCCCTAATATTAGCCAAAAGAAATATGCTCTACACAGATCTTTTAGAACTATCGAAAATATTTATTGCCTTATTTTTCTTAAATATATGTAGTTAAAATGTTTTAATACTGAAAATTGAGAGCTTATGCACTGGAGAAAAATTCCTTGCATGTGTAATCACACTTGGTCAATAAAGAATTCTAATTCTATATTTCATTTTCAAGAATCTTTATAATTTGAACGTAATCATTTGAACATATTCAAAATAAGCATCTGTGTTCCCGTCAAAGCAAAAATAAAACTGTGCTAATACTTGTCCAATCTGAATCAATATATTATGTAAAAAGAAAATATGAAATGCTTCTGAAAATTAAGTATAAACTGCCTTGCTTACAAGACACAAAACTACCTTCAGATTAATACAGTAAATACTAAATTATAAAAAACAGATGACTGCCTAAACTGCAAAAAAAATCTGATAGAATTAACAGAACATTAACTTTATTTTGAATAGAGAAAAATGAAAAGAAAAATGAAAAAGATTCCTTCAATCGTCTATTCAGTATCCTGGCAACAACATATCAACCAGTTGTATCTGTCTTTCCTCTGTAATGTTTTTTTTTAAACTTACAAGCCATGAAATTGTTGGTCTCACCCTACTAGTCGTGTTCAGGAATAACCAAGATCACCAACCGAAATAAGGGATGGGTTAGTTCTCTTTTATTCAAAAAGAGCACTTTCACCTTGACTCTCTTTACTCAATTATAACAAAAAGTCAAAGAACAGGTACTTCTCTATTTACAACCATTCATTCCGTGATCATTTGAAGTTACAACAGCACTGAAAAAAGTGATTTTAGACCATTTTACACTTGTAAGAGTGTAAACCATTACAACATCCTTATCGTCATGTAAAATTCAACGACTTGGCAACTGGCTCATATTTATCATGGTTGCAGTGTCCTGGGGTCATGTGATCACCTTTTGCGAGTTTCTGACATGCAAAGTTAATAAGGATGCCAGAATCACTTAACAACCATGCTAGATTCATTTAACAACTTTGGCAAGAAAAATTGCAAAATGGGGCAAAACTCACTTAACAAATGTTTTGCTCACCAAAATAAATTTTGGGCTCAATTGTGGTCAAGGGTTTCCTGTGCAGGCAACACACTGGTTTGCAAAAAAATAATTACATGCACACTATGTTTCCTATGTGATATCAAGGGCTCCTTTGTTTTTAATTTGTTTACTTCTCTTCAACAAAATACCTAAACAAGAAATTATTCATATCACATCTTGCTTTTAAATATAAATATGCATTCTTTTAGACTTCCACATAATTAGATAAGAGGATTTGGTTTTATTATATAACATCTCAGATAATGCACTCCATACAGTTTACATACATAGTAAAAACTTTGTTGCATCCTGCCTCTTGTCTCCACTGTTCAGCCTCACTGATGTTAATTAGAGATTATAGGGATAGTCCTCAGCTTGCAACAATTGAGTCCAGAATTTCCGTTGCTAAGCCTGATAGTTGTCAGTTTTGCCCCATTTTATGACCTTTCTTGCCCCAGTTGTTAAGTGAATCATCACAGTTGTTAAATTAGTAACACGGTTGTTTGAGTGAATCTGGCTTTCCTATTAACTTTGCTTGTCAGATAGTCACAAAAAGTGATCATGTGACCCTGGGACATTGCAAATGTCCCAAACATGTCAGTTTGCCAAGCATTCAAAATTTGATTATGTGACTACAAAAATGTTTCAATGGTTGTAAGTTTGAAAAACAGTCATAAATCACTTTTTTCACTGCCATTTTAACTTGTAATTAGATGGTTGTAAGTCAAGGACTACATGTACAAGCTTCCAAGCCCCAAACAATTTTGGTTTCATTTACACAGTTCCACTTAGTTCAGAAGGATTTATAACAGGATGGTCAAACTCACATCCAGCCCACAGGCTGCCAGGTTGACACCCGTTTTATAAAGATGGTTCAAAATATAGCTGTAAAAATATTACTATGAGATCCCAAAAAGTTTTCATGAATGCATTTTCACACAGAGGGAAGAATTTTACTTGGAGAAGTAATAATGTATTTATGATAAAAATGACAGATTCAATCATATTTGTTCCAATTTACATAGCACTACAGATCCCCCCTCCCAAAAAATATGGGATAATGTAGGGATTACTTCAAACAATCCTATCACTTTAGGTAAAAAAACCAAATTCTATGAAGCAAGCTTTAATATACAATATTGGAATTTCATAATATTTTGGTATTTTCAGGGCATGGACTTAGTCTTGGCTTCCTAGCATCATCCCTGCAGCCAATTTAAGACTACAAACGACTGCCCTTATCTCTCTCCTCTTTCTCTGTGAAGCAGAAAAAAAGCTCCTTCTAGTCTTTTGCTATTTGAGACTGACCTGTTCTACCTCATTTTTTAATGTTCCATTCATATGTAAGGGTACCTATTCCTAGTAACCATGACTATCCCGTTACAAATGGAGTCCCATGCCCTAGCCCAGCCCATGAAATCCTCTATCCTTCCTTCCTAGATACAGTCCTGCATTTCACGGACATATATTGTAACTCCTCCCAATTTGCCTTTTAAGAGGCCACTGGTTACACCTTCAAGATCATCTCAACAGCCCGGAACCATCCCTCCCTACTTGCTTTTTAAGAGGCCTTTGATCGCACCCTTACATTGGTACATTCACCCTCATGTTCTTATCACCTATGCCAGTTCCACCCCTGGTAGCTTGTTTTTATCTCTACCTTTCACCTGACACCTTGATGCTCGTTACCTTTCCCCTCGCCGGGGTAGATACTCCAGTCCATGTGGCACACAATTCTTGCCCGGGCATATTCCTTATATGGATACCTCTCTCTTCCTAGTGTCATATTATTCTGAGAACCGAGGGAATAAAGCCTACAAATACTGTGTTTTGGACTCCCAAAACAAGGGATGGTTGAGACACAAGAGAAAAAAGTCAGTTATAAAGTCAGGAATGAGTAAGTTCTAATTATGTGAAAATAAGACTCAGCGAGGGAAGTAAACAGATAAAACATCTTTTTGCCTCCCGGACTAGTGAGAGGCCAAGGAACTATTGTGAGGTTCTTAAACGTGATATTCTTCCCAGCTGAGTACACAAAAACTGAGCTTTTCCCCTCCTTCCGTATTCAGCCTTCTTAGGAGACCCAGAGCGCGCTGACGTGTCCCACGATGCGGAACGAACGGGAACACAGGCATGTGGTTGGCAACACGCCGGCCCAAGGAGGTCCAGGTAGCGAGCAGGGAAGATAAGCATCCCTTTAGGGACAGCTGTTCTAAGGGCTATCTGCCCGGTCACACACACACACACACACCCGCCCTACTCGTTCCCGCCCAACTGCCCCGCTTGCTCTCTCGTCGGCCCTGCACCTTGAGGTTTGCTGACGGGCCGCTAGACGAGCCCGGCGGGGCAGCCACCTCGTACTCGCCGGTGACCAGCTTGTCGCGGTGAATCTCCTCCCGTAGGCATTTGCGGGCTTTGCCCGGCAATTGGAAAGAGATGGGCTGAGCGGGGCCCGGCAGCAGGACGAGCAAAAGGAGCGTAAGCAGGGAGGCCAGGAAAGGAGGCTTTTGCCGAAAGCGGCCACGGAGCAGCGAAAGCGACAGCATGGCGGCAGATCCGAGGGATACAAGGCCGGATTTTCTTTCTGCCTCCACCTCCACCACGTGACCGCGCCGCCCGTTGCATGATGGGAAGCGAGGCTCCTCTGGGCAGCCACCGAGATCCATTGTGCTAGAAGGGCCAGAAAGTTCACCGGGTTGATGGGAATGGAAGTCGAGAGCGGAATTCAATGCCGGCTTGTCCGCGGAGTCTCCCAAGACTCGTAGTTTAGCGTTTGTGGAGATTCTCACCCATCCAGGTCATGATTGTCCCAAAAGCGCTTCTTCAAAAGACATCTGGACTTTGTTTTTGCTTGAAGACGTTTCGCTTCTCGTTCAAGAAGCTTTTTCAGTTCTGACTAAGTGGTGGAAGAGTGCTAACGACTACCTGAATATAAGGAATAAAAATCCAGTCAGAATTGAAGAAGCTTCTTGGATGAGAAGCGGAACGTCGGCTGCCTTTTCAAAAAGCACTTTTGGGACAGTCAGAGCTTAGCTGGAACGGACGGGATTTTCAGCTTTTTATTAGCATTTAAATAAAATCCAATTCATAATCGAAATGCTCTATGTTGCCTTATAGTCAAGTTCCTACTTTGAAAAAAAAAAGAACAAAAAAAAACCATCCACAGCATGATGGCAAAAACTGTGATCTTGATTAATATGGTATCATCTATCTCACTTTGTCCCAAGCCTTATTGTTTTATCTTACTGGATGTTTAAAACAAGAAAAATGAAGGAAAAAAATAAAAATGTATGAGCATTATAAGCAAAAAATGTACTGATCCTTTTGGACTAACATTTTCAAAGAACATTGATCATGGTATATATTGATTTGTTTCTAATTTACTTTTAACTGCTCTTTAGGGGGGAATTAAAATATTTCAAATAAGACACTCAAATATAAATAATAAAAATTAAAATTTTGATAAGAAATGTATGTGTAAGTAAAAACTGAATTCTCATACTAAAGTATAACCATTAATTTATGGACTGCCTGTGTCTCAGAGTGCGTACATATGTTGCATAGGTTTAAGTGCAACCCCTTGTACTTGGAATATCAGAAACTGGGAACAGTAAATCCACTATTAAAGTGGGAGATTTACTTTTGGTGCTAAGTGCTAGTTAGCTAGTTGGCACTTACAGCCAGCTGTATTTAAACAAATTACAGTTGTTGGCTGGCTCCACCAAATTTGCTAACTCATGAATCTAAACTACAAAAGTTTATCTAAACCAAAACCAAATGATATTAATTCTAACAAGTGCAGTATAAGAGCATTGCCCTATATAACCTGGCTTGCACAATAGTAATTTTGTTAGGCTCAATACGTTATGCAAGCTTAGACAGCATCTTAATTGTGGTTATAGTCAAAATTTGAATCAGTTTGTCCTCTTTCATTCCTAAACCATCTTGTCATATAACACCTTAATCCACATGGGTGGACTGTCATCTTCTATTGTTTAATTTCCTTCTATGTGCAGGTGGTCTAAGAGAAATACCATAGAAACAGGTGTTACCTCCATCTTTCCACATTTCATGGGCAATGGCTGTGCATCTGATCAGTATACTAGAGGTTTATACCAAATCATGTAAATTTAAAAATGAAATGTCACCAGACCAATCATCTTAAAGGTGGCTGGAATACCAAGCAATGGAAAGTATTATCACCAAACCATAGGTTACTTTTAATGCAATGAAGCACATTGTGCAAGTGTACAGTAATATCTTCCTTTTGGAGGATGCCTTTGCTTGCCGTTCTCACAACACACACACACACTGAACCCAATCATATGACAGAAGTGTGACCCTCACAGCCAGTATTTTTTTTCTGGCAACTAGAGGAAATAATATAAATCAGTTCTACAATACTATTTCCTAGACCTGTAATATGAAGCATGTGCCTAAGGAAATCACTCTCCTTCTCCCAGAGACAGATCAATCTCACAAATCATAAAAAGTCTTTATTTAAAACAAATACAATACAATGTAAAAATTGACATGTAATATATTCAAAAAAAGAGATAAAAATAATGGGCTGCTAAAAACACAGCAATTCAAAAAAGATTTCCCAAAAGAAAAAAAGACGAACCTTTAAGCTTGGGATGAATTCATGGATCGGCTGTTCAGATATCCTAAAATACCAAAAGGCATCAATCATACATCCAGGCTTACAGAAATATAATAAACAACTGAGATATTAAAGAGCACAACACACACAAAAATATGAGAATTAAAGTTATACAGTATAAATGTGTTAGATTTTTCTTATCCTTCTTAAGGTAATTGTTGTTTGAAACAGATTTCCTTTTTTTTAACGTCACTTATGGTTCGATTTCATTTTTCGAGTGATCTAGAGGACCACTTTTCTATTATATGTTAATGGTCACAACTGAGATCTTCCATGACAAATACCGGTACTTTTGGCCCTTTATTTGTCTTTCTCAAAAAATGATGGTTTGTTTCATATATTTTCCTGCTATGGGATTCATGTAAAGAAGTAGAACAAATAGTCCCTGTTCACAGTTAATTCAAATTAAGGCATTTTATCTGGAAGATCTCTTTTGTCTGGAAGATTTTCTAATGCAACATGAGACAAGGATAACAGGCAATATTTCTAGGGAAGGGGGAAGTTGGCTTGATAATAACTGAGTCAGCAGAGCACATTCATATTTTGTGGAGACCAGTGTGCAAAAAGGTAGGAAAGGGAAGCAATTAATGAACCCAGAAAGTCCCATTTTCTCCTGGCACAAGAGGAAGAGACCCTGACCAACAAAAAGAATTGCATATGGGGTGAAACAGTATTAATATCTTTTCTAAAAGAAGACTTCTCTAGGCACAGTGTCTCATCCAGACCACAATACGGGTGACTTAGACCAGATGGAGGAGTACTTCTGCATTCTCAAGTTCCGTAAGGATGATCCGATTCACTAGCTGGGCTGGTCTGAGTTCAAGTGCCCTTGAGGACATAGGGTACAAACGAGGGGGGAAATTGCAAAATTAACTTCTGCTGATGTGCTACAGCATCACTTGTAATGGTGCCTTATGATTGATTAGCTTTTTGTGTAAAATGCTTTTCTTCAGTAAGTTGAAGAATTTTTGTGAATTTGTTGATTAAATCACATATGACTACGTTCACTCAAGCTTTATACATGGTGGCTTCTCAACTAACACAGTGTTCGTACATTTCACAAAGCTCTGTTGGAACTTAAAGCTACATGGCTGAGGCATGCAAAAAAATCAAACTAGCCTTAAACTAGTATTATGGCTTAGGTGACACAATCTTGTGTCTCAAATCTTTGAGTGGTGGCCCCATGTTACAATCAAGGAGATTGTGGAAGTCAAGATGAACTGCTAGTTTCTCTGTGGGTCTTTTTAATTATTTATTTTCCTATTTATTATTATTTAATTATTAAATATCTATGCTGATCATCTTACTGATAAGAGACTATGAGTGATTTACAATACAAAAAAAGTAAACAATTAGCATTAGAAAATTTGAATAGAAAAACTAAAAGCTAAAAACCAAGACAATGGGTGGCGTGGGGGTGGGGATTTTCTCTATCCTGTTAGTCACCCCTGATGTAGTAGGCACCTCTTGGGACCCCAGGCCAAGCAACAGAGCCAATTTTTTAGGCTCTTCCAGAGAGCCAAGAGTGTGGGGGCAGACCTCATATCAGATGAGGGAATATTCCAGAGGCCAGGGGCCACAGCAGAAAAGCCTCTTCCCCTAGATCCTGCCAGCTGTCTTTGCCCGACACAGGACTAAAGTACGTCCTTTCCACTGGAACAAGTCAGGCAGACTACCATAGTTCCATTGAGGTGACTCAGATACTCTGGACCCATCCCATAATGGTTTTTAAAACAAAACTGGCAACCTGTGCATCTCGCATTGCGATGCCAAGGGGCCTCCAGAAGTATCTATGACACTGCATTGTATACAATTGTAATTTACATTCTAAATTTATCAAATCTAGAAACCGCCCATCTCCCTTGCAGAGGGTCTTTGGATAGTGTAGAAATAAAATATTAGAAACCTCAAAACAGTATATAAACAATAAGAGGCAAAGATAATTAAAATTCAAAATTAAAAGTTAATGAAAAAGCAGGGGAAGGGCCTTAAGGCTGCTCACTAGCCCAAAAACCATGCTATTTTAGGAGCCCCAAGCAAGATGGGGTTCATAGATATTTCTGAAAGGGCAGGAAACACCTTGCTCAGGTTCTTACTGATCATTTTTCTTCTGGCTCTGGAACCAAAACTGAAGAGTGCAAAGCTGACCTTGACCGAGCATGTAAGCCCTACCTAGGGATTCACACTATTTCAGACATGTGCAAAAGCAGCTGTCTGTATATTTTTGGACAGGAACTGATTGTCCCTGCTGGAACAAGACTGTAAGGTTTCTGAAGCTGAGAAGACAGTGTCTATGCTGACATAGAACCGTTTTGCTTCAATATTTATTAATTTGTAACATCACATATTGTGTGAATCCAGCTCCTATGATTATGTTTCAGTGGGTCATACAACCCACTCCCCCCCAAAAAATTAGGTTGAGTAAAGCATGGTTAAGAAAACCACAGGTTATAAGAACATTGCTAAAAGAATCCAGATCCACAAACTTGGTGTTAAAATGGTTTAAGCCAAAATATGTGACTGGAGAAGTTTATATCAGTCTGAAATAGTATGTTTTTGAAAAGGATTGTCTACATTTAAGTATTTAATGGAAAACAAATATTGTAGGGCATCCATAGCACTGTAGCTTTGTAACATGAAAAGTACACTTCTGAATTAAAGTTTGACTTAAAGATACAGTCATCTTCACAAGGTCAGAATATAGTAGCCATAAGTCATTTGCCTTAAGTCCTCACTCATTCCTCCCCAGTCCCCAGTCCTGAATCATTCTTTAGAGATTAGGGTGACAAATATTCCACAGACTGAGACAGAAGAGAATAACATAATTTGTTTAAAACTGCAAAAAAAACACCAACCATAAAGCAAGGCAAACTTTTTTTTACTTGCAAGAATTAAGCCATTAGTAAACAATATTAAATTAAAAGGTTTCAGGAATGTGGCATGTTTGATGTAGGTCCGCATTTATAGAATCTCCTCCTATAGAAAATACAAATGGTTTCATCATAGTTAGTTTTTAAGTCAATCTAAGAAATGTTTGTTTCAATGTAATTTTTTGAAAATTGGTTTGAAGAGTCTCTTCACTTCCAGCCATTGCAGTAGCCATTTCTCCCCCAGTATTTGCCTTCTCTCTTAGCATTTGTTTTGAGTTCCTCTCATAGTCATAACCTCCCCACTTCCTTATTTCTGACACCAACTTCTTGCCAGGCTGTCAGAGCAGAGTAGAGCTCCACTATTTTTATTTGGAGAAGAAGAAGGGTCACATTTGTGCTATTTTCCTTTAACATTATTCTATAATGACAAGATCTCTACTATTCTATTTTCAGAACAAGAAGCATTTTTATTCTGTTTTAATTGTATTCCGAAATGTATGCTTACGTGTAAATGCAGTAGTGTCCCCTTTTCTCATTTCTGTATGCAAAATATAAAAAGAGATAAGAAACTGGAATTTTGTTACATATTTCCAATTTATTTATATTTGTTCATATAAATATACATACCCCTGCTTCCTTTGATACAAGATTGTACTTTATCCACCAATTTTCACGTTCAGTAATCTTGATCTAGAGCATGAGTCAGTTGCACAATTATGTGAGAATCTGTACTCTTTCTCTCCTTTAGGGCTATTTCTATACAGCTTCTTTCTTATTCATTCACATAATTTGGCAGATACCCAAATCGGATGTGGGAGAAGGATAAAGAATATTTCGTAGAGACCTCAGGTAGCACTCCAAATATGATCCTTTGGCAACAGCCAAGTTGGTGGATGGTTCCCCTGCAGGCAGGAGGTACAATGAAACTATGAAGCCAAAGAAGATCAGTCACCTTGCCTATGGACTGCCATACTCACAGATCTGAACATTATGTTACCAGCCTGTCCAGTAGTTCCATATACGTATCATTGCTCTGTTCTAGATGAAGAATATACACCTGGGATTGCAAGGACATTATGCAAGCTCCAGCCACCTTTTTTTCTGGCTTCTGAAGCAACACGTCATTAATACTTATATCTGTTGTGAGCATTTTCTACCCATTTTGTGGTAGGTAATATACAAAATCCCCTTCATCGATTACTGCCTTGTCATGGCTAAGGGGCTTGCATAGCTCAATGAAGCTATGAGCTATGCCTTGCGGGGCCATCCAAGACGGACAGGTGACAGAGCAGAGAGCCCTGACAAAACGTGATCTACTGGAGAAGGAAATTGCAACCCACTCAAGTATCTTTGCCATGAAAACCCCATGGACAGAACCAAAAGGCAAGTTGTCCATGGAGTCATGATAGGTCGGACACAACTTCACAACTAACAACAACAATATATAAAATATATGAAAATGAGTTGAAGCCTTAAAATGTTGTTTTAAACAAAGGGAAAATGCTCATTTAAAAAATTCAAAAAGAAGCAGAATTCTAACCCACAATGACTTTCCCCAGCAATAGTAAATGTATATCTTTCTCCAACCATCAAAAGTTGACCACCCCTATTGAAGACAGAGCTTATTTTTTAGCCACATCATAATTTTTGAAGAAATTTCAGGGTAAAGAATAATATTAATTTCCCATTTCTTGTCCCTGTCTGAATTCTTAGGTTATAAGGCACTCCTGTTCAATTCTTCTGCAGCAGTTATTACACATCACATTTAGACTATGCATTTACTGGATGTTGGATTATCTCACTCCCACCTCTTCTTTTTTTTCCAGAGGTATGCCTGGCTTGTATCACTGACCAAATGTGTGTTCTTGCTTTCCATCAAAATAGGCCTGACAACTTCCTAAAAATATCTGTTAAAGTAAAATGTCTCTCATCAAAAAATTCTAAATTAATCCTCAAAGCAATAGGAAATGGAAAACTGTCCAAATCTCTTCTCAATGAATAGATAGGCCTTAGTGAGGATCCTTTTAATTATGATGGAGTAAAGCTTTGGGTAATCCAGTCAGAGCTGAAGAAGTTTCTTGGATGAGAAGCGAAACATCTTCAAAGAAAAACCAGAAAGTCCAGTTGCCTCTTGAAAAAGCACCTTTGGGACAACCATGACCTGAATGGCTGAGAATCTCCGTAGACTTTGGGTAAGCAGCATCTCCTGTGAATTGTCCGGTTTTGTTTATTATTTTTCTAGGGCATTCATATTATTTTATAATTGAATTAATTATTCTAGTGATTCTCCTCCTTTTCACCAAACTATAAAGAAAACCTTGGCATTTATAAAAGGAACAAAACAATATTGCAAACTCCCGTCTTCTCTCTTTAAAAATATGGTTCTGAAATGTGCAATAAGATATCTGAAGGTTGAACTTGTTGATGTTTAGCACACATTCATGATAGCTTTTCTACTAGATGCTATTTTATAGCATTCAATTTATTCATTATGAAGATATTTATGTCTTTACTAAACACTAAAATACTTGTATTGTGCCTTTGGACTAAATCCATTTAAACTAAAAGAATAAACACATTTGAACTATTGTAATTGTTTTAAAAAGTCACTTGTGAGGAAATGTGTTTTTTTAAATGGACACTCTGGTAAACTAGATCTACCTCATCAAAACTCATTCATTCATGATTAATTCATTTATCCATCCATCTATCCAACCATTCTTTCACAAGACTTAAATGGCCACCTATCTCATATAATGACTCTAGGTGACTCATAATAATCCATAAAAATATAATTTAAAAATGTACTCCTCCCCACAGAGACCAGACCAATCACCCCCACAACTCAACCTCAACCTCCTTCCTATCCCAGAGCTTTTGGGAAAGCCAGATCTTGACAGCCCGTCGGCAGACTAAAAGTGTAAGAATCTCTTTGGTAGGTAGAAGGCTGTTCCAAAGGAAAGATTGTTCTAAAAGGGTATGTCTCTGATGTCAGATGATATTTAAGGGAGAGGACCTGCAGCATGCACACTCTATCTAACCTAGTTGGGCAGGCATAAAGCTTCAAGGAAAGGCAGTCCCGCAAGTAACTTAAACCTGTGGCATGTATGGCTTTAAAGTTGATAACCAATACCTTGAATTATGCACAGAAAGCTAAAGGATGTCAGTGCAGCTCACACAACAATAGTTCATGCAGCCAAACTATGTGCCACTGCATTTATGGACCTGTTGCAGCTTTTGGATGGTACTCAAGCGCATACACCGCATAGCAATAATCCAAATCGGAGGGCTAAAGGGTTGGATGACTGTGAGCAAGGTCTCTTGGTCTAGCAATGGGCATAATCGATGCACAAGATGGATGTGTATAAATCCCCCCCCCATCACTGGTACCTACTCTTTCACCAGAAGCCATGAGTCCAAGAGGTCCCTCAAATTGCACACCAGATCTGTGGGGAGGAGTGTTATCCCATCCCGAGTCAAAGATGTCAAGTGTCTTGACCTTAGGGAGCCACAAACCTACAACCAGTATGTATTGCTAGGATTAAGTCAAAGCCTGTTTCTCTACGTCCAGGCACTTACAGCCTCTATGCACTGAGACAGCACCTGAACATCAACTGCTTCTCATAGAGATGTAATTAGATATCATCAGCATATGATGATACCAAACATGTCAGCAGATGACTTCTCCAGTGGTTTCATATAGTTAAACAGGAGGAAATAGAGCTCGGCATCTGAGGCATCCCACAAAATATAGCCTAAGGCTGGATCTCTCCTTTCCCATTAGCCCTAGTATCAGAGGAAGGGGAAGAACCATTGCAAGACAATGTCCTCCATTCTCAATCTCTGGAACTGGTCCAACAAGATAGTACGGTCAAGACTATCAAAAGCCACTGAGAAATCTAGAAGAGCCACATTCCCATCACAAGCTATTCAAAGTTCATCCACAAGAGTGACCAATGATGCCTCAGTACTACAGCCTGGCCTGAATCCTGACTGGAAAAAGTCCAGATAATGTCTATTAATTAACTATTTAAAAAATTATCAGAATAGTTCCAGGGAACATCCAAGATACCTTATTGAATTCCACGTTTACAACAAAGGTATTATGAGAAATCATTCATCTGAACTTTAATATTGTGGCTAGCAGATGGGAGAAAGAAAAAAAAGCTCAGGTTTTGAAATATTAAAAACGACCAATAATGCAGAATATAGGGAAATGGAATTTATGCCCTGTGCAGGTATTGTGCAGACATATTTTTGCTAATATTTCTGCAAGTTGCTCTGAGTCAGCCAGACCACTGAGGCTGTGGGGATTTCCAGAAGAATTATCACCACTAAAAGCCCCTTGGATGGCCAATGTTTGGTCTGAACGTGCAATAAGCCCCTTCTTCCTCTTTATGCAGGAAGCATCAGATGCCATTGGGAGCTATTTTAGGGAATAGGACCAAATAGTGAAGAGCTATGTGCAGTGCAGAAGATTTTAGGAATGAGGCATTCACACTACCCAGTTCCTCTTTATATAGAAGGATCATCAAAACTTTAGGTCACTGTCTACTAAAAAAAAAAAGTTGACATTCTGTATGAATTGTTGAAATGTTCTTGATCCCAGAGGAAAAAAGGGTTAGGAGACTCAACAAAGTTTGATTAACATAATTGCAAACAACATTATTGTCAATGAAAGCCACAGAGACATTCCCCTCATGCTGTAAATTCCACAATAATATAGATTTTGTACATAATCCTATTCACTGTCAATGCAACAAACTGTTTTCTTCTATACCTTTAGTCCTCAACTTACAACAGTTCGTTCAGTGAGCGTTCAAAATTATGACGACACTGAAAAAAGTGACTTCTGATCATTTTTCACACTTATGACCAGTGTAGCATTCTCATGGTCATGAGATCAAAATTCAGACGCTTGGCGACTGACTCATATTTATAATGGCTGCAGTGTCCTCGGGTCATGTGATCACTTTTTTGCAACCTTCTGACAAGTAAAGTCGAGGGGGAAGCCTGATTCACTTACGGTAACAACCGTGTTACTAACCTAACAACTGCAGTGATTCACTTAACAAGTGTCACAAGAAAGATCGTAAAATGGAGCAAAATTCACTTAACAACTGTCTCACTTAGCAACAGAAATTTTGATCGTCAGTCAGGGGCTACCTGTATAGTGATGCTTATCCTATACATTGAGCTGAGTGTAGGCCACCTTGCATTTGATGAACAATTTTTCTGAGTAGACTTGTATAAGGAGCAGGGGTGGGTTTCAACCGGTTCGCGGCGGTCCCTGCGAACCGGTTGGTTGGCAAACCCGGAAGTAAGTAACTTCCGGGAACGGCGAAGGGCCCACCCGCCCGCCCGCACTCCTTACCCGGTTTTGATGAGTTCTGCGCTTCCACGCATTCGCAGGACGCATACAGTGCCTGCGCGATCCTCCAGGAGCAGCTGGAGCCTCGCACAGACGCTAGTACGCATGTGTGCACCGCGCACGTGCACGAGGACGCCGCTGGCCCCGTTCCAACCGAACTGGTTGGAACGGGGCGAGAAACCCACCCCTGATAAGGAGGTACTGTTAGTATGCTATTGGCCCATGATTCCTGGATGTTTGGGATAATACTTGTGGACCTAATTAAGTTTAACTGTGGTGCCAGTTATTCATACTTTCATGTTTATGATTTTAATAGATTTATGTATTTAATCAATTTTATATATTGTTATATTATTAGTATTGTTTTAATTGTTGATTGTGAGCTGCCTATCCATATAAGATGGGTGGCTGTATAATTATTTTAAATAAAACAAATTAATAAATATAAGGAGTTGATTCATATTGATGAACTGATTGCTTGAGAAATCATTTTGTTTAAAAAAATCTGTTTTCCTCTCAGCTCAATTAGAATAGGCACTATTTATCAAGATATAAAGGTAAAGCTGAAAGATTTGGATTGAGATATTAAGTGAGTGACAGCTTAACTGAACAGACCATAGTTATCTATATCATCATAACAGAATAGACCAAAAATCATTGTTTACAAACCACAACAGATTCACATAGCAATCAGAAACAAATCAGATTATTGGTGAATCAAAAGAGAAAGAAGTTTGCTTTTACTGTAGTATCTGGAGGAAGGACCACTTCTTTCTCAATATAAGGATACTGGACCATGGGTTTCAATTGCTCACTAAGCCACATGATATATTTGGGTTATACCAAAAGTGTTGATCTAATTAGCTCATTGGGGTGCACAATTCATTCAGTATTTCAGATAGAGATTGCTCCCTCTCTTTCTTAGAAGTTCCAAAAACATTTATATAATACCACCCACCTTGAATTCTGGGCATCTCAAAAATATTGAACAATATCTATCTACAATTTAAAAAAAACATTAAAAACTAAAAGACCCAGCACCACATTTTTTCTGGGCAGCCACAAGCTGATGCTACCAATCTCACCATGTCCCAGCACTTGGGCAGAAAGTCTTAAGTGCTATTTGGAAATTTAGAAGAAGTTTTTTAACTCAGGAGGAACGGGCTGACAAGGAAAAATCCTGTAAGACAGTAGCATTTAAGGAAAGTGACTAGGTGCATGTCCACCCTTTCTAATGGTGTGGGATGGGCAGATGTCTTAAGGTTTATTTATTTATTTTTATGTATTTATTTATTTCATCAAGTATGAATTAGGTAACAGATATAAATATAGACATGATTATGAATACATGATTATGAATACATGAAATGAATATGAATACAAGGGAATATTAGGACAGGGACAGTAGGCATGCTGGTGCGCTTATGCACCCTCCTTAAAGACCTCTTAGGAATGGGATGAGGTTGACAATAGACAGTCTAAGGTTAAAGTTTTGGGGGTATGGGGAAGAAACCAGAGTCAGGTAGTGCATTCTAGGCACTGACAACTCTGGTACTGAAATCATATTTTCTGCAATCAAGTTTGGAACCGTTTACCATAAGTTTGTATTTTGTGTGCTAGTGTATTGTTGTGTTTGAAGCTGAAGTATTCATTGACAGGTAGGACATTGTAGCAGATAATTTTATGTACTATGCTTAGGTCAGATCGAAGATGGTAAATTGTCTAAGCCCAAAATTTCAAGTCTGGTGGCATAAGGTATTCTGTTGTGAGCAGAAGAGTGGAGGACTCTTCTCGTGAAATATATTTGGACTTGTTCAATTGTATCTATATCTGATATGCAGTGCGGGTTTCAGACAGATGAGCTGTATTTAAGAACTGATCTAGCAAAAGTTTTGTATGCCCTAGTTTGCAGTTCAATATTACCAGAGAAGAAGCTATGGAAGATTAGGTTAACACTTAGATTAATTGAGATGAGTACTCCAAGGTCCTCGACAGTGTGGAGATCGTCTACGAGGCATTCCTACAAATAACCTGATCTTGTGACATATACAAGTGTAAAGGTTATAACCAGCATCTTGAATTTCACCCAGAAGGAAAGTGGGAGCTAGTACAGCTTGCACAGTAGTGGTATAATACAAGTGTACCTATACACTGCAAGCACTGCTGCATTCTGGACCACTGTAAATTCTGGGTGGTCTTCAAGAGCAGCCCCCATATATAGAATATTGCAGTAATTCAAACAGGAAATGACCAAGGCATGAGTGATCATGAGCAAAGGCCCTCACTAGCCACAGCTGCCACTAGCTCTTTGATATATTCTCCTCGTGAGGAGATATTATTTGCTGCAGATACAACAACCCCCCCCCCAATATTAAAGACAAATCACATGTCTTTAGGCACTGACTTGTCTAAGTACACAGAGAAATCCACATTTATAACTAAGAGTTATAAACAGGTTTTTAATAATATTTATGCTTAAACATTAGGCTGCAGGAAATACCAGTTTAACATTCTATTGCCTAGGACAGTGATGGCTAACCTTTTTCCCATCGCATGCCAAAAGCGGGGGGGGGGACAGGGGGGGGTCATGCGCAGGCATGCCCAAACCCATAGTTCTATGTGCGCAAACCCCCGCACATGTGCAAGCGATTCCCACCCTCCCCAACTTTTGGCACATGATGGACCCATTTTTCACCTTCCCCAAGCTCCAGGGCTGTTTTTTACCCACTGGAAGTCTGTTCCCGAACTTCCGGTTTGCGTGTTGGGTTGCGTGTTGGGCTTCAGGAAATTTTAACATGAATACTCAAGAAGAACTTTAAAATATCTGGAAAAAATACATATCCAACATAGACTAAGTCTTTTCATCCTTTTGAAATATATTTCTGCAGATTTGAAAGAAATGAAGACAAAATGTTTGATGGTTTTATCTATTGTTACTTTCCTATTTTATGTACATTGAAGCTTTGAGCATTAGAGCTTTCTACATTTATGATAATATTTAAATAAATGAGGTAAGCATGATTGTTCGTCTTAATTATACAAACCAGCAGTAGAACAAATGTGATATCCACCCAGAATCACCTCTAGATAAGATGGGCAACACAGGGATCTAATAAATAAACAAAATCATACTTTATTGAACAAGAAAAGATGTTTAAAGGAATTTATGTATCTAGTGAATGGAATGAGAGCAATAACAATACAAAAATCAAATGGTGATATTGTCAGATAGCTATGTTAGTAGTTGATTTCCTCCCCCTCCCCCCCCCCACTCTCCAGGGAAACCACAGTCTGGAAAGACCCTCCGCTATATTAGGCGGTACTGTATGAGTAAGACTCTTTGCTACTTTTTCCGCCAGCAAATACAGCTGAACACTTCAGATCATAAGGCTTGGTTAGCATATTTTTATCAGTATATTAGAAATGTAGAGCTTCTACTTTTGCATATTTTAGTTAAGTGGAAAATACAGTTTTTATTTATTTAGACAATTTATTTGGCCATCCATTTGCCAAAGCAACTCTAGACAGTTTGCAAAATATTAAAAATAATGATCAATAAGTTTTTAATATATGCATTCTGGCTTGCTACCACATCATTCCCAAGACAGATACATCTAATACCCTGACCCTAAAAATCTGGGGGAAAGCAAGTTTGTAATGCTTTCCAAAAGACCAGCAGAATTTGGGCCAATCAAATATTGGGGTGGAGGGAAGCATTTCAGGGAAGCGTTTCAGAGGACAGAGGCAACCACAAAAAAGGCTTGTTTCCTAGGTCAAACTGGATGCAACTGATGCAAAAAATAATAATCTGCAGCATGTAATCTAGAATAATAAGTAAGACAGAAAGATATAATCAGTGCTACATGATTCTGCAAAAAATCCCAATCCTGTACTATGTAGGTTTTATAGGTGATAACTAGAACTTTGGGTTGCAACCAGAAGACAATGAGGAGCCAGTGCAGATTGTGAAGTGGTGATGTACATAATGTACTCTGGTATTCCCATAATTACCTGCACTTCTGCATTGTGGAGCAATAGCAGCTTCCAAATGATTTTCAACCGCAGCTCCGTGTAAAGTGCATTGCAGTGCCCTACCAAGAAATCACCAAGGAATGAATGATAGGAAGCAGAGCCTCACAAACCAGGAACAGATACAATCTGAATACCAGCTAAAATAGTACAAATGCCCTCTTCATTAGCTGCCACCTACTTACAGTAACTCCTGGAAAATTTCCAAATCACACACTGATTCTGACAGAAGAGTACAACCCATTCCAGAGCCAGTGTTGGGAAATCTCCATCCCAAGATCAGAGGGACCCAAAAGCATAACCACTTGGTCTTGCTGGAATTGAGTCAAAACTTAATCCTCCTCATTCACATCCTCGTGGCTTTCAAACACTTATGGAACACTTTGACAGCATAACTTGGTCGATCCAGAGCCTAGAGGTACAGTCAAGTATCATCAGCATGCTGACATTTTACCCCATCCCAACAGATGGCAAGTTTTGTGTAGATTAAAAAGAGTGGGAAAACAGACTTATAGCTAGATTATTGCCCTCCCACCAATACCAACTAAAACCATTCGCAGAGAAAGGAAAACCAACGTAACAGTATACTTCCCATTTACAAACCCTGGAGTTGGTCTAGAAGGATACATTGTAAAAAGCCTTCATCCAGAGAATGACATATTTTGGAGCATATTAAAAGAGGCAGAATATTATATTTCCCCAAAGGAGAAATGGAGAATTTTTTTTAACAAAGGCAGAATGCAGTCCCAACAGCCTCCAGCAGATGCCTGAAGTCTTTAGAGATGGATATTTTGTGCCCATTAAGAAATCTAGGCCAGCCTATTCACAAATGAAACACCTTCAGCTCCAGTTAATGGGATTAAAATTTACATTTCCCCCCCACCAAATTTTAAGAACAGGACATGACCTTTAGGACATAATATGATTAACCCACCGTCATTATGGTAGAATAGGAAAAGGTATCAGGAACTCTACATTACACAACCCCCTAGCAGCATCTCAAAACCCTATAAAAATCCATGCACTCATCAAAACAATTTGTCAGCTGTCCCAGAACTATATGCTGTGGTTGGTTCTGCTCATCAATAAAAAGAGTCCTTCTTTCCAATCAACCTCCATTTTATTTCCAGCCTTTCTCCCAGCTTGGAACTGGACCGGATTTTTCTTCCAACACCATGGTTGATGATATTGAAAGCTGCTGAAAAGTCAGTGAGAATTGACCACCATAGGTCATTGGCAGAAATACAATTTGCAAATAACAGGTGGTGATCTTTCACTTTATTCTGTGTTGGTCAAATACCAAAACAGTATTGCAGTATGTTCAGTTCTGTATACCATGCTTGACATTGATAAATGTTTAGGAAGAGACTAGAGTCTTAGGGTAAACTCTAAGTAATATGACTTAATTTAGATAGTTTCAGGAAGAATTGGACAACTAATTCAAAGAGATTCGTTTTATCCTTCTTCTCTCCAGTCAGGAACACACAGAAGGATATAGGAAAACAAAATAAAGGCAAACTTGGACTGGCAATGGAACACAATTGAGATAATTGTCCAATAAACAAAATCAGGATTTTAATTATGCAACTTATTATTTCCTAGATCCACCATCCAGCTTTCTTGGATTGCACTTTCTGTCCTAGCAGTTAGCCAGTCCCAGAAGGAATGCTCCCTCATCCCATTAGAGAGAGAGAGAAAGACAAAATGAAACTACTCTGTCCCCTAGTTAAAGACCATCTAAGAGATGAATTTTTCTGCTCCTCATTTGGTCTTTGAAGCCTTCTGACCACTATCTAAATTGACATTTATGTTTGATTGACAAATCAAAACTAAGTTTTAAGGGTTTTTTGCATTTGAATCTCTCCGGATAGAATTTTCCCTCATCCACTATAAAAACACACAATACAGTTCTGAACAATGGTGTTTTATTTCCCTTGAAATAACACATCTCAACAGAATCCAGCTGTAATCTTTATCCTGTTCTTCAGTCTGAAGTAAAGCTGAAGGTGGAACATTGAGATTCAAATTTGACATTTGATACATATATAGGCACTTAAATAAGTTTTGACCACAATTTCAAAAGCAATTATTTTAGACCTAAAGGCATTAAGAATTATAGCCAGCACCTCTGAAATTGGCCTTAAGCACGTTTACATGCCTAAATATAAATCAGAGTGTTTAATACTGTCTCTGGGCCATTTTACCTCATTTTCCTTTGCAATATATTCAGAATTTGCCTGCTTCTTTTCAACATGATGCACTTTGCCTTTTTGCCTCTTTCTTAAAAGCTTTATCCATTGCAGGGATCCTCATCCTGGAACACAAGGAGTATCCTAATTAGAATTAGCCATGACTACCCCTATTATGTTTGCCATAGATTCCAACAGGCTTGTTTTATAGGGACAGATTAGATGGCATTAATTCTAATGTAGATTTAATAAAAGAAATTCCAATCCATAATTTCAAAATCAGTGTGGTCAGTGTGCACTTGCCAATATTTTGGTACATGCTTGATGTAAGTAGCACCATTTCCTGTGTTTCTCTAGAACAGGAATGACTCCACATCCTGAACTTGTCCTTTTCCCCTTTCTAGCCTTCTGAGTTCAAGTACATTTGCCTAAGTAACAGATTCTGTCTGAAGTCTCAGCAGCCTCTCCTGCATATGCCAAAGCCCCGAACCTGGCTTTTTCTTTCTCCCTAGAGCCCTTACGTAGACGTAGATGCACGTCACCACCTGCTCTAATTTTATACATGTCTGATGGGAGAGACTTAACTGAGCAGCAGGGAGGAAGCTATTTTGGTTTTTCTCTGTGGTTCTGGGTTATATAAAGCATCCAGCCGTGACCCATATTGCTCTAGAGCAGCCTTGTATTCTCTCTGGCTTAGATACAGCTAAAAGTATTATACATTTCCTCATTTTTTTCCTCACCAATGCTAACAGTATTTTTTGCGGCTAGCACTGAAAAAGGATATGTTAAGGTTTCAAGGCCCAGAGTACTGAAACTGTCTCTTTTAAAAAACACAGCGCCTTTCTCCCAAGCACATTTGGATACAATCTGTATAGATTACTTTTTACTGGCTAAATAAGCATTTATCATTATAGTTTCAAACAAGTGAGAAATAAAACAGACATGGAGTAAAAAACATTCAATTAAAATCTAATGAAATAGAGCACATTTCACAATGTAATTCTTAGTTAATTTACAACTGCTGTCAAAAGACTAAATTTCCCAAACAGGGCATTATCCAAAGATGTTATGTTTCAAGAATCTTCAGATATGAGCTATGTCACTATCTCAATGGATCAAAAACTTCAGAAATTAAAAGATATTTCAAAAGAAATTCCACAATATAGTCAGTGGAAACAAACTAAGATTCTACCAGGCATATCTGAAAGAGCCACTTGGATGATTCTGAAAACAGTTACATCTGCTCCTATACTACATAGTATTAAAATACTGTATGTTGCAGGGACATGCAGTCACTAGAGGCAGGGGAGGCGGGGCCTCACCAGTCTCCTGAGGGAAAGGAAGAATTTTAAATAATTTTTTTAAAATAATTAAAGCCAAGGTAGTTGCTACCAGATTCACAGGCAAAGTGGCTTGGTGTCTGCTCCCAGTGTTAACTATGGGAGGAGGCCAGAGAACTCGGGGCCTCTTTTGCCTAAGGAATTTTTTGCCTTTTAAAGGTTAAGGAGGAGTTAAAAAGTGAAAACTTTCATATGCAAAAGAGGCACTGATTCTCCCGCCTCCTGATCGGGGAGCAGCGAATCATGCCTTATGAGCACGCTTACGTTGAGCACGCTTATGTTGGGCGGACAAGAGGAGAGTTGAGAGAGTTTCCACAGCTGGAAAAGGTGGATCGGATGGAGGGAGGGGGGGGATTCAAATTTATTGTAATTTAATTTGCAATTTTTTTATTGTGAGGTGTGTGTGTTTCTTTCTTCACAGCGGTGGGGTCGGAGGAGGCGGGGGGCGAGGCGGCGGAGCGTGGAGGCGGCAGGGACGTTCTCGCCGCTGTGTCCCAACAAGCCAGGTGTCTCGTGTTTATGTCCACCATAAACGCGAGACGCCTGGTCTGTTGGACACAGTGGTGGCGGGGGTAGGAATGGGCTGGGTGGGCTGGCTGGCTGGGGATGGGGGAGCCCTTTAAAGCTCTTCTGCCGCGTCTTCCCAGCAAGACTTCCTTTCGGCTCACGGTTTCCCTTGTCTGCCTTAACCAAAGCTTGGCGCCCTGCCTCTGCTTTCGCGCTCTCCCTCTCTCAGCTGTGCAGCAGCGTCGGCGGCATCTCTCTGCCTATGGCGGCAGCGTCGCGCAGACTGTGGAAGGAGGAGGAGGAGGAGGGAACCAAGAGAGGCTTTTACCGGGCGTGCGCCCCACAGCCAGGACCGTCATTGCGCCTCAAGCCGCATTTCTTCCTGCAAAGCCCTTTGGGCAACCTGAGAGCTCCGCCTGACCCCCGCCACCACTGTGTCCAACAGGACAAGTTGCTGGGAGGAGAAAGTTTGGGCTGCAGAGCAGAGTTTGAACTGCCGGGTGACGTGCGGTGAGCTTCATGGCCGGTGAGGGTCCCGCTCTATGGCGGACGCGGCGCCGGGGCTTCGGCGGGGCTTTCGTGCTTGCCTCACCAGCCATGAAGCTCACCGCACGTCACTGGTATGTTGCATGGTTATTAATCTTATCAAGATGCTTTCCATTATTAGCTAAGTCATCATTTCATACAATTGGTCCCATAAATACCACCAAATTTTTACAGTCCTCTCATCTTGCAAATAGACAGCCAACAGCAAAAGTGATCCTTTTTCTTATATTTCTGGCATCCATGCTATGAGAAAGAAAAGCCCACGTGCCACACTTTCCATCCACTCCACTCATAAATCCTTGTCATTCTGATCTGACAGTGAACCCACAAACAATATATTATATAAAAACCCTATAGTGACATTGGCTAAACACATGCCTGCATGCTTCTCCTGTAGCTCCGGTGGGAGGGACTACAACCGGATTTGTGACAGCCTGATTGGTCCAGAAACTGAGGGATTTTTCTTTATCATCTCCTCCTTTCCGTCCTGGCTTCCAGTTTCCCTCAGTCTCTTGGTCCAATCAGTTGGCTCCAAACAAGGTTTGCGTAATTAATTCGTTTCTTAGAATAATTGGATATTTGCAATAGACTGAATTCTGAAAATTTGGCTAATTGGAAATCCGAAAATAATCTAAGTCATACAAGCATTGCGACATCCTGACTGGAAGGAGGCTTGAGCTCCTGAAGTCTGAGGCGCGCTTTAGCGGCTCCGCAGCCTCCAGAGGGGGGGGGTCATTCCCTTCACGCTCAACGGAGTCCGCCAGGAGCGAGACACATATTCCCAAAGCAGCACTTGCGTCCGGCGGCGACTGGCAGCGTTCTGGGCGCCGCTCCTTCACTCAGGAGGCTTCTTTTGTGCAAACGGCTAGCCAAGCAGATCAGCAGTGTGGACGGCACGTAAAAGCCACGCTGCCGTTTTTTTTCTTCAGAAAAGGTTTCTGCACTATTGGAGAACAGTACCAGGCCGTGGAAGACACAGTAAGCCTCTGAGTGCCGGCATACGAGGGTCTGAGGACCCAGGCTC
The DNA here is from genome assembly GCF_009769535.1 of Thamnophis elegans. NCBI lineage: Eukaryota > Metazoa > Chordata > Lepidosauria > Squamata > Natricidae > Thamnophis > Thamnophis elegans. Next base: position 131,448,485 of record NC_045541.1, read on the forward strand.
ACCGTGAAGGTAGCCCCCTCAGAGCCTTTCTTATACAGGCTAAGGCCTGCTCCACGTGGCGTGGCGGCCATTTGAGAAGTCAGTTTGACAGCGGCCTAGTATAGGCCTCCTCATCAAACACTACAGTCTGCAGATCAGGGCCACACAATCCCAACTCCCGACCCACATTCCTGACAGGAAGACACTCAAGGATCGTGAATAAAGCATGGCATCTACCAATCCTACCCAGGTGGAGGAGGCCCGGGGTGGGCTCAGGCCCAGGGTGGCGGTCTCCAAGCCCACAGCTGAACAACGCTCTTCCAGGGCCACTGCCAAGGATGAGTCACGCAGGCAGAAGGCCTTGGAGAAACAGGTGGCCAGGGCGGAAAAACTTGCCCAGGCCTGCAGACCTGAATCTCCCACCAGGTCAAGATATCCTATAGAAACCAGATCCCTGGATTCAGGTTCCCCTGTCAGGGGGTTCAGCCCTTCATCTCCCTCAATTTCCCCAACCAGGAACTGGAGGGAGGTGGCTTCCCCTTCCCCCTCCATTTCTTCTAGGGCCTACAGGCAAGGGCTGGAGGATCCAGGGGAGGGAGGAACTAGGGACTTCCTTCCAACTGCCCAACTACCTCCCAGAGAACCGTCCTTGCGTGATCTTTCAGTGAATGAACTAGATGAGCTAGACCTTCTTTCCGATAGTATCAGGAGACTGATATCTCTGGCAATTCAAAAGGGCATTTCTTCTGGCATGGCTCAGAAGGGTAGCTATCATGGGGACCATAGGCCTTCATCAGAGACCAGATAGAGACCTTCTCTTTCTACCAGGCAGGACAGGGTTAGGCCTCCCTCTCCATCAGTTGTTAGCAAGGGTTCCATCTTGGGCGAGGGGGCTCATCCTGACCTAGGGTTCTCGGAAGATGAAGATTCTGGCCCCCCCGGAGGCCCCGGCCTTTCCCGGGCTTTTTCCTCCTCAGGCCTTTAAACCAATGCTGCATAAGGCCAAAAAGACCACTCAAATTGGTACGGGGGCTCCCCCTGTTTCCCAACACAGGGACCCTAATCTGGCCATGTTCATCAACCCCAATACAGATAAGGAGGAGGTGCCAGCCCCTCCCCTCTTTCTTGAGGTTGTGCAAAACCTATGGGAAAAACGATCTTCTCTGCCCAACCCTGGGGGGAATGCCAAAAGATACTATAACATGGAGCAGGCCTTTGCCAAGGCCTTACAAATTCCAACAGTAGATGCTCCTGTCGCCTTGCTGGCCAACACCTCCACTATGGTTTCTGGAGATGTGGCAGATAAGCTGAAACCAGAAGACAAGCGGGCAGAGCTCACTTTGCACAAAAATTTCACCGCATCTGCCTGGGCCATTAAAGCGGCCGCAGCAGCGTTGTACTTCAATCGTACGACTGTCATGTGGTTCCATCAGCTGCACAATCGGATTCCAATCCAGGATGACCATCTCCATCAAGACCTCACAAAAATTATTTCTGCCCCCAATTCTCTGCTGATGCTACCCTAGATTCTATTAAGTTTGCGTCCAGAGCCCTGTCAACCTCTGTGACGGCCAGGAGGCTTCTATGGCTGCGCAACTGGCAAATGGACAACAAGTCCAAATGGAATCTAGCGGCAGCTCCCTTCTCGGGCCCCAATCTTTTCGGAGCATCCCTCGACCTTATCCTAGTGGAGAACAGGGATAATAACAAAAAGACAGATAACCGTTCTTCCTCTTCCTTTCGTAGGACTTCCTCCTCTTTCAGAGGTACCAACCAGGAGTACCATCAGCACAGGTATAAGCCATATAGATACGATAAGCAGAAGCAACGACCTTTTTATCAGGACAGGAATAGATACCAGCCAAATCCAAGAGGCCCTTTTGCGGGGGGGAGGGGCGGCCGTCCCTTCTGCAGAGGGAAGTGACTCGAACCCGAGCCTTCCCATAGGAATGGGACCAGGTAACCTCAGATGCCTGGGTCAGATCAACAGTCAGGGAGAGACTCCGGCTGGAGTTCCTCTCCCCTCCCCCGATACTCTTTCGAACATTCTCTCCTTCCAGGGATCCGGAAAAGCGACGCCTGATGCTCCTAGCAATTCAACATCTGTTGGACATCCAGGTGGTCGAGCCGGTTCCCAAGGAGGAACGGGGACTAGGGATCTACTTGAACCTATTTGTAGTTCCAAAGAGCTCCGGGGGATGGATATTGAACTGGACTTGAAACGACTGAATTCCTACCTGGTGTACAGGCTTTTCAAGATGTCGTCCCTAAAGTCCATCCTGCTGGGGATCTGGCGGGGGGACTTCATGGTGTCCATAGATTTAACAGAAGCGTATCTTCATATACCAATTCAGCAATCCCATCAAAAATCTCTACGATTCTCACACAGGAAGTGGCACTTCCAATACTTCCCTTCCCTTTGGTCTGGCCTCGGCTCCCCATACGTTTATGAAAGTCCTGGCGGTGATGGCGGCTCACCTGCGTTCTCATCTGGTGAGACTCCATTGTTACCTGGACGACGTGCTCGTCCTAGCCAAGTCCCGCACCCAGGCAGTTTCGGACATCCAGTTCACCATCAGAGCGTTGCAGTCCCTGGGGTTCTCCATCAACTTTCTCAAGAACCACCTCTCTCCCTCAATGAGGATTTTGCACTTGGGCACGGTGATAGACCACCACAGGACTAGTCCACCTGTCACCAGAATGGCTCTCAAGTCTACAGACATTGGCACGGCACGTCCGCGCAAGTCAGTCACCTTTCATCCTGACTTTAGCACAACTACTGGGGAAGATGGTGTCCTGCGTAGGGATTGTCCTGTGGGCCCACCTGCACTGCAGGACACTCCAGTGGGCTCTCATACCGTACCAATGCCGACGAATGACCAATTCCCCATTTCCCATCTGCCTCCCTCCAGAGCTCTGCTGGTCCCTGAAGTGGTGGTTATCCTCGTCCTTGAACCGGGGGGGGGGGAGTTCTGGGAGCCGGAACACATCTCCAGCACAACGGACACCAGTCTGTTCAGTTGGGGGGCGGTGATGGGGTCCAGCCTGGTGCAGGGTCGTTGGTCAAAGTCTGACCTGTGCCACAATATAAATTGGCTGGAGTTGAAGACAGCCCGTCTAGCCCTACTACATTTCTGGGACTACGTCCGCAATAGACATGTCCTCCTATTGATGGACAATGTGGCAGTCAAGGCCCACATAAACCGCCAAGGGGGGACTCATTCCAGGAGCCTAAGGCTGGAGGCACACAGACTGGGACTATGGGCGGAGAGAAAACTGTCATCCATCCTCTTGGAACACATCTCGGGCGTGGCCAATCACCAAGCAGACTGGCTAAGCCAAGCCACGGTAGACCACGGCGAATGGCAGCTGGATCCAGCGATCTTCCACAGAATCTGCCTACGCTTTGGCACTCCATGGGTGGACCTATTTGCCAGCCCGAGCAATGCCCAGCTTCCACGTTTCTACTCTCGCTTCCCGGCACACAATGCGGAGGGGACGGACACTCTCCGGAGCCCGTGGCCCCCCGGTCTTCTCTATGTCTTATCTCCCATTCCCCTAATCCAGGGGACCCTGAGAAAGATAGTGCTAGAGGGGGCCCTTTGTCATTCTGGTAGCTCCTTATTGGCCGAGATGGCCAATAATCCAGCTGTCCTTATCTCCCCCCCCTGGAGAATTCCCCAGGAGGAATCCACCTTGTGTCAGGGGGTCAGGAGCCCCAGTGGCTCCAGCTGACCATCTGGCACTTGAACGGCACCTGCTGAGGGAGGCAAACCTCTCAGCCAAAGTCATATCCACAATTGAAGCTGCCAGACGACCTTCTACCACTCAAATCTACAACTCGACGTGGTCGGTGTTTGCGTCCTGGTGCAAGCAGTCTCAGATCTCTCTGACCTCAGCTTCCGTTGCCCAGGTCCTCAAATTCTTGCAACACGGTTTAGACTGTGGGCTGTCTCATAATACCTTGCGGAGACAGATGGCTGCCCTCTCCTCGGTCCTAGCAGGGGTTAGCACAGGCACCCTTAGTTAAGCGATTTCTGAAAAGGGCGTCAAACCTTTGCCCCCTCCAGTTCATAGATTTCCTTCATGGGACCTTTCCCTTGTGCTTAGGGCTCTCACGGGCGCTCCCTTTGAACCTCTCAGTACAGTCCATCTTAGGTTCCTCATTTTGAAAGTCATATTTCTGGTAGCTGTCACGTCCGCCAGACGCATTTCCGAATTGGGCGCCCTATCGTCCAAGAAGGATCTGTGTCAATTCCATCCAGACAGGGTGGTCCTGAGGCTTGACCCCACCCCCTCCTGAAGGTGAATACCCTTTTCCACAGATCCCAGGAAGTTACCCTTCCCAATTTCTGCCCCTCTCCTTCCCATGAGAGGAAGGTCCTCTGGCATCGTTTAGATATACGCCGTGCCCTACGCATCTATCTCAGGCATACGGCTTCGTTTAGATGATCAGAGGCCTTGTTCCTGTCCTTTCAGGAGAGGTCATTGGGGGCTAGGGTGTCCTCAGGTGGGTGAGGCAGGCCATCAAGGAGGCATACCAGGCCAGCCAACAGGTGCCTCCTCAAGGCATCACAGCCCACTCGACCAGGAGTGCAGCCACCATGGCTGCCTGGGCCACTAGGGCTCCTCTGGAAGATATCTGTCGGGCAGCTACCTGGGCCTCCCCCTCCCCCTTTATCGACACTACCATCTTGATTGATTTGCCTCGGCAGATGCGGCCTTTGGCCGTAGAGTGCTTCAACAAGTAGCGACCTCCCCTCCCCCGGGATCTTCTTCCTGCCCGGGGACCTAGCTTGGGTATGTCCCAGTTGTAGTCCCTCCCACTGGAGCTACAGGGGAAATAACGTTGGTCTTACCTGAACATCTGTTCTCTGTAGCGTAGGTGGGAGGGACTACATTCCCACCCTAGATAGTTAGCAAGGGGTCAGGGCGGTCGGACTTGTGCAGTGTTTCCTTTCTTTCTTTCTGTCTATCGTCTTATTGGAATGTTAGTTGCCTTACATAAAGTGATCAGATATCCCATTCGACCTCGTGAAACTGGGAATCAGGAGGAAAAGGAGGAGATGATAAAGAAAAATCCCTCAGTTTCTGGACCAATCAGGCTGTCACAAACCCGGTTGTAGTCCCTCCCACCTACGCTACAGAGAACAGACATTCAGGTAAGACCAACGTTCTTTCTCAGGCAAAGAATAGACTGCCTTATAAATGTTACTGTCCCTGCTTTTTAACTTCTGGTCACCTTCAATAGCGAAACTACCTATTTCCTGTCAAATAAACTATTTTGTCCTTGCTTCTTTGAACCAGGCCCAGATCAAAACAGAATTTCCTTCTAACAATATATATCAGTACATTCTGTCCTCTATGTGCTGTATGTACTCTCCCACAATGAATACATTCAGAGCCTTTAGCAATACTGGTGTTAATTGCTTCAGTCACAGGGCCAGATTTATCTGGTTTAAGACTCTGCCTCTTTCCCTTCTCCTTAGGTGCTGAGGTCATTAGGCAGATTGACACTTTCTGTTAGCTTATAGCTTCCTGGAGTGAAGGAATGGATGATGTCATATTCTTTTCACTCCCAGCCCTTGATATTTTCAGGTATGCCAGGAAAGAGTCCAACATGAACAACTGGAGAGCTGCTGCCAGTCAGCAAAAACAACACTAAACCTCATAGGTAACCTCGTATATAACCTCATACTGAACAAAAAATGATTTCTAAAGCTTATATCACAATTCCTTAAACTTGCTGTTGGTATGTATAAGTAACTTATGGCCAATATACTTACAGATTAACAGAGTTGGAAGGAACCTTGTAGGTCATCTAGTCCAACCCCCCCCCCCCCAAGCAGAAGACCCTATACCATTTCTGTCAAATGGTAGACCAATCTCTTCTTGAAAGCCTCCAGTGATGAAGCTCCCACAACTTCTGAAAACAAGCTGTTTCATTGGTTGATTGTTCTCACTGTCAGAAAATTTCTCCTTATTTCTAGGCTGAATCTCTCCTTGATCAGTTTCCGTCCATTATTCCTTGTCTGGCCTTCAGATGCCTTAGAAAATAGCTTGACCCATTTCTCTCTGTGGCAGCCCCTCAAATATAAGAACACTGCTATCATGTCTCCCCTTCTCTTCACTAGACATGCCCAGTTCCTGTAACTGTTTCAATACCATCTGATCGTTTTTAAAAGGGCAGCTCCTAGAATATCACCCTCTTTGTCTGAATGGACAGTAAAGGTTGGTATGAGGGCAATCTGTTTTTGTAAAAGATCTACTTGGGATTAATGCTTCAATTCACTCATTTACAAATTCTTTAGAAATGCCCAATAGCAGAATTTTTGAACAAAACGAAACCTTTTATTTCTGCTTATTAACACTTCTAAAATCATATTTTGCTATCAACTGTTTAGGGGCTGTTTATTTATCTAATACTGTTAGTCGTAATCCTCTCCCTGGTAAACGTGTCACCATTCAGAATATATATGGCCCGATCATCCTAGACTTCCTGAAATAAAAATTGGCTCTGTTCTGGAACCTGGCCAGAGGTTGCACTTCAAACAATCCTTTTATACATTAATTTTTTCCAGTCACTGGCACTGAATTTCATTAAGCCATTAACTTATTTCTTCCTTTTAATAACATAATGTTTACACTTATCCTAACCACTACGGTAACACATTTATAATTCCTTCCAGTTTTGCATCATCTGCTAATTTGACTCATCAAATGGATCTTTTTTGCCACTGCCATTGCACACTGAATGACACCAGCCCCAAATGGTTCTTCTTATATATTTATTTTTTCCTGCCCTACTGATATCAATCTGCTAAAAATTATGTTCATGATCAAGTAAAGGATGACATTTTTTCATATTATCATCGTGCCCACCATAATTTTATTTATTATAACTAACTGAAAATTAATGTGTGGGTGTGTAATTACACAATAGCACAATATTAGCCTTAGCTATGTCTTCATACGGATGGTGTTCATTATTGGGATATTCACAGTAGGCTCTCCCAGTTATGTCACATAAAGCACTAAATAAGGCTTGAAGAAAAATCTTTCCTAAAAACCCAGAGGCATTGGCATGCTAATAAACAAAAAGATGTATTGTAAAATACACTTCAACATACTATTACTGAACTACAAATCTAGTTCACAGAAGCAAACAAGCCATGTTATGTCTTAGTGCACTTTGCAAAATAAAAATCAGAAAAACAAGGAAACATGCTTATAAAGTCTACATAACCTATTTATAACTGGCTCCAGGGGGAGGAATGGTGGATTGAAGATATCTCCACAAAAGTGGAGCCAATGGTTGCAGCAAAGAATTGGTGATTTGATGGTTAGGGCAGAAGATTGGCCATGGACTGCAGCACCTTCAAGGCCTTCCTCAAATGTGAGTGCTAGGAAATGACAATCTGGCTTGCAACTGATGCCTTTCAAAGGACACTACATTTGCCAATCTCACTTTCTAATCACTTTTGGAAATTGCTTAACAACTACTTTTAAGCTATTAGAGAACATCTAAACATGTTTGAAAATGCTGGGTGAGTTTGCCCTCAATAGTGAAAGAAAAATTTAACCATAAACTTCAGAACATAAAGATCTGAAATGAACATCAAAAAGTTAAATAAGATTTTGATCTTAGAAAGTTAAAAATGGACAAAGTGTCCAGATAAATTTGGAATATAGAAACTTTTACCATGGAATGGAGACTGAAATTAATAGCCATAATTTCAACGATATCAGTCATGATAGTTGTCACCATGGATAGACTATATTCAAAAGATGTTATTGAAGAAATAAGAGATGGAGCATATTTTAGTTGACAAGTCAAAATGTCACCAAAAGTGGATCTACAAATGAATGGCCAAATGAATGACTTGGAAAAGAATGTCTGATTGCATATATTTAAAAAGGTTGATGTTTTAAAAATCAAAAGGAAAATACAAACAATTAATCAAGAAAGTGATCTAACTTTTTCTTATTGGATTTATAAAAGAGACATTAAAGATGTAAAAAATTCTGTGTGATGGGATAAAGAAATGAAGAGAAATAAATTCTGTGACAATATTTAAATGAAGATTGAGACTGTAAGAATTAGAAGAAATATAAATTTGGTTTATTTGATCAACATTAAAACAAGATATGCTGTAACTTCTGATAAAGCTTTTCTGTTGACACCAGGACTGAAAAAAATGATATTTTATGGATTTGCCTATAAATATGAGATAGAATATGGAATGAATAGATAATTGTTTGCAATGTTAGAGAGGAATAAAAGTCACTAATTTTTTTTACAGTTCTTGTGATGAAGATTGATACCTTCTCATGATGAAGTCACTTCTTTACATGTTTTTCTCTCTATAATAAGAGAGGCAATAGTTTTTCTCTTCTCGTATTGCTTTCTTTTTTCCTTTTCCTTTTTTCTTGCACTTTTGAAAAAAATCAAAAATTTTAATAAAATTTATATATTCAAAATCTGTAACTGTATGGAAGGAGAGGGTAAGGAAGCTTAGCAAATATGGATTGAATGAAAAAGCAAAATTAAAATAAAACATTTGCATATTTACAAAAGTAACAAGCATATATGATTTTTCAAAAGATATATATATCTTTGAAAACTTGGATAATAAGTAAAGAAATTAAAGCAGGGAAGAAATATCTATACAAGAATTGATTTCACCACCACCCCTCTTATGACCTTGATGAACTAGCAAAAACTCAATTTTGTTTGGATTTTGCCAAAAGTTGGGCAAGTTTAGAAACAAGACTGGCTATTACACAAGAAGGCACAATGATATTGTGCGTCATCCAAATCACTTCTCCTTCTCTGCTTCAGGACATACTTAAACCAGTAATGAGCAAGATCAACATGTTAGAACCCTGCACAATATCAAATAAACTCATATGCTGATAGACTGTTACCTCCTTGCCCTATGGGAAAGGCATATACTAGAAAAATAAGGAAAGTTTCAAAGCACACAAAGCTCCTCAAATAATTTGGAATGTTGTATGTAGCAAATTTTACTTAGTGATAAACTGTAAGTAATAATGCTGACAAAAGATCTGCATGAATGTAGTCATTAGATCCTGAATTAAGGATGCCTAATAATATCTTCTTTTTTTGCCTGTGTATCAACTCAGTTGGCTACTTTTGTTTTATCATTGTTCTAAAACAAGTAATTAACTGAGTTGATATACAGGAAAGAAAAAGCCTTGTTTCTATCATTTAAAACTAGCTTGTCAGCTTGAGATGAAGCATTCAGTAGCATGGAAATATGTATCATCTCTTGCTTAGAGGAAAATAACATAATTTTTCAGAAGTTTTGGATTATAATTCCCAATATCACTGACCAATTATGGATAAAAACAATAGGATCCAATATATTTCTGGAGACATCAGGTTGTTTCCCATCCAGAGAAAAAACGCAAGCAGAAAATATATGTATTATCAGTTATTTCAATTATTTCCAACCAATGAAACAGTCAAATAATTACATTATCCTGGAAAAATATGTTTGTAGAGTTCAAAAAGGTATAAATTGTAAAGAATATTTAAATTACAGCAAGGCTATTACTTCAAAGTCTACAAATTCATTCTTTTTTTATCAATTATCTATTTATTCCCATTTATTTTGTATTACTCAAATGAGAGTGATAGCGAGTAAAAGATTTAGACTGTATGGTACAGCAATTAGAAAAACATTTGACTGATTTAGGAATCATCTGTTTCAACAACAGTTCATTTTCTCAATAATTAAGCATTCATGACATTTTCAAAATTTTGAGCACATCAAGCACTAAAATGTCATAGTAATAAAATCAAGGATGTATACAACCATTCCAATGTTGAATGTGATACACATGCCTATAGTAAAGCATGTAATATTACAATTTTCTTTATATTTTCTTTTCTTTCTCGCTGTTCTGGGCATCATTAGGAGGAAAAGCAACATAGATATAAAATCAATTAATTAAAACATTATATTATATTATAAAAATACTAATACTACACTACACACTACTGTGAAGCTCCCAGAAGATGACCTAATTAATTTACAAGCCTTGAGACAAAGTTCAAAAGAAATCTATTCATTTATTAGGATAAACATTCTGGCGTGTACTTTTGGCTCTGCGGAGCCAAAACTGATTTACATTTAATGGCGTCTGAACCTTACCCCTTTGTCCCCTCCCCTCTTCCTTGGCCATAACTCACATTCACCAACAAGATGCTACAGCAGTTTATGGACCTGCGCATTTACATGTCAGTTGAATATGAGACCTGACTCTAGCCAAAAGTATGCATGGAATTCTCCTCTATGCCACTTGATAGTAGTCATGGCAACACTTTACAAGTTGGCATCTATACTATACCACACCATACCACATACCACACCACACTACACTATACTATACAGGTAGTCCTTGCGTTACGATCACAATTGGTAAGTAAAACATTTGTTAAGTGAGTTGGTCCCATTTTACGACTTTTCTTGCCACATTTGTTAAGTGAATCACTGCAGTTGTTAAATTAGTAAAACTGTTAAGTGAATCCATTGACTTTACTTGTCAGAAGGTCACAAAAGATGATCACATGACCCCAGGACGCTGCAACGGTCATAAATGTGACTCAGTTGTCAAGCATCTGAATGGAAATCATATGACCATGGTGTAATGGTCATAAGTGTAAAAAATGGTCGTAAGTCACTTTTCAGTGCCATTGTAACACTACTTTATAATGTCATCTGGGGAATTACCTGCACTTAGATGTTCCCTAACATGTCTAAAGAAACTTCCCTATATGTCTAGAAGATAGGAATAGTGATGTCAGCTCCAATTAAAATAATATGACTCAGCTCTACACATACAGAAGTTGAATTTTTATTAATATTATTTACCACATGTTTATTTACCCTTTTTGTTATGTCATTCTGAAGCATTTTGGGATCGGAAATTTATTGAGTCTGAAATTATAGCTATTCCAAAGGAAGAAATGTTAACAAAATGGTGTGTGATTTCAGCAAGATAATAATAGAAGAAAGAGTAACCTCATGACTTTTAACACTGTGTTCCATAGCAGAACAAATAGTCTACATACAATCTAGATGAGGAAAGTTTATATTGTTGATTCAATTTACAGTGTTTGGCAAAAGTATATAGTTTCACCTAATGTAGAGAGAAAAAAAAGCATAGAAAGCTAGATAAGCATATGCTGTAACTAAAAATTCTAATATTGTTTTTAATTCTGATTTTAGGATGTATAGGATCTTTAAAATGTTATGCATTTCCCATATTTTTTAAATACCTAGCTGCTTTCTGGCAATAGCTTTCTGGCTGTCCTAATTTTAGTTTATGTGACAACTTACAGGTGAAACTTGAAAAATTAGAATATTGTGCAAAAGTTCATTTATTTCAGTAATGCAACTTAAAAGGTGAAACTAATATATGAGATAGATTCATTACATGCAAAGCAAGATAGCTCAAGCCATGATTTGTCATAATTGTGATGATTATGGCTTACAGCTCATGAAAAACCCAAATCCATAATCTCAGAACATTAGAATATTGTGAAAAGGTGCAATATTCTAGGCTCAAAGTGTCCCACGCTAATCAGCTAATTAAGCCTTAACACCTGCAAAGGGCTCCTGAGCCTTTAAATGGTTTCTTAGTCTGGTTCAGTAGGAATCACAATCATGGGAAAGACTGCTGACTTGACAGTTGTGCAGAAAACCATCATTGACACCCTCCATAAGGAGCGAAAGCCTCAAAAGGTAATTGCAAAAGAAGTTGGATGTTCCCAAAGTGCTGTATCAAAGCACATTAATAGAAAGTTATATGGAAGGGGAAAGTGTGGAAGAAAAAGGTGCACAAGCAGCAGGGATGACTGCAGCTTGGAGAGGATTGTCAGGAAAAGTCCATTCAAAAGTATTGGGGATTTTCACAAGGAGTGGACCGAGGCTGGAGTCAGCCACCACACATAGACGGATCCTGGACATGGACTTCAAATGTCGTATTCCTCTTGTCAAGCCGCTCCTGAACAACAACATCAGAAGTGTCTTACCTGGGCTAAAGAAAAACAGACCTGGTCTGTTGCTCAGTGGTCCAAAGTCCTCTTTTCTGACGAGAGCAACTTTTGCATCTCATTTGGAAACCAAAGACCCAGAGTATGGAGGAAGAATGGGGAGGCACAATGGAGAGGAAGAATGCAAGATGCTTGAAGTCCAGTGTGAAGTTTCCACAGTCTGTGTTGATTTGGGGAGCCATGTCATCTGCTGGTGTTGATCCACTGTGCTTCATTAAGTCCAGGGTCAACGCAGACATTTACCAGGAGATTTTGGAGCACTTCATGCTTCCTTCCACAGACGAGCTTTATGGGGATGCTGACTTCATTTTCCAGCAGGACTTGCCACCTGCCCTCACTGCCCAAAGCACCAAAACCTGGTTACTGTATTTGATTGGCCATCAAACCCGCCTGACCTGAACCCCATAGAGAATCTATGGGGCATTGCCAAGAGAAAGATGAGAGACATGAGACCGAACAATGCAGAAGAGCTGAAGGCCGCTATTGAAGCATCCTGGTGTTCCATAACACCTCAACATTGCCACAGGCTGATAGCTTCTATGCCACGCTTCATTGATGCAGTAATTGCTGCAAAAGGGGCCCAAACCAAGTACTGAGTACATTTGCATGCTTATACTTTTCAGAGGTCCGATATTCTTCTATGTACAATCCTTGTTTTATTGATTGCATGTAATATTCTAATTTTATGAGATTGTGGATTTGGGGTTTTCATGAGCTGTAAGCCATGATCATCACAATTATGACAAATCATGGCTTGAACTATCTTGCTTTGCATGTAATGAGTCTATCTCATATATTAGTTTCACCTTTTAAGTTGCGTTACTGAAATAAATGAACATTTGCATGATATTCTAATTTTTTGAGTTTCATCGATATATGTATACACATACATACATAGATTTCTGTTAGAGAAGTTCCGGCAGTTTTCTTAGCAAAATTTTTGGAAATGGTTTCTTATTTCCTTATTCCTGTGGCTGAGAGAGAGTGACTTGCCCAAAGTTATTCAACTGCCTTCATGTTTCTGGTGGACTACAATTCATGAACTCCCAGTTTCTAGCCTGGTGCTTAAACCTCTATATAGGTAGTCCTCAACTTACGACTACAATTGAGCCCAAAATCTCTGTTGCTAAGTGAGACAGTTGTTAAGTGATTTTTGCCCCAGTTTACGACCTTTCTTGCCACAGTTAAGTGAATCATTGCAGTGTTAAATTAGTAATATAATTGTTAAATGAATCTGATTTCCCCATTGACTTTGCTTGTCAGAAGGTCACAAAAGGTGATCACATGATCCTGGGACACTGCAAATATGAGTCTATTACCAAGCATCTGAATTTGGATCATGGGACCATGGGGATGTAAGTCATAAGTGTGAAAAATGGTTGTAAGTCACTTTTTTTCTGTATTATTGTAACTTCAAACGATGAACTGTTCATTAGATGAACTGTTGTAAGTCAAGGACTACCTATGCCAAACTGGCTCTGAGTTAATATTAATTGGCCCATTAAGTATTATTCAGTCTGAGTACTGCATTTGACATATGCTTAGAAACTAGTATTTTATTCTTTTATCGAGGAATTGGTAATTATCTGTTGACTTTAAAATAGCTCTAACAATAACTGAATCAGGATTTTCCAAACTCAAAAATTTTCAATATACCCCCAAGGCCAGGAAAAGAGTAACTAACTATACTATTTGAACAATTAATAAATCTCTAATTAGGTTACTGATTTTAAATAAAAAAACACTTGTGGCTTTTCCTTCAAGAGTTCTAAAATTGCTCTATGCAAGTTTGCATGTATCACAAAAAGGAAATGTTGTGTAAAGACCCACAAGCAATGTATATTCAGCATTTTTAAAGGATAATTTAATAACACTTGTCCTTGTTGACCTGCCTTTTGAATCATTCATGGTAATGGACTAACACATACGGGTCAATTTAAATGAAACAAATATGAAATAAAATCTGTTAGTTTTTTTTTTAATCAACACCAATATTTTTTTCCTCATACAAAGGGCTATTATGTAAACTCTTGATCACAGACTATTTTACACATTCCCCTCTCTTGGTTAAAATTCTGCTTCTTTATTTTGGAAATAAAAAAAAAGAAAAAAAAAAGCTCCCAATCTTTTGCGTTGCCTTAACAAAGGGCAAAATTGAGTTAATTCGCCTGAGGTGTTTATTTTAATACGTCAGACATGGATTTCCCTTTTCTGCGCACGCCTGTGGGTTTCCTCAGGTTCCTCTGGGGGGGGGGGGGGGGATATATATAAAACAGTCCGCCTCCTCCCGCAGCAGATATGTGCAAATTGCACATATTCCAAAAATGGGAGAAGATACTATTCAAACGCCTGGAAGGAAACGTCACAATTCCCATCACCCCCCCTATTTCCAAGGCTATTTCTGGGGCGTCAATTTGAAACCCCAGCCCGAGAGCTTAGCAATCAAGTCTTTTTCCACTCTGTATGAAACCTCTATACCTGGAACACCGCTCGCTGCCCTAAGCCTGCGCTAATTACAGTTCCACCCCAAAACAAAACAGTCTTTCTTTCTGTCATGGTAACCGAGCCCTACCTTCTTCGCTGCTTTGGCAACCGAACCCTACTTCCCGGCGCTGCTATGGCAACCGGGGCCTCCCCCTTTCCCTTCCCTCCGCGATTGACGTTGCCAGTGATAGCTGAAGGGGAAGGGCGAAAGAATGGTGACGTTGCGAGATTCACTCCCGTGGATGCTACACGTTGACGTCAGTCTGTTTTTGAATGCTCGTCTCCAGAGCAACGGCCTGTTAAACAGCCAAGCCTCAGCAACAGAAACGGGATTGGCCGATCCAGGTTAGAGGGAGGGGAGCATTTCGCTCAAGTCTGAACAGGTGGAACAACCTAGCCTTGAACCTAGATCAGTGATTGAGGCAGAAAAAGACAGAAATAGATGATGTTCAGATGGAATGTCCTTTAAAGAGAATGCTATGGAGGAAGTCTCAAATACGGCAGATGTACATGTTTTTGTTCATAAATGCACATGTACACCTATTCCACAGTGGCCAAACAGATACATTCAGGAAGTTAGCAAAAATGGAGCAGTGGTTAATAGATTGCTATTTCCTATAGCTTGCCTGTTCCTCTGGAAGCATTTTCAATACCCACTGATAAGCTCAGTTATCCATTAATGTGTCCAGTTCTCTCTTCAAAATCATATAAACTTGGCATAGTTAAGAGAAAATTGTTCAACTGTGGATTTACAGTTATTTGCAAGGGAATTTAGAATCAGTAAGTCAGATCGTTAGTGATTGTCAACAGACACACGGCCAGTATTAGCAAGTGCAAACTTGCTAATGACTAGCACCACAGCTGCGTAGCTAAAGGAGGAAATACCCTTTGCTTGAAAAGGGGTTGAGACACAGCCAAATAATATCAGCATTTATATTTTTTCTGGTTTTGTTGTTTTTTAAAACAAGGAAATAAATATTGTTGTTTTTTAAAAGAAGTAAATAAATATTGAGGACAACTGCTATATTTCTCTATCATTGCTACTTGACCATGGAAAATCCTTTCCTAACCTTATCTCCATATTGCTTTCTTTTTCTTGTGGAGTAAAAGTAGAGTTTAGTCCCATGTAAGCACTCTGGAAAGGTGGAGCCTTGGGCTGCTTTCCCAGGATTAGATGCCAGTTAGGGAGGTGAACTTGCACAGCAAGTTTGTCGTCTTTCCTTGCGTGCGAGACTTGGATTATTGGAACATATAATTGAGCTTATTTTTTTAAATGTAATCTGTAAGAACAACCAATAAACAGGAAATAAACACTATAAGGATACAATTGGTGATTGGCAGGTTATGTAATTCTATATTCTGTATTAGGAATAATCAGTGTGAATGTTGAGGCTTAAACAACCAAGAATAAATCTACTTACTTCTGAATGGACAAAATTCTTCTCATCTTGTTCACTTATATCATATTCTATACTCATTATGAGTATGAAATATACTCATTCCAAATGAGAAAAGCTTCTATTCTACATTTTTAGCATTTCATGGCTTGCTCACTTTTCTAATCAAAGCAATTACAAAATATCCTCATTCTGTAATTTCTGTTATCTACAAAGTAGGCTGAGTTAGCTAAATAGAAAGTTTGGATGTGCTGATATTAAATATAAATCCAGCACAGGTTCTTGCACTACTGTATAAACTATAAATCATGTGATTGTGGAAAGTAGATCAGAATAAGAATACAGCTGATATTCATGTAATAATAGTGTACAGACTTGAAAAGAGTCTCCAGAATTCAAATAGTATTAACATTACAGGGAATAATTCAAACTGACAAAGGATATCTCTTTTATTACAGATATAACATCTATCCTTATAAATAACATTTTAAGATGCCCAGAGTCTTATAGAGTGGGTAACCATTCTAAATGTGATAGAATAAATAACTTACTATCTACATAGCAGTGGTAGTATTCAGTAGGTTCTGACCAGTTCTGGAGAACCAGTAGCTGAAATTTTGAGTACTTCGGAGAACCGGTAAATATCACCTCTGACTAGCCCGCCCCCATCTATTCTCTGCCTCCCGAGTCTGAGCTGATCGGGAGCGAATGGGGATTTTGCAGTAACCTTCCCCCGGAGTGGGGTGGGAATGGAGATTTTACAGTATTCTTCCCCTGCCATGCCCATCAAGCCATGCCCATCAAGTCACACTCACAGAACCGGTAGTAAAAAAAAAATTGAATCCCACCACTGCTACATAATAGCACTTAGATTAATACACTGTTCCATAGTGCTCTATAGCCCTCTCTAAGCAGTTTACATAGTCTGCCAGTATCTTGCATTCCAATCTGTTTCTTTTTATTTTGAACAGAAGTTGTCTTTATCTCTGTCTTTATGCTCATTCTTAAAATATTCCTATGTCCTATGTGTGGACAGAGCTATTGTATTGTATTAGGCTAATAGTATATCAGATTAAAAACAGATGTATGCTTTCCCAAAATTTACTATGTACTTGATCAAAACCTACCCAGGACTTGGGTTATGTATAAACAATATCCAAGTACAAGTGTACAAGCTATGTATTTTAATAATGGAAGGTAAAGACCTTCCTGTTTTATTGGTATTTCAAAAATGTTTACAAGGAATGGAGAATAAAGCAGAATTAGTACAATTTCTGCAGGTCACTCAGCTGGCTTTCCAATGAGAAGGTTCAGACACTGAGCCAAGAAGAGAGTGAAAAGTTTCAACATAAGAAATCTAATATCACTGCTTTAAAAAGGAGATTGGGACATAAAAAGGACATAAAATTTAAAGTTTGAACTTGTCCAACTTCTTATATTTATAGTTTTACTGTTCCTATCAGTGACACATACTTAAAAATGATTTGCTGATTCAGAAATGTCTATTCTTTTATAAACCAAATTGAAGTAACTAGAAAGTATGTTAGTAAGTAACAGGGATTCCATACTTACAGTGCTGCAACTATATCAAGAGAAGTTGGATAGATTTTTCCGTTATGAGATAAGGATTTCCAAATAGTGGAACATTGAGCAATGAACAATGCTGATGCTATAAAGTATGTTGAATGCCTTTGAATAGTGGTTTGAGACTATCATTGAACTCTTGTGTTTTTGATTAATCCTGATGAGTGATGTTATGTGATTAACAGTATAAGCATGAATCCAATCCAACTTTTTCTGTTTACGTTCTGTGGGGTTACATTTGCAGCTTTAATTTATTTAAGTAATCTAATTTCACTGCTTCCTGATTTTTGTATTTCAAGTTTACTACTGGTGATGCATACCATCTATGAAAAGATCATGGAAATGGTAGAAACATATTTAGGGTACAGAAATGAGAAAGATGTTCATAAATCAAGGATTATCTGTACTACAATATGTAAGAACTCATAAAGTAAAGCAATGCACAAAGCAGTAAAAGTAATTCTGTCATAATTGGACCTAGTATAGTGTGTATACTTTTTGTGATGGTCGTAACTTTGAGATCACTTTTCCCAATGCTGTTGTAACTTTGAACTGCCATTAAACAAATGTTCATAAATCAAGGCTTACCAATACTATAATATGTAAGCACCTCCTAATATAAAGCAATGCAAAAATCAGTATGTCATTCTCTCATAATACTTTATGTTAAATGTCCTGATAAATTTTAGAAGTATATGTTGGAAGCTACTTACTATGACAGTGATAGATATACATCTTTACACAGAGCTTGTTTCAACAGACCTTTATGTGATAAAGTTTGCCACAGCTACAGGTTTGGCATAGAACGACTGTCACCTGTAAACACACACTTCAGTTTTCCTTGCCTACTGTAATAAGGAAGTGTATTAACTGTAATTTGACTGCCCACATCCTGCTTTTCTACTGTGGATGAGTGTCATGTGACCGACACTATGCAATTATGGATACAGGAGAGCCATATATTCTCAGTCTTTGCTAGAAAATATTAAGGCAAAGTTTAGTCTTTACTAATTTCCACTTGGTGGGAAGACATGCCAAATTAATCTGATGAATCAATAAAAGTCTTGGAAATTTCTTTGCATATTATTTATTTCCTAGATTAGGAACATACTGAAAAAGCAAAACGGTAGTGTAGGAGCATGATAAAACTGAATTGTTCTAAAGGTTTCCACTCAGTTTTGAAATGTTTTTGAGAGTTTGAAAACTTCAGATTTACTACAAAAGGAAAAAGGTCTACAAAGGCAAAATAAATTAGTAACTACTTTAAATTAATCCCATGACAAGTGTGATTAGGATTTGTGGGATTCTCGGGCAATTATCTTCATTGGATTCTCTTTTTCTGGAACATGGATAAGTAAAAATATCTCATTTTCTAGCCATATGACAGGCATGTTGAGACCTGTACTTGTCTCCAAGTCTAGAAATTGCCCAATCCAGCTTTCCAAAACTGGTTTTACCAAACATGGTTTTGCTTTATTTCCCAACTATGTTGATAATTGATTCCTCTGATTGTGAACAGTGAGTTAATAATTCAGACGTATGCTAAATGCACTTTAAAATTACAAAACCAATAAGTAATGACTGGCATCACACTTGTGTCAGAAGCACCGTGATGTAATTGATAATGAGGTGCTTCTGGGTTGAAAGGATTAGCCAGTGACATCACTGTTACTTGGGGGGATGCCCAGCTGGGGGTTCCTGTCTTGTCCCAGCAGAAGGAGGAGCGAAGGACAAGAACTCACCCAGTCCCACAGCAGCACTCAGATCTCGAATGTGGGCTTGCTAACCTGCAACCCACAGAGGTTACTTTACTCCTAAGTAATGGCTAAGAATTGGTGAACAACTGAAATATTTGTACTACTAATGAGTAACGTTTGTATATTGAAACATGTATATTACTAATGAGTGACATTTTTATATGGAAACCTATGTTCTTAAAGCCTTTACTCATCATCTCTACCTTCATTATCAATCTTAATTTTGTATCATGTCATGCATCTAGATTGTTCTGTAAAGACAATCTGATTCTGGAGAGCTTCCAGGCCAAGCCACAGATTAATGTAGACATAATTTTAACAACTTCGTGACTTTTGGTGTCTGTATCTTCTGCAAACACTTTGAAACAAGTTTTATCATATTAATCTATCCATTGCAACGCCTAAATGACTAGAGATCATAGTTCCACTTTATTGTTTGATATTAATGCAGGAGGTAACATTTATCAACTACAGGCTTATAAATCATGTTCAAGTGGCAGTAAAAGAAGAATAATAGATTTATGTATGCTCATGCCTAATTTTTCCTGGACTAAAATTCAGCTAGAGATTTGGGAAGCATCAAGTTTGCATATCTTGTATGTCCACTCTCCAATATTGGAAACAAAAAGGAATGTGCATGTCTCAGCCATCAGAGCAGTTACCTTCATTCTGGACCAAGGAATACCATTATATCCAAAGCCTGTATGTTACTCCAACTCCACAACTTTTATTTTCTTCATCACATTTATTATCTAGCAATTCTGTTTGGTCTGTGTACCAAGGCAAGTCTCCTATTGTATTTAGCAAACACAGTAGACTAGACCTTGTATTATTTCCAGTAGGAAACACTTGCTAATCTATACTAAAAGATCATATATTTGAGTGTTTGCAATGCTTCAAGAAGCAAATATGGGTGCAGCTCACAGTTGCAGTATTCTTTTTCATTTGACAATATAATACTAATACTTCTTTTTTTGCTTGTTGTACACAGATGTAATATATATCTATGAGTTCACCAGTGTTATGAGGAAAACACAACTCCACAATATTTGCATCTAAAATGAAGTGGCCATGTATCCAGAAAGCTTCTAGCTAGGAATATATTTCAAAAAGGCCTGAAAATGTAATTCTTCTATGAGATATAAATTTGGACATATCATTGTGAATAGAAATATTTTCTTTCTTAGTCCAACTAGGAAAGCAACTTCTTAAACACTGAAAAGTTAATGCTTATTGCTACTCTATCTGTATTCATTGCTTTAAAGTGGGTATCAAGGCAGAATAATATTTGAGTGTATTGTTTCAAATCACCAGCCAACTTTTACTTTAATAGGCATCTTTTTTTAAAGAATTTTTTTAAAACAAACAAACACAGACAATCATAAAACATAAAAACCATCTTCCAGTTACATACAGTGTGTCGATTGGTTACAAAACTTTTGTGCATCCTCTCTATAGTCTTCACTTACAATTTATATAGAATCTCATATTATCAATCTGCTGTGTGTGTGTGTGTGTATGTATGTATGTATGTATGTGTATGTATGTATGTATGTATGTATGTATGTATGTATATATATATATATATATATATATATATATATATATATATATAGAGAGAGAGAGAGAGAGAGAGAGAGAGAGAGAGAGAGAGGGGGGGGGGAAGATGATAGATCGATAGATAGATGATAGATCGATATAGATATAGATATAGATATAGATATAGATAGATATAGATATAGATATAGATATAGATATAGATATAGATATAGATATAGATATACACACATATAGATATATAGATATATAGATATATACATACATACATACATACAATTATTATCATTGTTAAACATTTATTTGACTATAACTATTATTACTTCATTTTATGTGAGATATTCTAAATTTTGAATAAATTTATATTATGGCATTTCATTACATCATCCTAAATCCATCCAGTAATAGTACATCTTTATATTATATTCTGTATCATTCCATTATTCTTGTATTGTTAAATTCTGTAGGATTTCATTTCCATATTTTTTGTCTAACCATTGATAAAATAAGTCCCATATCTTATAAAATTGTTTATCTTCCTGTTCTCTAATTTCAAACATCAATTTGCTCACTTAGGCACATTCCATTATTTTCTGAATAACTTCCTCCTGCGTAAGTATTTTCTCATTTTTCCAATTTTCTGCAAATACAATTCTAGCTGCTGTTAACACATTTACAATCAAATATTTCAATTCTCTACTATATATTTTCGGTACAATCCCCAATAAAAATATCTCTGGTTTAAAGTCTATATGTTTTTCTGTCATTTTTTCCAACCATGTATGAATTTTAGTCCAGTATCTTTTAGCTTCAGCATACATCCACCACATATGGTAATATGAACCTGGTATCTGATGACATTTCCAACATTTTTTCGGATTTATTCTTGAACATTCTTGCTATTCTCGTCAGGGGTAGGTGCCACCTGTAAAACATCTTATACAAATTTTCTTTATATGCTGTTGACATAGTCATTTTATAATTTTGAGACCACAATTTTTGCCATTTCTCTAAATCAATCCCATGTCCAAAGTTTTCCCCCTAAGCAATCTTTGTTTCTTTAACTTGTTTTTCCTCTCTAGCTTAACGTCTAGTAAGTATCCATATCGTTTTTTAATTGTCTTTTCATCAGTGCCTGTCAGGATTTTATCTAAATCAGTCAATTTGTCATAAAAACCTTCTATTTTAACATCTTTAGCATATCTAGAATGTATTTGCACATATGAAAACCAATTCATCCTTATACCTTGTTCTTCCACTTCTTGCATAGATTTAAGTTCACCCTTTGCATTCAATATTTCACCATATCTAACTGTTAGTTCATTTTTATATGTTATTGGATATGAAAATGCTTCAATAGTTGATAACCAGACTGAAATTTTTAAATAATGATGCTTTTTAATCAGTTTAATAACAAAGCCTCACATATATAATGTCTTCTGAAATACCTCTGTGTTTTAGTTCCCTTGTACCATAAGAAAGCATGCCATCCCAACAACAAATCACGTCCTTCTAATGTCAATAATCTAGAATTTCTTAGAGTTATCCATTCCTTAGTCCACATCAAACTTATTGCCTGGTAGTATAACTCCCAATTTGGCAGACCAAATCCTCCTCTTGTTCTAGCATCTTGTAACAGTTTTAATTTTATTCTTGCTTTTTTCCCCTGCCAAATATACTTTAACACTATTTTATTTAGACCATCAAAGTAGTCTTTCCCTAATATAATTGGAATTGTCTGGAACAAGTATAAAATCCTAGGTAATATATTCATCTTGATTGTTGATATTCTCCCTATTAGTGATAATTGTAACTTTTCACATTTCGCCAGGTCTGTCACAATCTGTTGTTTAAGTTTATGATAATTATTTTCTTTATGTGTAATGCATCTTGCTGTCAAATACTGTATATCCCCAAATACTTAACCTTATTCGTGACCTGTATCTTCAGAGCTTCCGCCAATTCTTCCTTTTGTCTTACTAACATATTCTTTATCAAAATCTTTATTTTATCTTTGTTTACTTTCAAGCCTGCTACTTTTACGTATTCCTCTATCTTTTATATCAATTTGAGTGCTCTTTCTGATGGGTCCTTTAAAATGAAAACCAGGTCATCTGCGAATGCTTGCAGTTTGTATTCTTCCTTTTTAATCTTCATTCCTTTTATATCTTTTTCTTCTCTAATATTTCTATTTAAGACTTCTAATAGCACAAACAACAGAGGTGACAGTGGGCAGCCTTGTCTTGTTCCTTTCCTTATATCAATAGATTCTGTCAGTTTACCATTTCCATTACCTTTGCTGTTTATTTATGATATCTAGCTTTTATGACTTGAATAAATTTCTTACCGAAGTCCATCTGCTCCAACTGTAATAACACAAATCACCAATTCACGTTGTCAAAGGCTTTCTGTGCATCTAGAAATATCAAGGCCATTTGTTTTTCAGGATGTGCCTCGTAATTTTCTAAAGTGTCCAGAATTATTCTCATATTATCTTTAATTTGTCTCTTTGGCAGAAATCCATTTTGATAAGGATGAATAAAGTTATTTAAATATCTTTTAAGTCTTTCCGCCAATATCGAAGCAAAAATTATGAATTTAGCAGGGAAATAGGTCTATAGTTCTTAATTTATTGTAGGTCAGCTTCCTCCTTTGACATGTAATGTATGCTTCTGACCACGCTTTGGGTAACCTCATCTTTCATATGACTTCATTCATAACTTCTAGCAATGGAAGACGCAATGATTCCTGTAATGTCTTATAGAATTCCACTGACAGTCCTTGGAACCTGAAGCCTTTCCATTATTTTGTTTTTTAAGTGCTTCAGTTAACTCCATCATCGTTATATTCCCTTCTAGCATCACTTCAATTTCTTTAGATATTTGGGGTAAATTCGTTTTCTGCAAGTATTGTTTAACTCTTTCCTCATCTACATTCTCTTGTTCATACATTTTTCCATAATAATATTGTATAATCTTTTTCTTTTCTCTATTTCCATGGCAAATTTGCCCTTGATCATCTATTATTAGTTGCATTATTTTTCTTGATTCTCTCTCTTTTTTCAGTTTATACACTAACCATCTACCTGGTTTATTTGCATCTTCAAAGTAGTTCTGTTTAGCACCTCTAATTTTTTTGTGCTAATTCCTCTTTTTCCATTAACTCCATTTTATGTTTAATTGTGTCCATTTTTAATTTAATATCCTTTTTTGTGGAAATTTCTGTAGGTCTTTTTCAAGTCTCTTGTAGTCATCTTCTAATGTTTTAAAGCTTGTCTTTTCTTAATGTTTCTTTTCCTTGTATAATCTATTATCAAGCCTCTAGTGTAGGCCTTCATTGTATCCCAAAGATTCTGCACTGATTAATAGGCATCTTAATTTGAAATAAATTGCTTTCTATTGTTGGAAGAAATGTCCTTCTGGATTCGGCTCCAAGTGGGGAAAAAGACACTGGAGACATGGAGGCTGCTTGGAAAGATGATTTTAATGGTGGACAGGACCACATGGCTTGAGTCCTGAATAGAAAAAGTGATCACATGCTTCAATATTGGTGGAGAAGAGAAGGATTTGATTGATTGATTGATTGATTTTATTTATATGCCGCCCTTCCCCCCCCCCCGAAGGGGACTCAGGGCGGCTTACAACTCAACCAGGGAAGGGGGGTACAAACAAGAATTTAAAACAAAGAATTTAAAAAGGGGGGGAAGAGAAGCTGAGTCCCTGGTTTTATGCCCTCTCTGGCCTTTGATCTTGAACTTGTGTTTTGATTGGTTGTCAGACTAGCTCACTAATGGCTCATTGACAAAGGGGGATGGGCAGGAAGCTGCAGGCAGCTATTCTGTCTTTTAAAACATGTTTCTTTTTCACATCCAGAGAAATATTCTTCCTTTTCAATATTTCCTAGGATATTTCATTTTTCTGGGAGAGGACTGGGTGATAACTTCCTACACTATAATATAAGCTTTCATATGTACTATTGTGTACATTCCCAATTCTTTGCACACTAGAGAATGAGATTACAATATTTTAATCAAATACCAATTTTACTGACCAAAGCAAAACAATCCCATCATGTCCAAGCATCAGCTGAGTTTTGAGATCAAATAATTCAATCAGGTCTATTATTGAATAGGATAAGCCTACTGTAAAGTCTGCTTTCAGCATAAGTATTTAGTTTAAGATGCATAGTATTCTGATAGGTATGGATAACTTCGTAATGTTGGATATTTTTTTTAAATGCACAGGAGAGAATTCTAAATATCAATTTCCCATAAGTTGTGCTTCTCTATAATGTATCCCTATCAAGAACGATAAAGGCAGGTCTCTCAAGGGAAATAAAATTTAATGGGAATTTACAGAATATAAACAGCAGAGAAAAGGCATGCTGGGTCACTGCACTAATCAAAGACAGCCAAAGGGGAGAACAACATCCACAAGGATTATTTTTCCTTAACAATAACGTGTTAAATTATACGTTGCTGTCCTTTTATGACACTTGAAATTTCTGCCTGAAGCTGGTAGCCATCGTGTTATCTAAGAGGTATCTGTAAAACTAAACGGTTTATTAGCCGCCTGGAGCTCTCGGAGAAATGAGAAGAATCTAATAAGCGAGTTTGGTCTCCACAGTACCAGGCTTTTTTCTTCGGGTGAAAAGAAGGCTCGGGTGCCCAGCTGATAACGTGTGTCTGCGAATAAGCGAAATAACTAACTGCCACAAAGCAGGAGTTATTGCATTTCTTTCATTCAGACTTTGAAGTTAACCGCAGCCGCCTCAGGGTCTGATCTAATTTTAAGTAATCTGGAAAGCGAGAAACTGGATCGCGAGGCCAGGTCTGCAAGCCCCGCCCAAGAGGAGAATCGCTCCACTCCAAGGCTTCTGTCACAGGCTGTGACGAGGAAACCTGGAAATAGCAGCTGGCCCAATTCCCTCCGCTTCCATGGTCAAATGCTTCGTTCAGCGGCGGCCACATGGTAACATCAGCTTCTGCATTTGGCCTATGAGCTCAGGCAGCAGGAATCGCAGTCGGCTGCGGCGGCGCGAAGGCTCCTCCCCTGCCTAGAAACTGCTCGGGAGAGGGGCTCTTTCTGTTGCTGTAAACACGCGACAGCGCCAGGCTCGTCCCGCCGCTTTCCCTGCCGCGGCCCCGAGGTCTCCTCCTTATTGGCTCCCACGGCGGGCGAGAGCGAGATGGCTCTGGTCCCGGCCTGTCTGTCAACTCTGCATGACGGTGGGTGGTTCTGGGCTTCCCCTGCAACAAACAGTCGGATCATAACAAACTGCAGCTCCGGGAAAGGAGAAATCTCCGCGGCTTGTTACCGCAGCTCCATGGCTGCTTCCCAAATATCCTCGCGTCCGCTGGGGGCAGAAGTGAATATCTCTCAGCCTGGGTTGTCTTCCCCGACGATGCATAATTTCTGGGATCTTCTGCTAACCATAAATCGCCCAAGTTGGCTGGCGTTTTGAAGAATTGAAGGAAATTCTTCAAGTCAGCTCTTCTAGAAAGCGCCTTTGTATGATTTAAAGTCTCGTGATTATATTGATCTTAAACGTGCAGGATGGCTGTCCATCCCCCGCTCCTCCGCCCTTCCCGTCAATGTTAAGGAACATTAGGCTATATTTTCCATACATACCATCCGTGTTTGCTATTGCTTCTAATCCAGAACTTCATCCAGAAACAATTCGGTTGAGAAACGGAAATTATCCGTAGTCACAATAAAATAAAGTTCCCATGGTAATAACCTGAACGATCAATATTATACAAATGTTTAAAACCCTAACCAGGAATGTATAGCAACATAATAAAGGGATAAAAATTAGCTCCCGTTATAGAAACAGATCATATAACAGAGTGTGATGTATAACTTAAAACCTGAGTACCCAATAGAAACACAACTTCTAAATCATTTGCTGATTAATCTATTGACATTTTCAAATTGCAATCAGGACTTCCTAGTGAGTAAATTCCACTACCTTCAAAGTAAAATCTAAAGTATTATCTTAACTCTTTGTGTGTGTGTGTTTCTGTTTGTGTATGTGTTTCTGTTTGTGTTTGTGCCTGTTGAGAAAACAGGCAAAGAGTTGGAGCTCACCCATTCAAGTATTTTGGTGTTGATCTTGTCTTGTTTACAGTAAAATGAAACATGAAGATGAAACAAGGTATAGATGAGGAACTCTGACCACAAAAAAAGTGCTATACTTTGAGCTCTGAAATGGGGCAGCAAGCCAATTGTTTCTGAAAAACTCATTTCCTCAACTGAAACCTTGTGGGTGTGTTGGGGCTTACATAAGGCAACAGGTTGGCTAGACATTGTCTCTCCATAAGTGAATCACTCTAAAAAACTACCTGAGGTGAACTGTATTTTATTTGCACAGTGTAAAGGTAAACTCCCAATTTTGAAAACAGTTTCAAAATCAGTGAGCTATACCTTAGTTTAATACTTTTCTGAATAAACTATTAACATGCTAACATTAGTTTCTTCTCCCGCATTTTAGTGCATTATTATTACTACACAGTAAAATGCTGACAGTGCTGAAGCAAATGAAGTTTTGTAACTGCATAGAGTGGAGCCAGTGATGTTCCTTTGCATGAACCCAAACAACCTCTGTAATATGAAAACTAATCTTTCATGAGAAGTAATCCTCTTATTATTATGAAAGAGATGAACATGACATGACTGCCGACATGAATCTACAATTGGCTGTAAAGACTGTGTATCTTCTCTTTGATAACTTTTCACTAGATAGACATCTTACACTGATTTCATCACTGAACTACATGCTGCTCTTCTATTATACTTTATAGAATGTGGGTGAAACATTTTTTTTTAAAAAAAAAACAAGGCAAACGAGAAAATTTTTAAAAGTGATTTTTAAAAAACCTATTGGCCAAAGAGAGAGTGGTTTTAAAAAAGCTATTGGCATATATATAAGCAAACCAATTTTTATAATACCAAGTGAAACTTTCTCTTTAAGGATATTTCATATACAAAATAGTTTCAAATTATGTTTCTTATTAGGAAGTAGGTAAGAATTGCTCAACTTTAAGCATATATAGGATTGTAGTTTTTTTAAAAAAATACTATGTTGATGTTAAAAATAAATAAAATAGCTGTAATCAATTTACAAGTAACTTAATTCCTGTAACAAATGAACTAATATAAGTTGTCTGAGTTACATATTCTTACTGGATTTTGGTTTAGTAGTACAATGATTGTTAGTTGTTGATCCTAGAAGGTATTGATTGTAAATATGTTTTTTAAATTTACCTAAATAACTATGAATTTGAAAATATTGCTGTATCACTAGTATTAATATTTGTATTTGTATGTGCTCAGCACAATACAAGATTCTCCACAACAATAATCTGTGAGTTAAATTGGCCTGAAAGTGTGTGACCAGCCCAGGATTCCTCAGTTATATATTTGTATTGAACCCTTGCACGCTTAGACTAGAGATAATTTGAAGTATGGAGGATAGAGCAAAAGCTCTGTGTGAAGGATTATCTGTTGATGTCTGAAGTTATAAATGGAGAATGATGAAAACTTCTATAAACCCAGAACATAAATGACTGTTCATAAGAGCAAACATTTTCCAGCATAACTATTTTTCAGTTATGGAATTCCAAAACTTCATATGATTTTTTTTTTAATCGAGTGAAAAAATATCCAACATTTTTACTTAATTCTTATCCTAATCTTAACCTTAGTGGTATAATGCATTCCTCTCCTCCAGCAGGGAAAGGGAGAATCTTCTATACATGTATGTATGTATTATGTAAAAACTGTGCAAATTTTGAGAAAACAAATACATAAAGTTCAGCGATTTAGAAATCTTTGGAGAGGAATAATTCGGTCTCAGCTCGATCTTAGCAAAGGCTTCAGTGTTTCTTCTCGTGGAGGTCATGCGCTAAATAGACAATTAAAGTTCTGTCTCTTTAAAGCGTCATGTCAGTGTCTGGTCAGCACTAAATGGACACAATTCTGCATACATAATCCGTTTGCTGCGGCTATTACTTTTACTCCCCCTGCTGTTACAAGCACGCACCATCCCATTTGGCCGCAGCCCTCGAGCGGTTCCCGTCAGTCACACCCCTGCACAGGATGTTACATGCCATATAAGGACATTTACGTCAGTAGGGTCCCCAAGCTAGGTTGAGCCGAAGACTTTGTAGTCGGCTTCCTAGACTTTAAAAAGCCGAGACCTCTCGCGAATCTTCTTACAGAAGCATCACAATCCTTTGGGGAGGGCTTCTGGATTACGTTGAGAGAAATTCTGATGTTATCATACAATTTTGGATCACCTAGAATAGATTCGTGATCCCTACTACGCTCCTCCCTGTGACGTAGGTTCATTCACAATAAAAGGCGGAGGTACCGCTTTACTCCAGAACAGAATTAAGCAGTGTTCGAAGGAGCTCAGGCACGGAAGTAACTGGAGTTTTACAAGTAACCCTCAAGAGCCTCTCCATTCGGATTTTAATCTGGGATAGATATACTACCCTGAAGGGTTTGTATAATAATCCCAAGTGCTCCGACATGATGTTCCAAGGCTTCACCGCTGACTACGACGCGTCTTCCTCCCGCTGCAGTAGTGCTTCCCCGGCGGGGGACAGTCTCACCTACTATCCTTCTCCCGCGGACTCTTTCTCCAGCATGGGTTCGCCTGTTAACCCACAGGTAAGGACCAGGGACAGTGGCTTGGGCCAGGGGGAGGGGGGTTGAGTTGGGGTAGGAAGAACTTGACTGTTTCTCTATTGCTGTTGGGTCGGGTGGCCAATTCCTGTCGGGTCCGGTAGTAACATTTAATATAAAAGGACTCAAAAGAGTTGATCTGACCGGCACGCGATGCATGCCTTTCTCTTCCTGATAATTTGTATTTTGCAATTAGTGTTATTTCTTGTCACTTCCAATAGGGACAATCAGTCTCTTAGGGGAGGGGGGAGGTTCTGATTTCGGCTCCTCTTAAATACTGTCGATTAACGGGAGTGGGGTGGGACCTGAATCCGGCAGACGTGCTTAGCAGTGGGTGCGTAAAACAATTTCATTGATAAAACGCGACTTCATTCAGGAGACTCCGGAGCGACGTTTGCGTCAGCTCGGACGTCAGAGATATTTTTAACAAGCCCCTGTTCATGTGTAGCTCGGTGATGGTGTTAACAGCGTCCGATTAATGCAGCTCAAGGGACTGCAGGCCGAGCTCAAAATAACCCACCATTCTCTTGGGCAAGAATGCAATCACAGCGTGCGTCGTATCTTTCTCCCTGCCCTCGCCTCTCCCGGGTTTTTATTTTATTTTAATAATTAAGTTTCCTGGTTTATGTCTCTTAGGATTTCTGCACGGACCTAGCTGCCAACAGCACTAACTTTGTCCCTACGGTGACTGCCATCTCCACAAGTCCTGACTTGCAGTGGATGGTCCAACCAACTCTGAGTTCTTCGGTGGCCCCTTCGCAAAATCGCACCCATCCCTATGGGCTCGCTGCTTCTCAAACTGGTGTATACCCAAGAGCTGGAATAGTCAAGGCGACTGGAAACAGAGGGCAAAGCATTGGCAGAAGGGGCAAAGTTGAACAGGTGTGTACGTTACCTTTTGCCTGACAAGCAATTGAGAGGGAAAGTTCTGGCTTATGAGTTAGGTTTACACTGGGCGAGAAAGGAGGCATATTTAGCCCGTAGCTGGCTGTTCCTTGGGAAGGGGAAGAGCAGTTGCACGGAGGTACGAAATAATTCGGCTAGGAGGTGGTCTGCCCCTTAAGAATACTTTGGCTCATTTGGCTCTACTGAGCCCGCCTGTAAGACTTGCATTTCATAGCTGAGCCTTGAAGCGGAGGTAAATGAAGAATAGGCACTTTCCGGGCTCCGGTACTAGTACTAACAGGCATGCTGTTCTCTCTCCATAGCTGACGCCAGAAGAGGAGGAGAAAAGAAGGATTCGGAGAGAAAGGAACAAGATGGCAGCCGCTAAATGCCGCAACCGGAGAAGGGAACTGACCGATACCCTCCAAGCGGTGAGTATCCCCGGCTAGCGCTCGCCGACTGAGCTCCCTCTTCCCTGGCCTTCCTTGCCCCCGGCTCTTTTTCCGCCCAAAAGCTGACTGACTTGTCCCTCCCCTTCTGTGTGTGTCCGCAGGAAACCGACCAACTGGAGGAGGAGAAGTCCGCGCTCCAGACAGAAATCGCCAACCTGCTCAAAGAGAAGGAGAAGCTGGAATTCGTGCTGGCCGCTCACCGTCCTGCCTGCAAAATCCCCGAGGAGTTACAGTTCTCGGAAGAGCTGGCGGTCTCTTCCCTGGATCTGTTAGCCGACGCGCCCGTGGCCAGCTCTCCCGAATCCGAAGAGGCGGCTTTCGCCCTCCCGCTACTGCCGGAGCCGACCCGGGCAGAGCCCGCCAAAGAGAACAGCGGCTTGGAGCTGAAGGCCGAGCCTTTCGATGACTTCTTCGCCCGCTCCGCCCGCGGGACGCCGCGCTCTGTACCCGACATGGATCTGTCCGGCTCCTCTTCCTTTTACGCCGCGGACTGGGAGCCCCTGGGGCCACCGGTCACCGCGGATCTGGAGCCCCTTTGCACTCCGGTGGTGACCTGCACGCCCTGCCCCAGCACCTACACCTCCTCCTTCGTCTTCACTTATCCCGAGACCGAGTCTTTCCCCAGCTGCGCAGCGGCTCATAGGAAAGGAAGTAGCAGCAACGAGCCCTCTTCCGACTCCCTCAGCTCTCCTACTTTGCTGGCTTTGTGAAGGGACCGAGTCCCCGAGCAATAATCGCGGGGCTGGGTGAAATCATCGTTCCTACCCCGTCTTGCTGCTGCCGCTACTGCCGCTGCTGCTGTTCCTGCATGGGGCCTTAGGCCGCAAAGGAGCCACTCTCGGAGTTCCAAGCCCTGGGGAAGACGATGCGCCTCCATGCTGGCGTGAGGTACCGGCAGCCCATCTGGAGTGAAATGACTTTGCTGAAGGACTGCTTCGCAGCCTCTCACAAGGCCCGATTCTTCTTCCAGAGATGTAGCAAATCGCATGGAATCTGTCTTGTCCCCACCCATGAGAACTAGCAGTTTCATAGCATGTTCAACATGGCTGGGTTGGTGACTCCCTTCCCTCCTTACTATTCACTAGCATTAGCTAATTAATCTGTTGGTTTAATGATTGGAATTTTGATATGGTGCTGGGTATCTAGTGCAGCTGATTAACAATAACTACTGTGTTCCAGGCAATATTGTGTTTTGATCACTTAGCAATTGTCTAACTTAACTGCGAAAAAGACAATTTCATTTTCTAGATTAATGAATAGCTATGTTGTCCATGTACTATATAGTTCTTTGTTCATCAATGTCCATTGTAACTTTAACTGATCATACATCGTTGAAGTGGTCTGAATGGTTTGACATAAGTTTTCCATGAAAACGTTTTATTGTGTTTTTAATTTATTTATGAATATTTATATTTATTTTTTTCTACCTTGAGGTTGAAATGTGGAAAAGTGAATTTGAATGACACTTAAGCATTGTTTGCTTACTGTTCAAAATCCTGTCAATAAAAGCATTTAAGTTGAATGCTACAAAGGCTCTTTGGTTTCTTTACAATAACACTTATCTGAGAATGGGTTGAAATTAACTGGAAAATAATGTAATACATTGCATACTTAAATCTTTTATTTCATCAAAAGGATTGGGGCTAATAAACAATATTAGTATTAAATTAGTGTTAAACTAATCCTTTGGCTACATACCCCCTATCCTGCCCTTTCATCATAAACATGTTGCAGCTTTAATCCTGTTGCTTCAACATGTGCTAAGGCTAAGACATACAAAATTCTAACCACACAACATAGGAAAGCATGCTCTGGTTTAAGTAGAATATACTTCCAAGTAATTGCATAACTGCACTTATTCTGAATTTCTAAACATGTCAGTTGTACTATTAGTAAAGAAGTTTAATAAGGATAGGTAACCATCATATCGCAACAAATTATACTTCCTTTAGCCTTGTGATTATTTCTGTTCAGATAAGTACGGTTTCATCACATCACACTTCCTGTTTATTTCCCTCTCCCTGAACATATCTGATTTTGTTCTTTCACCTTCATTGTTTCCTACATCTACGCAGTGTTTCATTTTCCTCTGCCTCATGTCCTTCATTTGCCACCAGAAATGAAATATAAGTAAAAATAGTTGTTCATTGGGGAAAAGGTGGAGAGTTTCAGTAATTGTTCAGATATTTCCCATGCCAAATTACAGTTCTATTTTTGACCAGAAAAACTATAACAAACTAAAATCAGTTTAGAAACACAACCACGTAAAATTTATCACTTTTTAGTGTATGTCTTGTTTCTTAATACACCTTTGTGCCAGATCACTCTTCCCATTACAAACTCAAGTGGTGAGTGCCAAAAAAAAAACAACCCTTGTCAGTGTAGGGCTTATTGAGAAATAAAAGATAGATAACAATATGCTTAGTACAGATCTTGACTTGAAAAATGCAATTGTTCTTAATGAACATAAGATATGATAGTAAGGCTCCCAAAATAATGAGCAAGCCTCTGTATTTTTAAGTGTAGAAGAGCTGTGTGGTGAATATGAATGGGTTTGGATATAGCATATTATTACAGGATAACCTAAATAATGATGGAGTGTTGACAATCAGAATGAAGAAAAACAGAATTTAGGGAAGGAAACAGAAGAGGGCATGGATGGTTGGAACCCTTAGAAAAGATGTCCAAAAATTTCACAACATTAATACTCTGACAAAATAATAGTTTCTTTATCAAATAATTTGCCATTGTTAGTTGATGTGATGTGAGAATCTGTTGCAAATCAACTCATATTTTCTGACAAAAGTTATCCAGTTAAAGCAGCATCCAGAAATCCTTGAATATCTAAATCACAATTGTAAGGTAATGTAACTAGGTATTCCACAGTTTTCTGTAAGTGATATGAACATTTCTCAAAAGTTTTATATCATATATGCACAGGAATTCAATTTCTGTAAAAGAAAATGAGAAGATAAAGCATAATATGAAGACTACATGTTTTCTGCATAGGTAATATTTATTAAGTTAACAAATCAATGTAAAATAATGTATCCAATTACCTTAGAATGTACCTCACTGGTTTTATGGAGTATTTCTCAGATATATCTGCTGAACTTTTACTAAATAAGATATCATTACTTTTGGAAATTGTCAATAATATTGCATCTTAAATATAACAGTAAATAATTATTTGGAACATGATTTATGAAGTTGACATTAGAACCTCCAATGAAGTGTGTTTAATTTTTAAATAATTTTTCATCATAAGAAGTCAAGTTGTATAATGTTAAATTGCTTAAAAAGAACTCAAAATGTTTTGTATTTTTTCATTATAACATCATATATTATTTCATATTTTTTTACATTGCAAACAAGCATTCACCAAAAATATTTAATGTTTAAGAGATGAGCTGTCCAAGGTTTAAGTTCAAGTGGCATGGTTTTAAAAATGGATACTAACATCCTGTATGATTCCCATAAGCAATCGGCTTAAATAATTTTAAAAAATATAATTCTATACTCAGAAATATTTATTTTACAAAGAACTTAATAAAGGGAAATTTCCTTCCCTTTCATCTTCTTCCTTGAAACCACTAGTATCTTCCAAAAGCTCTGAAGAGGACCAGTGTGTTCTTTGGACCACATAGAACCAATTTTATGGCTAATTGGTAGAACTGACATGACTGGAAAATCATTGAAATTGGACTTAGCTCCTAAGATGAGTTGGATTTATGGGGAAAATTCCAATTATTCCCTCTCTAATTAAAGTCACCTCACTGGCATACCTTATTAATAGTGATCCTGAAAGTTCAGAAATATATCTGAACAATGTGAGAAATTTTATGAAGAGGAAAAAAGCAAAACTTTTCTCCCCTTGATTGAGATAGGCTGTAGCCTTTATTAAATTACATTCTCAGAATGATTATAGGACCAAAGTTAAAAACACCTTTCATTCCTTAAAAACAAATTTGATGCTTGTGATTATATTCTGGATTTCCGTTTCCTATTCATTTTACAAAATAAATGAATCTGATTGAGTCAAATTCCATAAGCTATAGATCTTATGGGCATCCCATTTTCTGATTTAAAATCAGGATAGAATTGTAAATTCTCCTACAGGACACCATTCTTCAGTCGGCCTCTTCACAGAGTTAGTTTATACGACTAGACAACTTGTGATGTTTGGGTCATGAATTTCATATATATTTTCTTACTAGATTCCTCAATGCCTTCCAACTTACTGCCTTTATTGGAAATGTTGGAGTATATTTAGAGATGCCTCTGCCTTGAAAATGCCCATGTTGAACTGTATACACAGTCAAACATCAGCATAGGAAATATTTTATGGTATTTTGAATTATGTTCTTAAACTTTTATACTAATTTTGATCTCATAAAATGTTTTATAAAATTTGTCAAATTTCAATTCCACATGAGTCATGGCTCCAGATTTTGGATACAATCTGTACGTTAGCTCATTTAAGGTATTTTGGTTCCAAAATTGTGCCCTATGATGCATCATTTTGTTCGGGAACAAGAGTTTCAATTATATCAAGAACAAAGAACTATTCAAAGTGTGCATATACTGGTAGTATGACAATAATATTACATATATATATTCATATTATTCCATTTGAATACACAGTGATATGCAGGCTCCAGAAAAAAAGAAGACATTCTAAGACAATTTTCAGACTTAAAATATGGGGAGGAGGGAAGGAGAGGAAATATATGCTAATACCGTTCAGTACATTCCTTTCTATCTTTACATTCTAAACCATAGGTGTCCAACCTTTTGACTTACCTGGGCCACATTGAGTGAAGAAGAATTGTCTTGGGCAACCTATAAAATATATAATATTGTTAATGTATATAAATCACATATTAATGTTAACAGTTTATGAACTTATGGGGTCACATTACTCACTCTCCAGAGCTACATGCAGCCTGTGGGCTGAGGGCTGGAAACATCTGCACTAAACCATTTTTCCTTTTATTAATTTACATTCTATTTCATAATTGTGTGCCCATGAACCATATCTACCCAGTTATTTTCTTGTTAGTTTAATAAGCTGACTCAGTTGCTGCAACTCTAGGCAATGTATAACCATACAATGACTATAATAAAACATTTAAAACAACAAAATAAAAGCAGTCACAACAGTAAAATAATTAAAACCCACATGGGGAACAATGCAATAATTGCCACAGTTGTTCACATTGAAGTCAATAGCCAAAGAGTGGCACAAAAATCGCCTTGTCCCAGGGCCTTGTGCTGAATGAACAAAGCTTTCCAAAACCATAGTCTAGGAAGGGTTATATGAACTTTGGGGTAAGGGGTAAGGTGCTAATCCAGAAAACAGAGACATCTGTAGAGGTTTAGCTACAAGGTCATTGAAAAGCCATTGCTTTAATGATGGGATCTGAAGCATACCAGTTCTATCAGTTTTATGGGGTGGGCAGACACAATTGGAAAAAGGCAACTTTGTAGTCATTTATGTTCAGAGCCATGAAGGGATTTATAGATGACAACCAGCCCTTGAATTGCACAAAGCAATGACAGTAGAGCAACAATTTGCTGGCATGCAATTAATCTCTAGATTAAATATATATCTTGCATAGAATAGCATGAGCTATTTAGTTACCTCTGTAACATATTATTAGCCAACAGGTGCTGGGCACTATCAGCAAGGAACGTTGACTACGGCCTGGCATGCCTTTTCTCTGTTATATTGAAAGCATTGTGTGAAAGGTGCTTGTTACATAATCTATAGGTGGGGACGCTTACGGCAAACATCCAGAGTTGCCAAGTAATTACTCCAACAGATCTCTGGACCTTTGGCTGTCACTTGATGGAAAAAGAGCAGTAGGTCTCTACGTTGGAGGCAGCAATAGTAGTTGTTCTACTCTCCTTCTATACCTGAGGCAGTGTTTTTCAACTTCCCAATACTGATTGTGGAAACCTGGGAATTGACATGCACACAGTGAAATGCATACTGGTCTGAAATATTGTGAAAGCACTTTTTTCACGGGGGCAATATAGCTATTTTTCTGACCATACCATTCATAATATGAAAAATCAAGCTTGTACATGAATTAAATGCAGTATCCCATATATCTTATGTTCTTCCTATAGAAAGCTCAGTCTGATAGGGCAATCTTCAGAGAAGTGAAAATCAAAAAAATTGAAATGGATGAATGAATTTCTCAAAACAATATAGCAATAGCAATAGCAGTAGACTTATATACCGCTTCATAGGGCTTTCAGCCCTCTCTAAGCGGTTTACAGAGAGTCAGCATATTGCCCCCAACAATCCGGGTCCTCATTTTACCTACCTCAGAAGGATGGAAGGCTGAGTCAACCCTGAACCGGTGAGATTTGAACCGCTGAACTGCTGATCTAGCAGTAGCCTGCAGTGCTGCATTTAACCACTACGCCACCTCGGCTCAAACAGCTCTGCCCTTACTGCTCTGATGATAAGAAAATGAACTTTAGTCAGTCAAACATGTGCGAGATAACAGGTATAACTATAAACAGGTACATGAACACAGGAAATGGGTACGAATAACTGGGGACAATAGAACAGGGATGATAGGCACACTGGTGTGCTTATGCAGCCCCCCCCCCAACAAACCCCTTAGGAAAGGGGTGAGGTCCATGCTAGACAGTTTAAGGTTAAAGTTATGGGGGTTTGAGGATGTAACAACAGAGTCAGGTAGTGCATTCCAGGCATTGACAATTCTGTCGCTGGAGTCGTATTTTCTGCAATCCAGGTTGGAGCGGTTTACCTTGAGTGTGTATCTATTGTTTGCCCATGTATTGTAGTGTAGTGTTGATGAAAGAAATGTCCTTCTGGGTTCGGCTCCAAGTGGGGGAAAAAGACACTGGAGACACGGAGGCTGCTTGGAAAGCTGGTTTAATGGAGGACAGGACCACATGACTTGAGTCCTGAACAGAAAAGGTGATTACATGCTTCAGTGTTAGTGGAGAAGAATAGAAGGGAAGCTGAGTCCCTGGTTTTATGCCCTCTCTGGCCTTTGATCTTGAGCTTGTGTTCTGATTGGTTGTCAGACTCCCATGGAGCCATGCAGGGGCAACTCTCTAGGCTGCGTTTTGAATCCAGGTTTGGTTGAGTTCTCAGATGCCATATTGGGTAAAGGGACAATATTATCATGCCTTAATCTCATCTCCCTGGAGCTGAAGGGGAGAACTCTTTTTATTATGTAAAATGGACTAGCTTGGCCTTCTTAATGGCCCATTGACAAAGTGGGGATGGGCAGGAAGCTACAGGGAGCTATTTTGTCTTTTAAAACATGTTTCTTCCTTTTCATATCCAGAGAAATATTCTGCCTTTTCAATATTTCCTAGGATATTTCATTTTTCTGGGAGAGGGCTGGGTGATAACTTCCTACAGTGTATTGTAGTGCTTTGTAACAAAAATGGAATTCTCCGGTTCCTTCGATGGTGGGGAGGAAGAGGGAGGAAATTCCTCAACTTCAAATAAAAGCAGCAAAGCAAAAGTAAAAGTAAAAAAATCTTGAGTTTGCGTGACTTTATGTAATTCTTGGCCACCGCATTGAACTTTTACTTCTATAACTTCGGCCCGGTTCCTACTGCGCCTGTTCGTGTTTATTATTTGGTTTCTAGGGTGTTCAGCAGGATACGTCACAGCGTCGTGACGTTCAGCAGCCCGCAGAGACATTAAGAGCCGGCGGCGTGACGACGCTCTTCCGGTCGTGACCATATATGGAAGGGAAGACACGTTCCTCTGCCGACGCTTGTCTTTCCCACGTTGTTGTGCGGGAAAGAGTCGGTGGCTCTCGCTCCGGAAAGGTTCCAGAATGGAACGGAGCTTAAGTAGAAATCAAGGGCGGCGGCGTGGAAGAATGCATGGGGGAGTCTTGTCACTCTTCGTTAGCTCTAAATTGTTAGCTTCCTACTTCTCCGAAGTAAGAAGATGCCAGTGGACGGGAGTGTGTGCAGACGCGCTGCATCAGCCTACAAGATCGGGGAGAGGTTTGGTAATGTTAAAGCAGGTAAATGCAGTCAGCGAACCGATCTCTCGGTGCAAAGGGCTGCAATTTTATGACCCTGCAGTTAGAAACTCTTGATGTTGCGCATATATTAAAATACGGACGTTATTTTCCCTCTCTGTTTGGCGTTTTAAATGCATGCACATTTTCGTTTCTTTTGTGTGCTTTGAAATAATCTTGTTTCTTGGTCTGTGGTGTTCATTTCCTCTTCCTGTTTTTTTTTAAAGGCATTGAATCCTCTATCTGAATTTCATTCATATAATCCATACATGTAAACAGTGTTCAGAGATCGGGAGTCTGGTCCCACCTTCTCTGACTAACAGATTCTGTTAAAGGCGTAAGCTTTAGTGAACAGCTCATTTTAATTGGATCCTTTCTGCACCATCAATACTTTCACTTGCTAACCCCTAAATTTCTTTTTTCTTCTTCTTTTTTGGTAGTCATGTCATCTGACCTCGAAATGCAAAGAAGGCCAGAAAAGGCCGTCATTGCACCTTCTAGAATATAGATGACCAACAGGACAATAGAAAAAAAAACATCAATGTACTCTCAGCTGCAATCAGTTTCACTCACAGTGGAATGGCTGCTGAATTGCCCCACCAAAGCTTTAACCCTCTATTATTTAAACCAACAAACAAAAAACACCAGGGAATTGCTGAGAAACTGCAGAAAAACATTCTGACCAATTGAAAAGCAGTTCCCTAGAAATGCCTCAGGACTCCTGCAGATCTGTTGGAAAACTGAACCAGTTTGCTTTAATGGGGAAAGCACCAGACTAGAAAGCTGGAGACCTGAGTTCTAGTTCTTCCTTAGCCATGAAAGCCAGATGGGTGACTTTGGACCAGTCACTCTAAGCCAGTGATGGCGAACCTATGACACGCGTGTCAGTGCTGACACGCGTAGCCATTTGGGGTGACACGCACAGGATTTCATGCGATTCATCCTCGGCTCCTGCACGGCCGCCGAGGATGAAAGAATCTGTGCTGGAGGAACGGGGGGGGGACGTGTGATCTCCCCCGCCCACACTCACTTACTGTATCGCCGCTGCCCATTTCTGAGCGCAGGGGCTGCTGGTAAGGCGTGCGTGCCGTGCGCACACACGTCATCAGCGCGGCGAGGGAGGACCCGCAGGAGAGGAGCGCGGGAATAGTGCGCGCCTCTCTCCAGTCAGGCCGGCACAGAGAGTCTACTCCTGGGACTGTTGGTTACGACCGCACCACAGCAGGGAACAGCGGAGTGCCAACGGGAACTGTGAGCGCCATTAGCAGCAACTATTGGGGTGCCATGGACTTGTAATTGACCACAATAACTGAGATAAGTGAGGGGGAGGTTGTGTTAGCTTGTTAGGCTAGTTAACCCCTAATTGGCTATCTATAATTCTATCTGCTGTCACTGGCCCACTGATGGAGCACCCAAAAAATAAAAAACAAAGGTTAAGTAAAGGGAGTGGTAGTGGCAGTGGCCGACCCTTTCAAGAGACATGGAGCGAGATGTATGGCATTATAGAAAAAAATGGCAGATCATTTTGCGTTCTATGTACTGAAACGGTAGTAAGCAGAACGTGGAATATAAATAGACATTTTGAAACTAATCATTCCCAGCTCTTGGAAAAAAGTGAGGATGAAAGAAGTTACTAAGCAGGTATGTTTAAATAATTTGTTTTTGGTTTATTAAATACAATTATATATTGCAATTATACATTTTTGTAGTTTAAACTATAAATTGCGCAAAATTATGTTTTTGTCGAAGTGACACACAACGCGAGTTATGCTCGATTTTTTGCCGATTTTTGACACACCACGCCAAAAAGGTTGCCCATCACTGCTCTAAGCCCAACTCACCATTCAGGGTGGTTGTGGGGAAAATAGGAGGAAAGAGTGTTAAATAAACATGTATTTATCAAAAATAACAAAGGCAGGATAAAAATAAAATTCAAAAACCCACAAGTGGTATATTTCCAGTTGAATTACATCAGAGTTGGAAATAAATAGTCTTAGCTGCCAGATAGGGAGAAAAACTTTGTGGGATCAGATAGACCCATGAACAGAACTATCAGGATCCAAATTTGCATCAATATGCTTGGATTATACTTAGTTGTACCTCTCTGCCTCAAGCTGGCCAAGGGCTGCTGTGAAAGCCCTGTTCAGAGGTGTGGAGATTGTGGATCTGGATGGAAAGGAACAGGTTTCAGCTCAGTCCTAACCAGACAGTAATTTAATATTTTATGGCTTCCTGGGCCTGTTGATTATCCATCTTTTGTTCTAGGTAGTTGCAGTATCCAAATCAAACGGATAAACAATTTGAGGATCTTTTTTGTCCCATGGTTTCCTTTTGAGGAACAATAGCAGCCATGGAAAGGAGGGCTTTTGCACACCTTTCTGTTGTGCTCCAATTGTGTCCTTTCCTGGAACTGAAAGCATTGTACACGGTCAGTTTTGCTCTGGTCACCTTCAGGTTTCATAACTGCAATGTACTGTACAAGGTGCTGCCCTTAAAGAACATAAAGAAGCTGCACTTATTCCAGAATACAGTGGCATAGGCAATTGCAGTGTTTCAAGTTGTTTTGTGAGCTGCACTGGCTCTCAATAGCTTCTGGATTAAGGTGCTGATTTCACTATATAGTACTTTGTAGCATGGAGCCAGAATATTGGAGGGGCCACCTCTCTCAATTTTCCCTCTCCCTGTTCGATATAGCAGGAGGGATGGTTCTGGTTCCTGTTGATTTAAGAATGCCATCTAGCAAGACCTCTTTCTGTCGTGACACCTGGCTTTGCCACATGTAAGATCAGATACGTCTGAATGCTGCTGACTTTACAGAAAGGACTTAAGAGCTGGAAGTTACCCCAAGCATGGGTTTAGAAAGTTTGTGGAACCTGAATGATCTGTTGTTATTGTTGAATTGTTTTGGGGGCACCATATTTTTTAATTATATCTGAATATAATCAAAATTATATCAGTTATAATTCAAATTATATCTGAATTGTTTTGATATTTGTAGTCTGTTAAGACCTAGAAAATAATTTTGGGGCTGAAATGAGGCCACCTTGAAGTGTTTTAGAAATACAGAATCTCTTGAAGTTGAATTCCCCTCCTAATGACTTCATGGACAGACAGCGAAATAGAGTAAGGATAGCTTCACCTTAAGGTCAGTTGTCAGGCCTGCAGCGGTATTCCTTTTGAATCTTTGTCTTGCCACACTTCTATTCTACTATACTGTTTCTATAGTGGGGAATTGGGAGGGGAGAGTAGAATGTTATGTAGCCAAAATAAAATTCCTTTCTAGATTGCCAAGGTCATCTTTTGTCTTGGCACCTCGGCACCTGAACAGACCTGGGTGGTGGAACTGCCAGCATGGCAGTGGAAAATTGGACCATGTGATGGACCTGTGGGTGTGAGGGCAAGTTCATGAACTTTACCTTGGGTGGGAAAAACTGAGAAGCTTCAGATTCGGGTTTTCCCAGATGTGCCAGCATGGCTCTCTTAATAAATTGGAACTTTGAGCAATAGATTGCTTTGGGCTCTAATTTAATTTTGGATGCTATCTGGAACGCTGACATTAACCCGAACCTGAAGCTTCTCAGTTCCCTTCTGTTTTGGGGCCAAATTTCTTGTTTTACAAATACAGAGTTGAATTCCCTCCTAATGAAGTTGAATTCCCTCCTAATGACTTCATGGACAGACAGTGAAACAGTAAAGATAGCTTCACCTTAAGGTCAGTTCCTTATAACAAGGATACAACCATGCTTGGGAGTTTTGGCAACCACACAGGAGTGCTTTGCCATTGGCTTTTTCCTGGGATGTGTTGAGTTCATCGTCTGCAGTGCTCACATTGCACTATGGAATTTCTCCTATCCAAATACTTACCAGTGAAGTCCAGCCCTGCTTAGCTTCAGAGTTCAGGCACAATCAGTCAAGTGCTGACAAAGATGTATAGGTTTCTTGTTTGCATCTAGAACATCAACTTTTAAGAAAGTTCAGATATAAATACAACAACAATAATGAAAAGTATAGGGAAGCATGCAGAACACACAGATTTTGTGGAAATTGCTGTTATGGCTGTTGGACCTCAATACATCTGTGTGGGAGGAAGGGCAAGGGGCAGCTGTCTGGGCAATATTGTTGCATCTCATCCCACAGTTGGAAGGTTGGGTGCTTGGATATTTCCTAATGTTAAAAGTGAGGTTTCTGAAAATGTGTTCAAATCTAAAGTATTTGTGTTTGAGACTAATGCACATATATTCACTGGTTATATACAAAACCTTGTAAATTAAATTAATCGGTTACATAAAATTTCTGCATTTCCCCCATAGTTTTACTTCCTATGTTAAGGCAGGCACCTTAGTTTATAGTAAGCCTGGTAATAATCAAAGAAGAGACCTTGGGTGTCGCACACGATTTCTATCAATGTTACATAACCAAAAAATGCCTACATTTGCTGTTCATTGTTCGGGTGTGAAGCGGAAGAAATATGTGTTTCCTGGATGAATGAACCCACTTTTTAATTACTTTATATAAGTAATGCCTTACAGAAGTTTCAGCATCTGAGCACGAGACTACAACCATTAAGGGCTTTAAAAAATCTCTGCCACATGGAAGAAATTGAAATTAACACGTTATAAAAATATATTTGAAAATAATTCCACTGATGTTAATTTATTGCATTTGGATACTATTTTCTGTATGTTGCTCAGAAAAACCATTTTGGTTTTCCTGTTTGTGCTGAGATGTGGGTTGTGAACTCACTATCTCATCAGTTTGTTATTACAATAGAATCATATATCTCACACTATTGCAAAGACACAAAGTGTTTACAATGATAGAATGCATAATATCAAATGTTCATTCCCAGTACCTTAAAAATGTAAAGCAAGAATTAAAAATCAACAAGAAAGAGAGAGTTTATTACCATTACTGTACCTGAACACTTGCTGGAATAGAGCCATTTTTATTACTTCATGAAAAGCCAACGGGGCAAAGTTCAAATGAATCTCTAGAGTTCTGTGTTCCATTCCTTAATTGCTTGGGTGGGGACCCTAGGCATTCCCTTCTTAACTGGGAGAAGATGATCCTGAAGGTAAATGGGAGCTGAGCTTCATAATTTACCACCAGCACTTTGGATTGGACTCAAACATTGGCATCTGACACAGCAACTGTGTCATAAGTGTTGCATCACTACAGTGGTTCACCTGCATTAGCCATGCTGCTTTTTTTGGAATAAAAAATTCAGTTGTGGGATAATTTTCAAAGGCAACCCAGGAAAAATGTGTAATATTACAGTTGTAAGGACTTCTGGATCCAAAAGGCAGAAATTTTAAAAGCATGGTGACAAGGACCTAGCACAGAACAAAGTTCCGGAAAACACTCATTTGCAAATCTTTGGGGAGTGTGACACCCTCTCCAGAGCTAAGAGGAACTGGAATAGACCCAGATCTCAGCGAATTGGTCAGAACCGGTAGCATTTCACCCCTGCTTAGGAGGCCCAAGTTACAGTGATTCATGTTCTTTTTGTCACTTAGGGGACTATAAAAAACTGTTATGGAGCTATCTGAAAACGCTACAGTCAGTAAAAGTCTCTGGTTTCAGATGTATTTTAACCTTTGTGCTTGTTTTTGAGGTGGATACTCATTTTATTTACATTTATTTTATACATCTTTTGATGTATTTTTATTTTGTGAAATATCTGGAGTCCGTT
The DNA here is from genome assembly GCF_009769535.1 of Thamnophis elegans. Taxonomy (NCBI): domain Eukaryota; kingdom Metazoa; phylum Chordata; class Lepidosauria; order Squamata; family Natricidae; genus Thamnophis; species Thamnophis elegans. The sequence continues at coordinate 131,493,080 of NC_045541.1, forward strand.
TTGAACTGGCTATATACAAATATGTTAAATCAACCAACCAGCAAGCAGACAACTTGAGAGTGACAGCTGGCAAAGAGTTTTTAGGGTCAGAGATTCCAAAGTTAGGCTGTCACGAAATTTTCCACACAGAGCTGAACAGCCTCCTTTTTATATATTATTCCCATACTACCATTGCCATACAAGAGATAAGAAGTCCTGGGTGGTATACCTATTAGTTAATTGATTAATTAATGTTCCTTGAATGTTTGTGTCATGTGAAAAGTGCTATTTAATATTAATATACTCTCCTGCATCCTTAATTGGGTCATATGTGTAGTTTAATTATTAGATGCTTTCATGACTTACTTCCTTGCACACAATAAAAAACGTGACTCTACAAACCTAGGCCTTGCTTTACCTTTTAAAAATTAAGTGATAGTTATAATATCAACCTTGCCCTTGTGGAGTACTTCCCATCCAAATTCCTTGAAGTTCTTTAGAAGCATTACAGAACCAATTTCCTTACAGAAGGAAAGCATTAGAGAAACACTCTGATTATCTGCCTTCAATTTCCATAATGCAATCCAATATCTTTGATTGCTGATTGGGATTTATTGGACTTGTAGTCCAATATTCCTGGAGAATACTAATTTATAGTATAAAGTGAAAGATAAAGATACAGATATAATGTCAAGATTTATTTCGCTGTCACGGAATTTGAAGTTATATGAATATTACAACAAGATATTTACCTCCACATTTCTCAGATAGAATTTTGCTACAGCTGTTGGCATGCTAACTGTATAGTTATTCCCCTACCTCACAGAAGTAGAAATTTAATTATTTTTAAATTGAAAGGTATTTTTTAGCATGTGGACAAGCATGATAACTTTGCCAGTGTTCCTTAGTTCTCATTGTAGTTTGGTGAACCAGACAGAGGTGTGTAGGTGGGTGCATTTGTTGTTAGTTGCAAAGTTGTATCTGACCTATCATGACTCCATGGACAACGTTCCTCCAGGCGTTTGTGTGTGTGTGTGTATGTGTCAGGGGTGGGTTCCTGCCAGTTCTAACCTCTTCTATAGAAGAGGTTCCACAAATCTATAGTGCCGTTTAGAACCGGTTCCAGCTCCTCCTCCCCCCCCACCCATCCGCACATCATCTAGATAAAGAGCGAGAGAAGGAACTCTGGGAGTTGAAGTCCACAGGTCTTAAAGCTGTGAAGTTTGAACACCCCTGGGGTTTTTTTTCTAAAGCATTAGAGGTGCAAGGGTCTTGTAATTTGACAGCTTTAAGACTTGCGTGCTTCAAATGCCAGAGTTTCTGAGCCAATATTTTGGTTGCTAAGCAAGAGCGTTCTTCAGTGAGTTTCACCACATTTTTTAAGTTGACCACGTCCACCCAGTCACATGACTGCCAAGCCACTCCCACTCAGTCACATTGCTGGCAAGCCACTCCTACCCAGTCACATGACTGGCAAGCCACTCCCACCCAATCACATGGCCAGCAAGCCACTCCCACAAAGCAGGCCACACCTACAGAAGAGGTTCTAAAAAAAATTGAAACTCACTACTGTTGTGTGTGTGTATGTGTATACACATATACACATGTATGTATAATTGGCCTTAATTTTTCTTTCAAAATCTAGAAATCTATTGATTTTGCTTCAATATCACAATTATTTCAGTGATTTGTAGTAGTTGCTTTTCTGATAAAGGAAGAGGAGTCAGCCATATCCATGTCAGGGAAAGGCCTTGGGAGAGCCTATTAAGTAGACTGGTGTGAAAAAGGATGGTGTGAAAAGAACTCCAGCATCAATGAACTGAATTTCCCCCGTTTCCCTTCCTCCCAGTATTTTAATCATTTGAGTTAGAAATTGTCCATCTGTAATGCTGGTATGCCAAATTACTAAAGTGGGGCATGATTTCAATTGTGTTTCCCAGCTATCTGCTGGCTTCTTCCTTTCCCTTCAAAGGCACCTTATGCAATGTTCACAACAAAAACCCTCAAATTCTAGCAGTTCGCAGATGACTCAGCTAATGTACATAGTCACAAAAAGCTCCCAAAGTAATTTAATTAAATGTGGGATGCCAATACCTGCAATGCTAAGCTTTTACTGAATGCCCATGACTAACCCTGAGGTTTGAACCCAGAAGTCACATTCCATAGGGTGACCACAGAAGCTTTGAGGAGAATTTTCCCAGTATGAGAAGGAACAAAACAAAACTCATATATAAATATGCTTTCAGAAATGCTGGATAATTTCCTTATCAAAGAAATCTTGGTGTATTTTGTCTGTGTGAAAATCAGATATTATTATTTCTGGGGAGAAACACAGAAACAAATGCTGATTCAGAGAGAAAAATGTTAATTAATTATATGAAAACAAATTTAAAATTACTATTAAGTTGGCTCTAAAATAAGGACATAGAAGCAATAAATGAAAAACTTGAGTTCATCAAACAAATCCAAAGGTTGTTCACCATGGGATGTATTGCAAATGTTTCAGCTACTACCGGTATATGTAATCTACTAAATGAATTCCAGGTGCTAAGAAGTGATTAAGAGAGTAGGGTAGGATAGGATAGGATATAACCTTTATTGTCACTTTTTTCAGTGTGCCAGTGTGTTCACTTTTTTCAGTGAACACACTGGCACACAAAAAAATGAAATTCTGATGCCTGCTCTCAAAAAGTATATATATACTTTTTCTAGCTGGATTTTGTCTTTGGGGTTTCTTAAGATGTTGGCTATTTTTTGGCTAGAAATCCAGCTAGAAAACCAAGGAGACTATAAAATACCATGCAAAATCTGCCCTGCAACATACATAGGACAAATGAACAGGAGAATAAATGCACGCATCGCAGAACACAGTAAGAAAAAAAGGAAAAAAACTTTCTCCCTTTTCCAGCACCTTAAAGCTACAGGACATGAAATTAATTTTGAAGGAACCAGGTTAATCTCCAAAACAGAACACTTCAACAAGAGAATAATTATGGAAACTATTGAAATAGAGAAACACCCCCACAACATGAATAAACGTGACGATACCTCCCGCCTACCAGACATCTGGAAACCAGCCCTAGTCAACAAACGAGCCCCACCCGTTTTCCATCTGGCCAAGTTTTCCATCTCTCAGGCTGGGGGGTCAAACAGTACGCCCCTCAGACAGGGTTCGCAATTTGGGAGTCCTCCTGGACCCACAGCTGACTTTCGAACACCACTTGTCGGCTGTGACCAGGGGGGCATTTGCCCAGGTTCGCCTGGTGCACCAATTGCATCCCTACCTGAACCGGGAGGCCCTCACAACAGTCACTCGTGCCCTTGTGACCTCTAGACTGGACTACTGCAACGTGGTCTACATGGGGTAGCCCTTGAAGAGCTTTCGGAGACTTCAGCTTGTCCAGAATGCAGCCGTGCGAGCGATTGTGGGTGCACCTCGGTTCACCCACGTAACACCTATCCTCCGCGAGCTGCACTGGCTGCCTATTGGTCTTCGGATACGCTTCAAGGCGCTAGTCGTTACTTATAAAGCCCTTCATGGTATTGGACCTGGGTACTTGAGAGACCGCCTGCTGCCAATTACCTCCAATAGACCGATCAGATCCCACAGATTAGGCCTCCTCCGAATTCCATCCGCCGGCCAATGCCGACTGGCAACTACCCGGAGGAGAACCTTCTCTGTGGCTGCTCCGACCCTCTGGAACGAACTCCCCATGGAGATTCGAACCCTCACCACCCTCCAGGCCTTCCGCAAAGCCCTTAAAACCCGGCTGTTCCGATAGGCCTGGGGCTAAAGAGTTTTTACCCCCCTTCTCGAATGGTATGGTTGTTGTGTGTTTTTAAATTTTGTATTGTTATGTCTCATCTTTTTTATCCCCCTGTCTGTACCCCCTTCCCTGATTGAATTGTGAGCCGCTCTGAGTCCCCTTCGGGGAAAAGGGCAGCATATAAATGTAATCAATCAATCAATCACCCACCACCCAAACTGTTACAACACAAAACAACAATAGACACACAGCCAGCACCAATCAGTACCAATCTACCAATCATGATACAAGCACACAACCAATTATTCCACTTACTGAAACAAAGCCAGCACTCCACACACACACCACCAAGATTTATAGAAAGGCGGCAGCTCCGATCACACTTAAGCCCAAAACCCAGCCTGAAGATGGCGAGTGAGACCTCGCTGAAACGTTGCCAAGACAATCTCAATCTTACACGGGAAAAGACCCCATATTCCAAACCATGCAGTAATACAATATAAAGGATACTTTCAATTGTCCCTCCATGGAAAGTGGTAAGGACAGTGGTAGGAAGATGTGCTCTTCTCATACAACACAGAAAATGCAGGTGTTTCTGTGTCCACTTCACCGGTGTCCCACTGTTAAGCAACCAAGCTAACACCCAGACACTTGATACTACTAATCACCTCCAGAGTTGAATCATTACTACACAGGTGTATGGCTGTGCCTGCCTTTTTGGAAATCGATAATGATCTTTTGGCTTTCCTACATCTAAAGCCAGGCTGTTATTACACCAGTTCATCAAATCCTCTACCTCTTCCGGGTAATCACCCTCATTATCATCCTGAATAAGACTCACAACTGCATACTTCACAGTATGGTTGTAGCAAAACTTGCATATCAGTCATGGGTCAGACAGTGAACTACAGTGGACTTAGGATACAGCCCTGAGGAGAATCTCTGCTTAAGAACATGGTGGTAGAAAAATTAGTCCCAACTTGCACATACTGGAGCCTATCAGTGAAAAGATCAGGAATCCAGTTGCACAAAGGAGTATTGAAGCCTAAAAAGCCCAGTTTGTCTACTAAATGCTGAGGAATGGTCGTATTAAATGTCGAACTAAAGTGGACAAACAGCATTCACCAATTAGTATTTGTTTCCTCTTAAGTGCTCCAAACTCAGATGGAGAACAGAGGTAATAGCATCCTCTATAGAGCTATTTGGACAGTAAGCAAACTGAAGTGAGTCAAATGCTGGAAGGAGGCTGGATACAATAAAGTTTTTATCAGCCTTTCAAAACATTTCATAACAATGGACGTAAGGAAACTGGACATAACCGTTAAGACCTGTTAATTATGTTTGCCTTATGCCTTTATTGTACTCTTTTCAGTGACTTGTCAAACATTACTTTTCAGAAGAAAAGTAAACTAATTCTATTTATCTTAGTCACTATTTTAAATGATATACCGGTAGTTCAGAATTATCAAACCATGAAGGTTGTTTCCCAGAAGGATGAATGATTAACGATAGTCTAAATCACATTGTTAACAAATTGTTGCTACAAGTGGAGTAGAAATATTTTAGTGTGGCTGTATTAAGCAAAATGATCTGTTGTATGGTATTGCATTTCATAAGATAATATGGTAATGCATTTAAATTATTTATAAATTGTATTTAAAAGAAGAACAATTTAAAGACCACATCCATTAATCAAGGACTTAAAATACAAATAAACATAAAATCAATTTTTTTAAAAAATATCCAAACAAAGGAATTTCAATAAAAAACTAAAATAACAATAAAAATAACTAGGTTAATAAATTTATACAATTATTAAAGATAAAGCCATTAGAATCTCAATAAATGCCTTTTCTCCAAAGTCCTATGAAAAACAGAGGAATCCTTAGGGATATTTAAAATCCTAGAAGGAACAGGTTTAACATATCCCAGCTGGTACCACATTCAGAAAGAAGGATAGGATGAAGAGCTGCTACCAAGTCAATGGTCAGATAAGAGGAATTAGACCCTGGGACAGGAAAGTAGCTTGAGAAAGCCCCTCCCTAGTTTACATGAAGTGGCGGGGAGGGGACAACGACGACACATCCAAACTTGCTAGATTTTGTTACTATAGCAGTTACAATAAAAGTAGTCCTGCCCTATATGTTATTAGTTTCTTAGTTTAGTCTATCTTGATAGGCTGACAAGAACTAATCTTGCTCGTTATAGACATCAAAGTCCCAATGGTGTTTTTTTCAAGAGGCAACTGGACTTTCTGGTTTTTCTTTGAAGATGATTCGCTTCTCATCCAAGAAGCTTCTTCAGCTCTGGCTGGATGGTGGGAATGCTGCCAGTCAGAGCTGAAGAAGCTTCTTAATGAGAAGAAAAATGTCTTCAAAGAAAAACCCGAAAGTCCAGCTGCCGCTTGAAAAAAGCACCTTTGGGACAACCATGACCTGGATGACTGAGAATCTCCATAGACATCAAAATAACAGTATTTCCCAGGTTCTCCTCCTTCCCCCTGTTGAAGATAGGGATGAAATTTGTTCTTCTCTAATCTTCTGGGACCTCACTAGTCCCAAGGAGGTCTCAAAGCTTACTGAGAGTAGTTCTGTTACTTCCTTCTTGACTTTGCTTGGTGTAGTAAAATATAAGACAGAGGAAAGATCAGTTAGCAAAGCAACAATCACATAAATGAGGCTTAAGTCCAAGTGAAGAAAATAGTTTCAGAAAACATATCAGACAGGTTCCTTCCTAATTCACATAAAGATTAAAGGAGGAAGGGAAGGCCATTTAGACTTGCAAATTTCTGTTACTATAGCTGTTCTAATAAAAGGAGCTTTAGGTCTACACAGTATTTTCTTCTTAGTCTGGCCTAGTTTATAGGGCTGGAACTCTTGTCATGCTCTGGATACAGAAGCCTAAAAGACAAGACACCTCATGCCAACGGCACATTACATCTACACACAGCACTTCCACCTGACAGGAAATAATTAGCTAGCACAACCTGCCTCTTTGGTCTCAAGTTAGCTCTTGGATTTCTACAGTTCATGGAAGCCAAAATGACTTTTACAATGTTCTGCAGCATGTCCTATAGAGGGAGAGTTTGGTAAATTTCTGAGCTTCCCTGGCAACAAGTGCTTCCTGATCTTATTTTTTTGGGATCAGAATTCATCCACATATATGTACCGTATATACCAAGGGAGGATTTTCTTACTCTTTGTTGTTAATTTCTCTTGCCCTCTTGGAGAACTTCAGCTATCCTCTCCAATAATTTAAATCTTTTCTTATATACTTTATACTCTCTCCTCAAATCCTTTCACCTTCTTTCCAACAAGAGCACAAGTTTGCACTTGTTTATAATTTGCTTCTTCTACTGTCAGGAAACAAAATATTGTACATAACCAGGTTATACTGATGCTTGCAATCCATGTTACTTGAATATTACCTGTCTATTCTTTAACCAAATCAGTATGTAAATCTACCCTCCTTTCTTGCACTTGCTATGGGCTTCCATGGTCTGCCGCTCTGTGTCTAAATTAAGAAGATGGAAGAAGAGGCAAAAAAAAAAAAGCAAAAGAAAAATATTTCTCCATTGCCAAACTCCTGATTACTCCCTACTTGGTAGCTTAGTTGTTGCAGGATCACTTGTAATAAACTTGCAACAAGTGGAACATACCACAAAATGATGATCTGTACTGTGGGCCATGTTTTATGCTTTCCTCCCATTACTACTACTTCAATTATATAAGGGTTGACATGTAGAATCGAGCTCAATTCACTATTTTGAATATGGTGAAGAAAGCACACCTTTGTTACCGTAGTCACAGTAAGATTCATGCTTCAGGTTGGAAAAGACTGGTGTATAAGGATGATCATTACCAATGATGATGATGATGATGTTATTAACAATCATTTCACATTCCTATGACTATACTGATTTTGTTTTTTGGAAGGCTGCAAGATCCAGCTTCCTGCATTTTTCCTACAATGTTCTGAAATGTATGTAAATTCCATGACTTGTCTCTTTCCTACACCATTCTTTGCCTATATGATTTTGTACATAGGTACAATAGTTGATTGTTTAGTTCAAATGTGTACAAGAGATAAGGCTATTATGGTTAAGAATGGGACATATTGTTTCTGTTGGGCTAGGGCATTTCCAGAGAATACTTTTATGGCAGTCGTGTTCTTTTATTAATCTGATTAAGTCTCACTGAAGACAGAATGCTAAACTACTGTAAAGGGACCTTTGGCCTGATCCAACAAGGCAATTATGTTCTATCCTGGAGAGAAGATTAGCTCTGGCATTGTTGATCACAGGGCAGGTTGGGCTACTATAGGTTTGTGATGTAGTAACTGCTATAAATCTCTCTGCGTGCAGAGAACATGACAACACCATTGCACTGACTTTACCTTTTAACATTGCAGTAGTAGATGATTCTCTGGTGACACTTCTTAGAACACAATATGTAAAAGTGGGTCAGCAATTTTTTCATGTTGTTTGTGACTCCAAAAATAGGTGGCATAATTACTTACATATGACCTTATCTGGATTGGTTCTGAAAAAGGTAATACTTGTCTATTATTATATTGTGTTTTATCAAGGCCATTCAGAAGACATGCCAAGAAAGCCATTTACCTGAACTTTAATCTCAAAGGGGAGCTCAAATTTAATTTATTTTAACTCAAAATACTCAAATTGCATATGTGTCTTTTTGGTACCTTAAATTATATTTTCATATGCCATCATTATTCATTTTTTACAATGGTCATTATTGGCCCAAAACATGGAAAAGGGCCCAGCCCTTGTTGACTTTCTAAGACTTCTTAGACTCATTATAAAATAACTAAGTAAGTGTTGGAATCCAGTTTGGGCACAAACTTTCTAAATGTGGAATGACTATGCTGTAAGCATCAGATTACAGTTACATTTTTAGACTTGGAATATACTGCTTAAAGAAAATATACTGCTTAAAGAAAATAGAATGAAATAATGTGCAATTCTTTAGATAACTTGGATTTATTTCATTATGAATGAAAGTTTATATTTAAAACGGTAAATATGGACAGTTATTCAGAATAAAATGAATGAGACTTTTAATAGCAGACTGCTTATGAAATTCTTTTACAACAAGATTAAACAAGTGCAGGGAAGGGAAAGCTTGCCTATTCAGGAGATAGTGAAATAATTGTTTTCAGTGGTGAGCCATAGTGATTTGGCAGTAAGTAGGCATTAGGGAGGGGGGACAAGATGGAAAATTTAGAAGTTACTTTAAGAAGGATGTTGTGTGGCTTTATGGATTTTCTGGGAGAGATTTTCTCATGCAAATTATATAAGTCAAAGAAATTATATGGGCATTCCAGAAATAAATTTAACTATAACGGTTAGGGGAAAAAAGAGTATACAAAGAACTACAATATTATACAGATCAGCAAGGTGTTTTATTGATAGAGGTCTGCTAGTCAAATAAGCAAAAAAAATTATGGGTTTTGTCTGATCAAGACCTTTTTTTAAACCAAAGCATTCATGGCACTGATTGCATCTGGGGGACTTTACATGCAAGAGTGTTTGTAGGGGAATTCAAAATGTCAAGATGGTGCAATATGCCAAGAAAAGAAAAGAAAAAAAGCAAGGTTTTGACTCTATTGTAGCTGCCATCTTGAACTTGCCCCCCCACCCCAAGTGAACACATCTGTTTAAGTCATTACAAATTTCATAAGTACATCTTTTCCTATAACCTTGTAACATTTTAGGAGAAATTATAAAAAGAAAAATAATATATTTCAGTAGCAGTCTCTGCTACTGAACAAAAGAAACATTTTTATTCACCTTGGCATTTGGCATGATATCCTAGTTCAGCTCTACTTATGTCTGAATAGAGAAATTACTTACATCTTTATAGAGTAATTATGTGCAGAGTTTTTGGAAATGAATGTGTACTCAGAACACAATTCTTTGAGTCACAATTGCAAATTGCAAATATGTGAATAATTTGTAAATGCTTTCCTGCATTGGATCCTGGTCAGAAACACTAATCTGTTACTTTCCATTTCTGCTAATGCAGTTTCATTTCTTTTGTGTCTTGAACATCTAGCCTGTGAGATGTATTTCTCACAATTCTGCCAATTCTTCAAATATGAACAGATTAATAATTTGTCATGTTTGCAATGGATCCTGGTCAGAAACACTAATCTGTTACTTTCCATTTCTGCTAGTGCAGTTTCATTTCTTTTGTGTCTTGAACATCTAGCCTGTGAGATGTATTTCTCACAATTCTGCCAATTCTCCAAATATGAACAGATTAATAATTTGTCATGTTTACAAAAAAACTAGTTTTTTTCCTATGTTTAGAAAGAATTGCGAACAAACGCCACCCTTTTCCTCTATTTTAACATAAAAGCAAACAAAATGGAATCCACATTCGGTATTTTTTTTTTTGCTATGAACAAATTAATAAACAATAGCTTTAACTAATAAAAATTCATAGGTTGGGTATTTATTTCAGCATTGATGAAAAGTAAACAATTGTAAAACATATTTATATCTTGATAATTAGGAATTAAAAGGGACACGGTGGCTCATTGGCTAATACGCTGAGCTTGTCGGTCAAGAGGTCATCAGTTTGAATCCCTAGCGCTGCGTAATGGAGTGAGCTCCCATAACTTTTGCCAGATTCTGCCAGTTCAAAAGCATGTAAAAAATGCAAGTAGAAAAATAGGAACCACCTTTGGTGGGAAGGTAACAGCATTCCGTGCCCCTTCGGTGTTTAGTCATGCCGGCCACATGACCACAGAGACTTCTTCGGACAGCATTAGCTCTTCAGCTTTGAAACAAAGATGAGCACCATTCCATAGAGTCGGGAACAACTAGCACATATGTGTGTGGGGAACCTTTACCTTTAATTTGGAATTGCATTTCCGATCCAGATCCCAGACTCAATTCTCTGTGCTCAAGGTTTAAACATCCTGCAATCTTTTCATATCTTCCAGTTTCCAAACAAGCAAAATGTCACTGCTAGCATCTCATAACCTGACTTTCCTCTTCTTTATTGATTGGATGTGCTATGGGATATGTTTGCTGTGGCCTATTAGCAGATGAAACTGAATGATTATTCAGAACATAAACATATGATATGAATCATGTGGTATTTCTTGTGACAAAATGTGCTCATTCCAGACCATCATGGTATTTTTTAATTGATTTAGCGGTCACAGAAAATACTTCGGGCCAAACACTGGAATCTGGCTGAAGTCTCTCTCAGAGGAAATGATCCTACAGCTCTGATTGTTTTAGTCAGATCTATTAATGACAAGGGGATACTGTAATCTCTGAGTTTGCAAACTAAAATAAGTCAAATATCATATTTTCAACTTGTTACTCCTGAGGAAGTGGACAAGGCCATGGGAGCTGTGAGTGCCTCCCCGTGTGCGCTGGACCCGTGCCCTTCCTGGCTGGTTGTGAACAGCAGGGAGGTGACACGGGGCTGGATCCAGGCGATAGTTATCGCCTCCCTTCGGGAGGGGTTCTTTCCCCCCGCATTAAAGGCGGCGGTGGTGAGACCCCTCCTGAAGAAGCCATCTTTGGATCCAGCCATTCTAAATAACTATCATCCAGTCTCCAACCTCCCCTTCGTGGGGAAGGTTGTTGAGAAAGTGGTGGCCTCTCAGCTCCAGCGGTTCTTGGATGAAACCGATTATCTAGACTCCTTTCAGTCTGGATTCAGGCCTGGCTACAGCACGGAAACTGCTTTGGTTGCGCTGACTTATGATCTCTGGAGAGCCAGGGATGGGGCCATGCCTCCGTCCTAGTGCTCCTTGACCTCTCAGCGGCCTTCGATACCATCAACCATGGTATCCTTCTGCGACGGTTGTGTGAGGTGGGGGTGGGAGGCACCGTTTTTCGATGGTTCTCCTCCTACCTCTCAGACAGGTCGCAGTCGGTGTTGGTTGGAGGGCAGAGATCGACCCCTAGGCCCCTTAAGTGTGGGGTGTCGCAGGATTCGGTCCTGTCCCCCCTCCTGTTTAACATCTACATGAAGCCGCTGGGTGAGATCATTCGACGGCACGGGATAAAATATCACCAGTATGTGGACGATACCCAGTTGTATCTGTCCGCCCCGTGCCAACTCAGTGAAGTGGTTGATGTGATTATCAGTGCCTGGAGGCTGTTAGGATCTGGATGGGGGTAAACAAGCTTGCACTCAATCCGGACAAGACCGAGTGGCTTGTGTGTTTTCCTCCCAACAATTGGCCAGATATTCCATTTCTCAGGGTGAAATTGTACGCCCCTCAGACAGGGTTCGCAATTTGGGAGTCCTCCTGGACCCACAGCTGACTTTAGAACATTATTTGTCGGCTGTGACCAGGGGGGCATTTGTCCAGGTTCGCCTGGTGCACCAATTGCATCCCTACCTGAACCGGGAGGCACTCGCAACAGTCACTCATGCCCTTGTGACCTCAAGACTGGACTACTGCAATGCGCTCTACATGGGGCAGCCCCTGAAGAGCATTCGGAGACTTCAGCTTGTCCAGAATGCAGCCACGCGAGCGATTGTGGGTGCACCCCGGTACACCCACATTACACCTATCCTCCGCGAGCTGCACTGGCTGCCCATTGGTCTCCGGATACGCTTCAAGGTGCTAGTTGTCACTCATAAAGCCCTTCATGGTATTGAACCTGGGTACTTGAGAGACCGCCTGCTGCCAATTACCTCCACCAGACCTATTAGATCCCACAGAGTAGGCGTCCTCCGAATTCCATCTACCGGCCAATGCCGATTGGCCACCACCCGGAGGAGGGCCTTCTCTGTGGCTGCTCCGGCCCTCTGGAATGAGCTCCCCGTGGAGATTCGGACCCTCACCACCCTTCAGGCCTTCCGCAAAGCCCTTAAAACCTGGCTGTTCCGACAGGCCTGGAGTTGACGAGTTCCTGTCCCCGCTCGAACTGTGTGGTTGTTGATTGTTTTTAAAATTTTTTGTAATTGCTTGTTTGTTGTTTCCCCTTGTCTGTATTCCCTCCCTTGATCTGTGAGCCGCCCTGAGTCGCTCCGGGAATAGGGCGGCATATAAATGCAATAAATCCAAATCCAAATATTAAGAATTTCCTCCTCAGACTAATACCCAGTTGTTTTCTTACTACTGTAGGTAATTTAGTACCCTCCAGTTGTATAAGATTGAAGCTCCTCCCTTTTGAACAAGTTGACCAATAACAAAGGATTGGGGAGGGGAGAGGAATCATAGTATAAAACAGGGGTAGTGTCCCCTTTATGCCTTGTAGACTTCAACTCTCAGAATTCTTGACCCAGCATAGCTGGCTCAGGAATTCTGGGAGTTGAAGTCCACAAGTCATAAAAGGGCCATTGGTCCCTTGATGTATAAAACATCAAGAAAGCACCAGGTGGTGTGTCCCTGCCCCCTTGAAGACTTTACTTTCAAGCCTCTTCCATAGTCAAGTACCCTTCTGATTGGGTGGATCATAAATCCCACATTCGTAATCAGTAAATAGAAACACCAAACTGATATTGCTCACATTTAACTTCCCTTTGGATTATCACTTTAGTTCGATCAAAAAATTCAAAGATAACATGTAAATAAAGTATATTAAGTACATAAAATAATCTCCTTATTTTACTTCATTTGCATGGTTCACATGGTGTGAAATTATTGGTCAATTTTTCTCACTGCTGGATATTTTTTCCAAAAAAACCCCAAAACAACACCAACACTTTTCCATGATCCTCTACAAATCTCAGCCAAGCATATACGGTACATCCCCCTCTCCTATTCCCCAACCCCCACCCTGCATTCTAGTCTACTGCAATACAGTACTGTATGCCCTTGATTTAACATTCTCTGTATCTCCTAGGCAGTATCATTCAGGACACTGCAATTGCCAATTTTAAAACCATTTAGGAAATCTTTTTCTTTGTTTCATTTAATTGCCAGCATCAGTCAAATGGTATTTATCACCCTATGCAAATGAGCACTTACTGATTAGGAGATGAACAAGGCGCCATCTTTCGCTTTCAGCAGGGATTGTTAATTTAGCACTTCCCTAATGTTCTTGTATGCTGGAGAAAAAGGTTCATGGCAAGTGATTCCGGTTGAATTTCCCTTTTTCTACTTCAGAAGTGACTGGTTTTCAGATTTGTAAAAATCTAATGATTTTTTTAAAGTTACAAATTTGTGATCCATTCTAGTACAAAATATTCAATTTTAAAACCATTTTGAGTAGAGTTTCTGGTCTTTTCAAAGAAAAGCCACTGCCATTACCCATCAATATTTTTTAATGACAACAATATAATTTACAATAATAGGAAATTTATTTTATTGTTATTTTGTTGAAAAGAGTTGGAGTAATAAAATAATATAAAGTGTTTATATTTTACTGAAATAGCCCACTAGGGGGAGCTATACCACGTGGTAATGGCGGAGGGAAAGAATATGTAAATGCTTGAGAGGAGAACAATGAATTGTAAAAGGAGTGGCTATGAATTGAGCGGGAAAAATGTGATTGCTCGATTGGCCAGAAGGATGCCAAGGGCTAATTGGTTAAAAATTGTATTTCCAAATAAGGTAAAAGATAGGGTAATTATTGTCTCTGATTGGTCTGTAACCACCCTCGTCAGGCTAGCTGACCAGGAGTAGGAGGAGTTAGGGAGGGTATAACTACTGTTTCACTTTCGAATTTGGTGTGGCTCTCCTTTGTGACTCAGGTGAAGTCAGGGTGAGACCCACCAACGCTTTGCAAACCGTTTTCAAATTAACTCTGATATTTGGATAATAAAAAGGAACTTTATTTTTCTACCCCGAACCTCGTCTCTAGAATTCTTTTAAAATTCTACAAACAAATTGGGGGCTCGTCCGGGATTCAATCTCTTGCTGGGCTCTAGGGGGGTCTCCCTTGGGTGCACCCCTCTCCGAATTTGAGAGGAGGGGGAACTACCTAGAGAACTGCGGAGCTCTTGGAAGCCCGTAAAAATTGTGCGATAGACGAGTAGTAGGGGGAGTTGAATAAAGGGAAAGAGGTTGAATAAAGAGGAAAAGACGGCTTGGAGATCGACCGGGAAACATCTGTGCACAGAACCCTGAGTGAGTACCTGGTAAAAGGCACCAGAACACGACCCAGGGCGGTCACGGTTAGAGTTGTGTGGTGAGAATCAACAACGGGGGCTGGGAAGAAGTCCTTTTGAGGGGTCCTGGGGGACCTGCAGGACGGAGTGAGTGAAGGGGATATTGTTGAATGTCCGGGGACGGTGACGTGTGAGTTTGGAAGGGTTGTTGAGAGGGACACAGGAGCACATACTCAAGGGAAGGCTACCTACCCATAAGAGAGATGGGGGGTAATACAAAGTCGACTGAGTCAGGGAAAAAGTGTGTTAAAAGGATCCAGAAAAACCCCAAACTGAAAATCAACCCGAATGGCCCTTTGGGCAGAATATTGGCTGGATGGGGATCCCCGCCCTATAACCGGGAGATTTTGAGGTTGGGGTTGAACAAAGAAGATATGGTTAATTTATGTTGTTTTATATAGTGGAAAGATAATAATGTTGAGTGGCCACAAGATGGCGCTGTAAAATTACTTTCAATGCTGTAATCTGTATGATTACGTGAAACAAAAGGGAGGTTTGTAGGGGAAATGAGCTAGCAAACGTGAGGAAAGATTTAACAAGGCAGATGGAGGAAGAGGAACTAATTAGACAGCCTCCTTTGGATTCCACACAAGGAGAACAAATTAAGCAATTCCCTTTAAGGGAAACCCTGAACGGAAATGATCCCAATGGGATTCCGATCATAACATATGTACATGAACCCTTGCGATCGTCTGAAGTACGGGCATTTAAGAAAGAAATGAAAAGTTTTGTTGAAGATCCCCTGACCGTAAGCGATCAGTTGGATGCCCTATTAGGACCTAACGTTTACACCTGGGATGAAATGCAAAATATAATGAGAACTTTGTTTAGCCCAGAGGAAAGAAATTTAATTAGGACAGCTGCAATGGCAATTTGGGAAAGGGAGAATCCGGGAGTACAAGGAAATCAACCAAAGCCTGGCCGGATATTGCTAAGAAGTTACAAAAGAGAGAGAATTGGACCACAGAAGCTATGAAGGTTCTGTTAAGAGAAGCACAAAAGGTTTATGTAAACAGGGAGGAGGAGGTAGTGTCCTGAGAACACCCCTCCAGTGTATGTTGAAGAATTTTAAGAAGGCATATAATGGGGATTATGGGGACCCCCCCCCAGCAACCCAGGCTAATTTAAAAATATTTTGTGAGTCAGAATGGCCCACTTTTGGTGTAGGATGGCCCCCAGAGGGAACTCTGGATCCTAGGGTTATAAGCTTAGTCCATCAAGTTGTAACAAACTCAGGAACTGGCCACCATCAGGTGAACTGAAGAGAAGTTCTACCTGAGTTTCTTCCCCAAAGCGATTAAGAAGTCCACAGGGACATGTTAGAAAGCTGTTAATAGTTGTCTTCTAAAAGTAAAGCAGAGCTCGAGCCCCACCCAGATGCAAATGATGTGTTAATAAAATATCTATATATCTTGCTCTTTAAAACTATGCCAGCGTTCTGCTGGGAGAGCTAAGAGTTTGGACCTTTAAAACTATGCCAGCGCTCAGCTGGGAGGTCCAATCTAGAACCCTGGCCAAGCAATGTGTGGACAAACATCCCTATACATTGTCTCTATAAATCTTGACCTTTAAAATTATGCCAGCGTTGCTGGGAGATCAAGATAGAAATGGAACACCCCAGGGCAGAGACAGGTATTAACAATTTAGTGCTTAAAGAGATAGAACAATGGGTGTAACTTCGAGCAAAAGTAAGAAAGTTAGCAGATAATAAGGTAAAGCCTGACTGAATGGGAAGACCTAGGTAATTGGACTTGATTAATTTGATGTAATGTCTGTTAAAAAAAAAAAAATTATTAGGCGTGCATCTATACTAATAACATGTAGAATTGAATGGCGTTGAATTGATTGTGATATGTTTAACCAAGCTAGCAGAATAAATAAGCTTATCAGCTTGGGCTTGAAGCTATGGGGGATGGGAGAGTAGTTAGGATTTAAACTGCTCTCTCTGAGTTTCTCAGCTGCTTGGAGAATGAGCCATAAGTTCTCCAAGGAAAGAAATTTGAAGATTTAAAGTGACAGGACCTCCCCCAGGCCTGAAAGTGTTGTTTCATGGTATGTGTGCATGTGTGTGTGTAATCATTTTCAGACCTGGAGGGAAGTTGAGATTTCTTAATAATAGAAAATGGAGCTCATTGGCTTATGTACAGCTCCCTGAAATAATTATAATAATTGCTTTGTATGAAAGAAGAATGAAATGGGATATTTTTGTATGTGAAATTAATCTAAACAAGCAGCCTGATTGCAGTGCTAATGTATGTCATGGTAAAAGTTGATATGAATGTACTATAAAGAAACAGTAAGCTGCAAGATTGTTTAATGGTATGTGCATGTATGCTTGTGTGTTATCATTTCCAAACCTGAAAGGAGGGTGAGATCCTCTAATAAATAAAATGAAGCTTGGTGGCTTGTGAAAAAGCTTCCTGAAATAATTATAATGATTGGTTGGCATGAGCAAGCATGATTGCAGTATGAATGTATATGTCCCCAAAAGTGATAACTGAAGAGATCCAAAGACCTGTGATCGCCTACGTGAATCCCCCCCCCCTCTTTTCCCCCTGAGTCATTCTTTGGAGGAAAACAGGAGAGGTGGGGAGAGAGTGTATGTATGTGTTTGGGTGAACAAATGAGGGAATTGCCCCTATTTAGGGAAGTAGGTGGGTTATTGCAAACATGATTAATCAAAGATAAGTATGGGGACAGGTTGGACAGTAGAGAGTAACGAGAAAGTGATAAAAGAGTGGGAGAGAGAGAGAAAGAAAAAGAGTGAAAGAGACAGAAAGAGACAGAGGACAGAATTGTTGCCTATAGCTTTCTGCCCACCCCCAGCTAATGGGCCATTAAGATGGCCCGGCTAGCTCACTTTACATAATAAAGACTTCTCCTCACTGCAGCTGTAGGGGGAAGGGATATCTGAGAACTCATCACAGCCTAGATGAGAGAGAAGAATGGAAAAGAAAGAAAAAGAAAGTGAACAGAAACAAAGAGATAGAGGATGAGAGAAACAGAGAAAGAAGAGAGGAAGAGGAAGTGTTGGGTTTAGAGGAAGAATGAGATGTGCAGATAGTTAAAATTCAGTTTGTAACTAAGGCGTGGCCAGACATTGCCAAGAAATTGCAGAAAAGGGAGATGAGGTTGAGAAGAAGGGAAACAGGTTGGCAGATCAGGAAGCTAAAGAAGCTGGTATGAATGAAGTTGTTGAACAAATCAAAATTATGATTCCCCATGTGTATGAAGTGAAAGAAATACCAATTTTTAATGAGAAGGAGGAGAAGAAAATTAAACAAATGGGGGGGAAAGAAGGATGAAGAGGGGAGATGGTGGTTACCAGATGGGAGACAAATCCTCAATTACCCCCTAATGAGACAAATCTTTGAGAGATTACATGAGGGGAGCCATTGGGGAACTCAAGCTTTGATTGATGAAGTACTAAAGAAGTATGCAGGAATAAAAGTTTATACTGCCGCGCAACAAGTGGCCCAAAAATGTATAATTTGTCAGAGGGTAAATCAAAACCAATTAAGGGAAAAACAAAGAGGAGGGAGGCCTTTAGCGCTTTATCCTTTTCAAAATATACAAATAGACTTTACTGAAATGCCACAAGTGGGAAGATATAAATATTTGTTGGTTATTATAGATCATTTAACAGGGTGGGTGGAAGCCTACCCATGTTTTGATGAAACTGCTAGAACTGTTGTCAGATTAATCTTAGAGCATATTATACCAAGATATGGAGTGGTTCAGAGAATCGATAGTGATCAGGGAAGACATTTCACGGGGAAGATTACTCAAGGAATTGCTAATGTATTGGGAATTAAGTGGGACCTGCATAGCCCGTGGCATCCGCCCTCTAGTGGAAAGGTGGAGAATATGAATGGAAAAATTAAAGTAATGCTGACAAAGTTGTATTTGGAGACAGGAATGAATTGGATGAAAACTTTGCCAATAGCCCTGTTTAGGATAAAAACACAACCCAGGAGGGATGTGGGAATCTCACCTTATGAAATATTATTTGGAATGCCACTAAGGAATGCTGGGATACGAATGGGGAATTTACTTGCAAATACTGTCCCAGACTTTTGATTCTTTCAGAAAAGCTGGCTATTTAATACAGACTCCTCAATTGAGCTTCAAAGTACATTCCATTGAAGTGGGAGACCAGGTGTGGATAAAGACTTGGAAGGACGATTCCCTAAAGCCAAAGTGGGATGGACCATTCCTGGTGTTGCTGACCACAGACACTGCCATCCAGACGAAAGAAAAAGGCTGGACCCACTACACCAGAGCGAAGAGAGCCAACTTGGAGGAGTTGGAAACATGGAAAGCCCTTCAAAAAGAACCATTGAAACTGGTGTTTTAAAAAAAAAACAAAAAAAAAAAACAAAAAAAAAAAACAGTGACTTATATCCTTTTGAATATAACCCTAGTGGCGGTTGGGGGAGAATTATGGATTGAACCGCCTAGAATCTTTGAACCTGATGGAACTTGAACACAAATTCGGTGTTATAATGACAAGGAGAGTGAGTGTTTTCCCATGAATTGGATCTTTGAACCCAAAATTTGGTGGTATGAATCTTAAGTTACAACCAAACTGGCAACAAGTAGGTCAGGAGGAAAATTGGATAGTGGTAACACAAAAGAGAGGGGGTAAATGTCAAACCACTCTATATTTGCAAATAAACCGAGAGACTATAGGAAGATATACTTGTACAATGTGGGAGGAGAAAGACTATTTAAACACAAGCTCTTTAGTGGTCTCCCCAAGTTCTTTCGAATTTCCTCCTATCCCCTCGTGGATGCTGACTGCTTCGGCTATTAGGAGACGCTCCCTGCAGAGAAAGAATAGAGCCGTTGGTATGGTGATCTGTTTGAAAAGTGGGGGACATCGAAAGGGAGAGTTCCAATACTGGAAAACTGCCCAATATGGATGTAATCTGACTCTGGAGGTAACACCAAGGCAAACTCAGAGAGATCCAGCTTGGACTTGTAAAAATCAAAGTAGAGAGTGGATGAGTGGAATCACCCAGATGTGTGAAAATGCAACCAGGGGAGACTCAAGGTGCTATTGGATAGGGAAGGCCTTGTGGTTCAGTGGTTGTGGCACGGAAGGGGAAGGCACTGAGAATCTCCACTTTCTATGTGATAATACTAGGAGTCAGTATTTACAACCAGGAAGGGGTTGTGTAAAGTATTGTGGGAACCTGCTCGGAGTCATCAACCAGCCTATCCCTTAAACCCCCATGGAAAAAGAAAGAACAGAGCATTACTTGCCATAACCCAGGCCTACTCACAAGGTATAATGTGACCCTGTGGGTTGGACTGGGAATTATTAGTGGACAACCTGGGGCAGCATTACTAAAATATCTTAATCATACGGTGGTCACCAAAGAAGAAAAATGGGAGCTTTCATTAGATGTATGTAGAGCAATGGATATGATAGCCTTCCGAAAATGTGGTTCACAAACCTGGACTGGCCTGTTAGATGAAGGAGGGTTCCTAGGGGACATTTTCAGAAACTGGAAGCAAGCCTTATTTATGGTTGGTGTAATTTTTATTGGATTAATGTTGTTGCCATGTCCAATCCCGGTAATAAGAAACTTAGTAATCACAACTGTGAAAAGTATTATGCAGGCCCAACAAACAGAGAAAACAATGATGGTACTAAAGGAAATTGGTAACCAAATACACCTGTTGGAAAGTATGGACACTCTACACCCTATGAAAAATACTGAAACTGAGAAAGAAAGATTGAAAGAAATAAAAGAAAATATTAAACAAATCACCAAATAAGAAATGGGGGAATTGGAGTAATAAAATAATATAAAGTGTTTATATTTTACTGAAATAGCCCACTAGGGGGAGCTATACCACGTGGTAATGGCGGAGGGAAAGAATATGTAAATGCTTGAGAGGAGAACAATGAATTGTAAAAGGAGTGGCTATGAATTGAGCGGGAAAAATGTGATTGCTCGATTGGCCAGAAGGATGCCAAGGGCTAATTGGTTAAAAATTGTATTTCCAAATAAGGTAAAAGATAGGGTAATTATTGTCTCTGATTGGTCTGTAACCACCCTCGTCAGGCTAGCTGACCAGGAGTAGGAGGAGTTAGGGAGGGTATAACTACTGTTTCACTTTCGAATTTGGTGTGGCTCTCCTTTGTGACTCAGGTGAAGTCAGGGTGAGACCCACCAACGCTTTGCAAACCGTTTTCAAATTAACTCTGATATTTGGATAATAAAAAGGAACTTTATTTTTCTACCCCGAACCTCGTCTCTAGAATTCTTTTAAAATTCTACAAACAGAGTCAAAACAGCAAACCTTGTGGGTGAATTTATAAGAGATGAAATCAAAATATAAAAAATCTAAAAAATTCAGTAGTTGGGCAATATCTTTATAAGGACTAACCAGAAGGATACAAAATGAAGTGAATAGTTTCTCCAGAATTCTTCATCAGGCAACATGTTACACAACATTAAGGAAGGAAGTCTCCAAAGTCTGTTATTCGTAAGTGTCCACTCCTAACCACAATGGCAACATGCCAAAAAGGGTGTAATGATGTCACAACACAAATTCTGCCCTTTCATATTTTTGTCAAATCTACAAGTTGCAGTGTTTGCATCATGATCTATGTTTCATAATTTGAACTCCTTGGCCCCTCAAGTGCTTATACTGTATAGATGCTATACAGTTTTAGATTCAAACTGAGTGTCAAAATGGGAGTTATGGGATGGAAACAATTGGTTCTGGGAGATATGACCAGGTTAAGATTTTATCTAGCATTCAGAGAAAGGAAGATGGTAGTTCCTTCACCTTTAAAAACAGAAAGGATTTGCCTTAAGAGGTTATTAAGAAAGTAAGCACATCTGGCTCTGTCCAAAACCAATAGACCTTGATGCTGGAAGTCAATGAACCAGGTCTTTGCTTGATGATATCATTTGGCCCCACTGGTAGCAAATCAGTAGAAGCATCTGGATTGCTACACAGACTAGCAATAAAAACAAGGAGGGCAAAATAGAATGTGGTTGCCTTTCTTTAGAAGAAATATTAATGGAAAATTTGAGCAAACACTTATTATCTTCTTAAAATAGAATGTAGACTGCCATTCCCAAACTTGTAATACTAAACTTGCTGTCATAAATACTACAGCTCAGGTGTAACATTTGGGAAAAATGCCTCTCCTTTATGATCATTTTATTGAGGTCCCCTGCAAAATCAGAATCCTTTCCCAGAATCTTCTTACATTATTTTCCACTAAGCCCTTCACTTTACCCACCCCATTCATATTTGGTTTGATTTGATTCAGTGGTGGGATTCAAATAATTTAACAACTGGTTCTCTGCCCTAATGATTTCTTCCAACAACCAGTTCACCAAACTGCTCAGAAAGTTAACAACCGGTTCTCCTGAAGTTGTGTGAACTGGCTGAATCCCACCACTGATTTGATTGCTTTATCAGTTATAAAGCACATAAGCACATGTCTTCATCTTAGCCTACAGTGAAGGCATTGACAGAACCATGGGGACAATTAGTGCTTTATAGACAATGCGGATAAAAACATTGTTGTTCTAGTATTCAGAGAGTCTTTTTCCTCAAACTGGCCTCTTCTCTGTGCTTTCCAAATCTCTGACCCCAGACACAGGGGGATACGTGGTGGCTCCTCTTGTTGCCTCTCCCAGATAGGAGAGACCCTAACCAAACAAAAGAAAAAAAGACTATGCTGAAGTTTTGTGGACTTATGGAACTGTCAATTTGCTCTTTTGAAGAAATAGTTTCAGTTGATAGACTATTCCCGTGATGGTGAACCCATGGCACGCGTGCCACAGGTGGCACACAGAGCCATTTGTTAGGGCATGTGAGACAGCTCCAGTGTGTAT
Organism: Thamnophis elegans; assembly: GCF_009769535.1. Lineage (NCBI taxonomy): Eukaryota > Metazoa > Chordata > Lepidosauria > Squamata > Natricidae > Thamnophis > Thamnophis elegans. The sequence goes on from NC_045541.1 coordinate 131,515,811, forward strand.
GCATGCGCTGACCACCTGGCTTTGGCCTTCTTTTAAGGCTGTTTTTCGTGCTCCGGAGGCTTCAGGGAAGCCTCCTGAAGACTCTGGAGGGCCTCCGGGAAGGGTGGGGGAGGCTGTTTTCACCGTCTCCAGGCTCCAAGAAAGCCTCTGGAGCCTGGAGCGGGAGTGCATCATGTGCCAAACATGGAGGAGAGGGATGGGGTCACGTGCCCATGCACATAGCATTATGGGTGTGGGCATGCCCATGCACGAACTCTCTGAACTCCTCCCACTTTTGGCACGCAATGAGGAAAGGGTTAGCCATCACTAGGCTATTCTGTTCATAATACCTAAAGGAGAAGGATGGATTTATGGCTCCACAGATCACTCCCATAGCAACTGCTCAAATATATTTTGCACAGGATCAGAGAAACATAAGTCACCATGCTGAGTTCACTTTAAAATGCAGCTGGAATTGTTCTGAACTCTGCTGATTGCAGATTCTTGCAGCTATTCCTGCCCGCTTAGTACTGGAAGCTAGATGAAATTAGCAAATTCTATTGCCTCTTCAGTGCAAAGTATCCTCTTGTTCAGATTCCTTCTTTCTTTCCTTCCTGCCTTGCTGCTTGCAATTGCTTCACAGAAAGGGATATTCTAACAATACTCCCTTTATGTGGAATAGGAGTAGTGAGGGGATATTTGTTTATCTTAATCATCTCTCTTTCCCACCTACACACAACCTTCAGCGTCATATTCATGGTACCTGTCTGTAGGCATTGTTTGGAATGTATCTTCCCTCTCCTCAGCATTCCAGCCACTGCAGCCATGGTTAGAGCTACTGGGGAAAGCATCTGGGTGCAAAACTACCAGCACACCATCCTTCCAACATCACAACTAGGCAATGGATTTAGATGCAACAGAAATAGGGCTTATGAGTTTCACCTTGAGTCAACATCTCATATTTGTTTAAACTGCTGTAAAATTAGAGCAATGCTAAAATTGCTTTCTAGCAACTACTATATAAACCTAGCATTTTACAGCAAGTGCTCAGATATTTTTGGTAGGGAAGATGAGACAAACTTACCCAATAGGTTTTTGAGATGCACCTTATTTCAATTCCTTTTAATATGGAAATGTATCTAAGTAGTTCTATAGATAAGAATGCAACTATTTAGACTTCACCAGAAGCTAAAGGTGGCCTGCATAGTCTTTTCACTCCCCCACACCTAAAGTGAAGTATATTGGGCTAAGAGAATGTGTCTGGCACAAAGTCACTCTAGAACTAAAGCAGGGAGGTGGACCGGGAACTGGAAATCAGAATAACAATGCCAAAACCATCTCCTTTCCCATTTCTTTGTCTGCAGTCACCCTTGCAGAAAACCTGCTGTCCAGGGCTTCTATACAACATAGGAGGATCTTTATTTAAATTTCCAGACAACACTTAGTCACCTCCATGGAATGCCAACAAAAATCATACTCACAAAGCTACTAGGGGATGAGGTTTATATTCTTTTTACATGAATTGAATAGCCTGGAGGTGGAGGTGGGAGTGAATAATTTTCATCCTTTGCTCTGTGGCCTTGAGCTGATTTTCCCATACAAATCGATTTGGATGCTCAGATGAATGTTGAAAATTTCCTTCTGGGTCTCCCATCATTTCATACCAAAAGGTTTTGCACTTCATTCCACGCTAGCAATATACAGCGTCTTCTAAAATGATTCAACTATTTTGTTGTGTCAGAATGACAATAATATAGACAGTCTTTATATCACTTCAGTGATGGCTGAATTGTGCTATGAAAATACTGTAAGACTCAAGTGGGCAAATTTTATTTGTTTGTTTGTTTCATTTTTATGCTGCCCATCTCCCCTATGGGTGGTGCAGTGGTTCAGCGGTTAAACTGGCAGCCCAGGTTTGTGACACAAGCACAAGGCAACAGGGTAAGCCCACCTAGCAGTTCAAAAGTGTGCAAATGCGAGTAGATTAATAGGTACCACTTTGGTGGGAAGGTAATAGTGCTCTGTGATGTCATGCTGTCCACATGACTGTGGAAATGTCTTTGGACAGTGCTGGCTCAAAGGCCTTGAAACAGAAATGAGCACTGCATCCTAGAATCAGCAACAACTAGCGGATCAAAATCAGCAGGGACTCCATCTCCCTTATAAGGTGACTGGACAGCTCAAATGTCAATAAATAAATAAAAAATAATTAAAATATTAAAACTTTTAAAAATTATTAGAATTAAATAGTAACAAAAGGAGTGGAGAAAAAAGGATCCTGGCAACTATCAGAACCAGTCTTGATGCAAATCTGACAGGAATTTTTTTGATTGGCATTTTTCATCGGAATTGTCCATGTTAAAATATTTAAATTCAGGCGCCTGAGCAGTGGGATTGTGTAGTGAGTCAATTGTGATTGATTGGTGGCTCCTGTGTGAGGAGGAGCCGTGATTGGTTGTTGTGAGTATGGAGGGGGAGTTTCCCTTTTCCCCGCCTTTTTCTTTTGGGTGCTCTGTGATTTACCTGATGATGCTCCTATTTGCCTATCTAGTTTGTTGCATATATTGATGTAAATTATATTTATTTATATAAAACTACAAGTTCATATCAGTGTCTCTGACTCCATTTGGACACTAGCTACACAATTCCCTGAAAGTCCAGATCAGAAACTTGCAAATACCCTTTTAAAATTTTTATTATGGTATCTGAAGTAAGTGATTTTGGTATAGTTTTGTCAGAGAATTTCCTTTTTATGTCATCGACAGCTTATGTCACATGATATACATTTCTCTTATGCCCCCATAATTCTAGTATAACTTCCTCCTTTTCTTCCTAACTTTCCTTTCTGATATTTGCAGATATGTTGAAATCACTATGCTTCATAAGTCCCTGGTCTCACATTTCTCATTGCAACAACACGTTTAACCTTTGCTTCTCTTCTCTATTTCTCATTTTATTACCCAACAGAATCAGTGCTGATGATGTTACCTGATTGGGTAACGAAATGTCTGCAATGAAACAACCAAGCTGAGAGAGCACCAAGGACTTTACTTGCAGATCTCTCTACATTACCATCCTTGAGCTATTCTTACTCTTTTCCTTACTTCACAAGTACTGTGTATTCCCACTATCCCCTTACTTAACTCAGCTGATTTCTTCAGAAATTAAATGACTTCTTTACTATCAAATGTATTAGCTGCCCACCTCTGTTGTTCCCTGCTTATCTTAGTCCCTACTCTTCAATCTTGTTTGTGGTTGTCTTTCAGGCTGTGTCCCTACTTGCACTTTACCATAACATACACAGTTATGCCCTGACAACGTCTATCCTTCCTGTCACTCAACAGTGTTTTCTACATTTCATTCTCAGTCCATCCAAAGGTGAAACGGTCTTACCTAACCATTTTAAATAGTCTTCATGCCCTTGAGCTGACCCTGTCCTACCACAGCTTTGAGGTGCTTTAAACCTGTAATAATTTGTTGCTATTATCTTGTAGGTGAGTTCCTCCAAGTCACCTCTTCTTGATGTGATTCATAGTCTATAGTAAGAGTCTGGAGGTGCATGAATACATCCCCTTCCCTCCGGTCCTTAGCTAGTTTCCATCTCAGCCATTTTTTTCCCTGATTGCCTTTTCCATTACAACCCTGTCTCCTAAGAGCCTTTCATACCTGGCATATCTACTTTTGACACTAATGCAGTGTTTTTCAACCTTGGCCACTTGAAGATGTCTGGACTTCAACTCCCAGAATTCCCCAGCCAGCGAATGCTGGCTGGAGAATTCTGGGAGTTGAAGTCCAGACATCTTCAAGTAGCCAAGGTTGAGAAACACTGCACTAATGTGTCTGTAGGCTTCCAGCAAAGAAGAGGAGTAGAAAACTACTGTTATATTTGGGGAACAAATGGGTGCATTGGCTCCGCTATCTTCTGAAACATATTTTTTATTTAAATGTAGCAGCCCCACTTTTTCTCAATGCAGCATCCAGAAAATCATGAGACATGTTGCGCTAAGCTTTTGTCATTCGTTTTTTAGTTTTTTTTCATATTTCAGACCTGATTGCCCAACTTTTGTTCTCTTGTTCTATGGGATCTATAGTCCTCCCTCTTCCGTAGGACTATTTCTGCTCTGGCATCTTTTCACCCATTTAACTCAAGAGGCATTTGAGTGTGGTATTGAAGGAGAAGTGGAGAAACCCACTGTCAGCTCTTCGAGGCAGTCCAAAGAAGAAGCACCAACTTGAGTACCATTTTTACTGTAACAGAAACTTGCAAGCCTAAAAGTATCTCTCCCCTCCCTTATTTTTTACTCTTCTCAAAATTAGGGAGGGTTCCTTCTAGTATTTTTTCCACCCCCAGCCCCCTCCCAGCCCTCCTTTAGACTCAGATTTCATTTATTATACTATTGTCTGGGCTTTAACTCTTCTACGACGTGTACCCTAAAGTCATATCCACACACAATTACACCTATCCAGAGACACTTGGGCAGAGTTCTGAAATAAGACCCTCCCCATTCGTGCCACAATTCATGAAAGTCCAACCCTACCCCACCCAGCTGATAACATGCTGAAAGAAGATGGCAACAAAACCAGGAAAAAAAAACCTATAATCATCTTATCCCCAGTGAGGGGCACACTCACAAATCAGTTTATCAATTGATTAGAGATGTCTCCACTTTATTTTTAATAACTCACAACAATGTACATAATGCTTTCTTTCTTCCTATTTCTCACACAACAGCAACCTTGTGAGATGAATTGGATCGAGAGAATGTCTGAAGCTAAGTCACCAGCCAGCTTCAGCATCTAAGGGTGAACTAGAGCTCATGGTCTCCTGTTTAGTCCAGCACTTAAACCCCACTACACCAGAATGACATCCCAGTGTTAATGCCATGCAGAAGCAGAAATAGGAAAAGCACTAATAGCAACACATTTCTGGGGGCATTGCTTTGTTTTGACTTAAGGTTGGTTGGGTGGCAGTTTAACTTAGCACATTCCCTTCCTCTTTTTATAACTTTTGATTTTAGCTTCCTGCGCCCCATCTTCCTCTCTCTTATCTCTGCTACTCCTTACTGGTACTCCGCAAGTCTTCCTTTCTCTTAGCAATTTAGATCAATGAATGATTGTAAGTAAGCCATGGCAGTGAGAGAGCCCTCAAAAAGCTGCAAAGAATTGGCATTAACTGGATGTTCTGTGAGGGAAGAAACAGTCATGGTGAAATAGACATGCATTGAATGAGTTGAAAGATACAGGAAACAGTCACAAAGAATTGGCATTTAATGCTGCATTTATTGCCACTATTGCTGCTCCTGGTTTTTATACTATTTGTTGTTCTTTTATATGTTTATATGATGTTCTGTCTGTGGACGTTTGTATTGTTTTTATAAAGATTTTATATTGTTCTTGTATAGTATAACTTTTTAAAATATATTTTTAACAGTTCCTATAAAGTCCAGTTATAAAAAAAATGACAGTTAAAAAAATAAATAGAATTCCTGTAAAGGCCAAAAATAAATAGCGAACGACAGCGGTTCCCAATCATTGAGGCATGGTGGCCGGGCTAAGAGGGGAGAGGGGAACTGAGCCACAAGAACGATAGGCTGGCATCAGTGGTGGGTTTCAAAAATTTTTAGAACCTCTTCTGTAGGTGTGGCCTGCTTTGTGGGAGTGGCTTGCCAGCCATGTGACTGGTTGGGGGTGGTGGCTTTGCAGTCATGTGACTGGTTGGGAGTGGCTTTGCAGTCATGTGATCAGGAGGAAGTGGCCCAGTCAAGATAGAGGTATAAACTACACAGAAAAGAAAGAGGCATCCATACATCTGAATTTAACTTCAAAGCAGTGGCAACAACTTAAATTTATTAAATAATAATGTTTGTTAGGGCTATGCACTGTTTTTGAATATATAGGAATATAAAGCCCACAGCATCTACTTGGTACTTTTTAAAGCAGCGGCACCTTTTTCCTGGATTCATGAAATATCTACTTTAAAGAGTTGTGGGTGGGCCTGGCATGCACATCTGCTTGTGCAGCTCGACTCACATCAGCAGTGGGCTGTGCACACATGCATGCACGCACATGCAGATGGACTGCAAATTGAGCTGCACGGACATGCATGTGCATGCTGGCCCGCTACTCACATGAGTCAAGTTGTGCACCTGCGCATGTGCTCCAGCCCGTGACCTGGTTGCAAATAGTCCATGGCCCAGTAGTGGGCCACAGCCCGGGATTTGGGGACCCCTGCTAGGAACCAGCAAACCTTTTAAGGAGGGCAGCCTCAGCTGCTTAGAGAAGAGGGGCTGTAAATTAAAATGTATAAGAAAGCATTCCTCTTCGAAACTGTTTATGCACAATAATTCTTTTTATGAACGGAATTAGAAGCATATGAATTATAAACACATGAATATTTTAATCACGTTCCATTAGATTCTGTTGTCCATTTCAGCCTTCAACTTCCTAGAACTGAAATGCAGGGATTACTATTCTCCACCAGGTGGAGCAGTGGTTTGAAAATAAGCTTTGCTGGGAAGCATCTGTGCCAATTTTCTCCACAAGAGCTGAAAAGCATTTGCTAAATGAAAGGGACAAATTATACTTAATGGAAAGTATGAAGCCGCAGATAGCCTGGTGGAGGGGTGTTTGTGTATGATCTCTACCAATAAGCTATTAGATCTACTGTTTATCTAACAAGGAATTGATTAGCACAGGAGTTTTCTGTTTTTTGTTTTATTTGTAGTGCCAAATCAGATTGTGTTTTGGGATGTTGCTTGGAATGGACCATTGAACCAGTACTCCAATATATATATATATATATATATATACTTGGATTACTCCAGCATTTTTGAAAGCTAATATACATTTTAGGGGCCTAAGGCAAGTACTTATATTGGCAAAGGTTTGGCTTAAGTAATGAAGAGGCTGGGTGATACTGCTTGTGCTGAATTAAAGCAGTTGTTTATTCCCAATCGTAATAACAGGGTTATTTGCATGTTGTTTGTGTTATAGGGAAATTTCAACTCATGTGTACAGAAGTTTTGGAATCAGGCGTTGCCTTCATGACCTCTGACCTCTGGTGATCTGCGTTGAGGAAAGTGCTTTTCTCATAGTGTGCAGAAAGTAAACATGGTTGAAACATACTCACAACTGACAGTATTGTTCACATGGATTGTTGAAGTATTGCTCATTACCTGTGACCGTGATGATTATTTGTTAGTTGATAGATTTAAATTTTGCTGTTCCAATTGAAGCTCATGCCAAAATGGTATATATTTTGCTTCTGTTTTATCCCTACAAGAACCAATTTGGGGAACGGCTACTAGTCTAAAAGATAATGACTGGTCCACAGTCAGCCAGGATTCTCCTATAGTCAAGACTGGTTTTGGATCTGGGCCACTCTGATCATAAGTTCTACATCTTAACCACTTCATAACCTGAGTTTTTGTTTCTAGAATTATTCCTTACACTCAGCATCATGGCTGTCCATGCTGTAACAGACAAATGGTATTTACCTAGCCAATAATTCTAAGCAGTGATATTCAGAGATGCAGGTCTTCTATTTGCTGTGTCTCTACCCTTGTTCAAATAAAATGTAATTGTAACATAGCATGTGATGTGGAAATTTCTGCCCCACTTGGTTGAAGAAATAATTTGATATGTCTAACATGGCAGTTTTCTTATGAACAGGCATGCCAATATAGGATGACTGATACATTTCTCCAGGAAAAACATTCCAAAAGGACTTGTTTTGGAAATCTCCTGCTGTATTTAGTGTTCTGAGAGATTATGTCATTCTAGAAAAGTGATGACGAACCTTTTGGGCTTGGCATATCAAAAGTTTAGAAAACGCCTACATTAACTCTGCTGCTGAGTCTCATATGCACACACACACACACACACACAAATACACACACACACACCATCTCTGGATATCCTATCTGGATTCTCTTCTCCTTTCTTCCAGACTCTTTATCTCCTCCAGATTCTCCTCTCCAGAGCCTCTGGAAGTTGTGAGAGAGGGCTCAGCTGTGTGATTTTAGGACATCTGAGAGGCTGCATTAGAGCAAGCCCTTCTCGTGCAACTTCCGGAGGGTCTGGAGGCTTGGCATGTCACCAAAAATGTCATGGTGTATTACCTGTGGCCCATGTCGTAGGTTCACCATCACTGTTCTAGAATAAGAGTGGATTCTGAAAAAGTATGGTAATTGATTAAAGATATATTTTGATACTGTAATCATGATATTGCAATTGTGGAGCTAAGCTGGCATAATGTATTGAATGGATCGTGCTACTAGTCATAACTTTGTCACTTGCAGAAGATGGTGGAATGGACAGGTAGCATAGGCTCTTAGACATTGATAGCCCATTGGGTTAGACCCATGATGGAGAACCTATTTATGGCCGTTTTTCTCTGAAGCCTCTGGAGGGTGAAAAAATGCCCAACAGACAAACCAGAAGTTTGGGAACAGATTTCCGGTTTGCACGTTGGGCAGTTTTTTGCCTTACTGGAGGCTTCAAGAAAGCCTCCCGAAGCCTCTGTAGGGAGAAAAATGGCCCAACGGGCAACCCGGAAGTCCGTTCCCGAACTTCCAGTTTTTTGTGTTGGGATGTTTTTCATCCTCCCTAGCCTCCTAGAAAGCCTATGGAGCCTGGGAAGGGCAAAAACCAGATCTACCGGGACCACTGGAAGTCGTAAAACAGGCCGCTTCCGGCCTCCGGAGGGCCCCGGGAGGACTGGAGAGCCCTTCCCAGGATCCAAGAAAGTTGTGGGCACATGCGTGGGGCAGCGGAGGGTGGTGTCACGCATGTATGCGCAGGGGGCACGGCATGGAGGGCATTACATTATGGGGGTGGGCATGTGTGTGCAATAGTGTGCGCATGTGTTTTTGGCACCCAAGGCGAAAAAGGTGCATCATCACTGGGTTAGACTCTGTCTCTATACCATCAGAAAATAACGCCAACAAAAATGTGGTCATAAGTAAGAACAACCTATCAAATAAAAATTCAGTCTTGCTTTTATAGTTTTTGTCCTCTTCCCCATGAATCACCTTCTTTCAAAATATTTGTTGCCATCTTACACACATCTGTGGAACTATGTTAAATTTAATTTAAATTCTTCTCTTAGAAGGTGGTAAATATATATGTTTGCTAGTCATTGAGCTATGAAGAACTCCAGAGGGCAGGTACTGACCTGAAGGATTATGAGTGGGATGGAGTGGAATATCTTCTGCAATATTCCTGCTGACACTAGTCCTGTTAATTGGTGCCTTGTATGTGTAGGTAATGTGGGAATGGCATACATGAGAATGGTGTGGTAGGAAAATTTCTAGATGCTCTCCGGTAAAAACTATGTTGCTGTTGCTAACTTTCTATTTTTTTATTACCATGTTAGCTTTACACATTTTGTACTAGATAAGAAAAAGTATCACTGACTGACTTATACAACTGTTTAAATATTGCCTAAATGACACTTTTATTATACTTAACATATTACTGTATGCAAGTCCTAAGCAACTCAACTACAACAACATTCACAACAGAACCACTGATAAAAGTATATTAACCTCTCAAAACCTATCCACCCCTTAAGTGGAAACAGAATTTAGGTTAAGACAGATGGGGGAAAATATTTTTTTCTGTGTATCAATGAAGTGTGTCAGGACCAGATGGCAAAGACCAAAACACTGTAAACAAAAAAGAAACTAATTAGTCAATAAGGAACCAAAGTGAATAAATTTGGGAAAGAAAATAAACATTAAGGAGGGAATGCTAATTGGGTTTAGGCAAGGTCTTTCAACTTTGGTCATGAAAATACTGCTGTTACGAAACACAGATTTCCTTTCTTGAAATAATTTAGCTTGAACTAAACAGTTTAGATACTATTTAAATTCCCATATTTATCATCATTAGTTCCATCTGAGTTGTCATCAGCAGTGCTGTTTCTTTATTATCTTTATCTTTATTCACACAAGTAATTAAAATTCTCCTAAAGAAGCATTATTTATTTATTTATGTTACATTTATCTCATTATGGAGCAACTCTGGGCAAGTCATGATTTTTCTGCAGATTACTATTTGCTTTATTAGGGAGATTATTCGATAGCGTATGGAGGAAACTATCATTTGGTTGGTGCTATTTTAAATTGTTAGTCATGACAAGTATGATTGCCATGTAAATTTTGATTTAAGGGCTGGGTCATATAACTGTGCTCTCCCTGGATTTCCATGGGCTCATTTTGGACTATCATTATAGCTGCCATCACATCACATCAGCCACAGAGCCCTAGATCCATTAGCATCTTTGTTCCCCTACTCACCCACCCCGGTCTTTTCAATGGAAACATAATTTCAGGCAAATACAGATGTGGGGGGGGAGAGACCCTTTTTTTGTTCATAACAAAAAATGAAGCATGTCAGGACCAGAAATCAAGGGCCAAAAAGCTAGCATGCCTGTTTTGTATCCAAATCTGCAATTCCAGAAGCAGGAGCCTTTTTCTTTGTCATAAAATAAAGGAAAAGATGAAAAGTTGGAATTTTAATCTTTGAACAATCAAGGAAAATAAAAGTCATCTTCATATTGTATTATGCAACATTAGTCCCTTATTTGGTATAAGATTGGTGCATCAGAGTTGTTAAATTGGTTGTATATGCATGTAAATTTTGTTTAAAATAATTGTTAGTAAATGTTTCCCTTGAATGAATGGCTTCAATCAAAAATCTTTCTCAGAACTTTATTTATTGTAACTTATCTGCTCCAGTTTATGTGCCACTGTAATTCCAGAGTTACGTGGAATTACTGTATAAATGAAAAATATCTGAAACTATTTCATCTGTACACATTTAATAGGTTTATTATCAAAATGTCATCCCTCCATCCATGTTGTCATCTACCCAATTATGCTTCAGTAGAATTATTTTTAGGTTTATACTATGTCAATTTGGTCAAGATAGAACAATGTCAAAAACCTCAATATTTTGTTAGTTAACCCTTACAAGTTTTTTTTTTTTTTTGCTATATGATTGTATTATTTGCTCTACTAATTCAACTGCTGTCCCCAAAGGTGCTTTTTCCAAAAGGCAGCTGGACTTTCTTGGTTTTTTTTTCTTTGAAAATGTTTTGCTTCTCATCCAATAAGCTTCTTCCATTCTATTCTCCACCAGTCATTTAGAATGGAAGAAGCTTCTTGGATGAGAAGGAAAACATTTTCAAAGAAAAAAAACCCAAGAAAGTCCAGCTGCCTTTTGGAAAAAGCACTTTTGGGACAACCGTGACCTGGATGATTGAGAATCTCTGCAGATAATTCAGCTGCTGTTTCATTTTTACTATCACTTTCATGTTCCCCGATGGAACCTCAGAGTTGGTGGGACTTTGGGCTGAAATCCAGGGCTCACACCAAGCACAAGGAGCAATGAGGCTGCTTTATCCTGTTTTGAAATAATGTGCACATTACCATTAAGATAATTAAGTTCAGAGTCCAACTGGTCTATATGCTCTCTTGCCATGAAGACTGTTTCTGCCTGTGTTCAGCCCGAGTCTCATTTCAGAGATAGCTTTTTTTTATTTCCTTTGACTGCACAAAGTGGCACAATGATTTATCTGGCACAATGAAAAAAGACTTGAAGAGGCTTATGTAGGTGAAGGCACTGTCACTTCTCCTTTTATTAAAACTAACCACCAGAAGAGGGGGAAGGAGAAGTGGCATTGAACTGTAGGAATAGACCTATTTTGAAAGAGATCGTTTTGAAAGCTGCAGCATCCAGGTGGGCATTATGCTGTGTTGATGGTTTCTTAAGCAGTTAATATTAATTTGGTGAAACCTGTAGAGGGAATGTAGTGGGAATTTCTTTGTATCTTTGAAGATTTGAGGAAAGGGTGGGGAGCATCAGCTGTTGTTTGTGTTACCTGCAGCACCCAAGGTATTATGTTCTTCAGCTAGTCCAGAATGCGGCCGCGCGAGTGATTGTGGGTGCACCTCGGTTCACCCACATAACACCTATCCTCCGCGAGCTGCGCTGGCTACCTGTTGATCTCCGGGTGCGCTTCAAGGTACTACTTACCACCCATAAAGCCCTTCATGGTAGTGGATCTGGGTACTTGAGAGACCGCCTCCTGCCAATCACCTCCTCGCGACCAATTAGATCACATAGATTAGGCCTCCTCCGAATTCCATCTGCCAGTCAGTGTCGACTGGCGACTACGCGGAGGAGAGCCTTCTCTGTAGTAGCTCCGACCCTTTGGAACGATCTCCCCATGGAGATCCGTACCCTCACCACCCTCCAGACCTTCCGCACAGCCCTTAAAATCTGGCTATCCCGTCAGGCCTGGGGCTAGATTGTAATCCGTCCCCACCCGAATGATGAATGTTGTGTTCTATTTTTAATTATGTATTGTTTTATGTCTCACTGTTGTATCCCCTTTCCCCATGAGTTGTAAGCCGCCCTGAGTCCCCTCAGGGAAAAGGGCGGCCTATAAATAAATTTTCCAATTTCCAATTTCCAATTCTTATAATGTCTGAGTTTGATTTTGAAAAAGACCCTGAATGATATTTCTGGACAGAACTCCCAAGAGAAAAAAAGTGAGGGGAAAATGTTTTGAAATGTAGAAAGTTTAACCCAGTTTCTGCATATGCCATGATTCAGTCATAAAAATATTTCATATTCTAGCATCCAATAGGAAAATACTTTGCCAGTCATCTCCTGATGACTGCTTGTGGAACATATCTTATGTCAAATCACATATCATGATCAGCTTTATCACTTTTCCATAAGTGATAGAAACGAACCAACTGTTTCACTAAACAGTGCTGAATCCGGCCCATGTATGTGAGTCTTCCCCTTATGGGTATCTAATTGGGAACTGCGTTCTTATTTGAATAATACATTGACTTAAATTGGTTGCTCTATGTCGGAATAGCATTAAAATGAGTATTTCTAGATTTGCAAGGGTAACTTTGAACTTTATGGTATTTTTCTCCTATCAAAATTTCCAAAAAAGAACTCCATTGTGCACATATGCATTCCATTACTGGATGCACTTTTGCCTCTAGCTCATGCCTCAGGTTAGTACAAGCCCAATCATACAATAGCCAAATCTACAGCTCCTTAAATTAATGAGGCTTCGATCCTTGTGCTGTATGTACTGCAGACTTACATACTTGCCAAGCTTGATGTTGTTTGGTTCATGTGGGTTTCTTATATAGTATATGCTCTGCTTCTGAATAATTTACTTCTAGAAACTGTACTAGATTAGGATTCCTTCACTTCAGTAGTATTTCTATTATATATCACTAAATAATATATTTCATAACAATCTAGTACAAGAGATAACTTTGCATTGCATCTTTTAGTTTTATTTATTCATTTTAGAAGCGAACTATTTAGAAGCCGAACGTATACCATAAGGCAGTGATGGCTAACCTTTTTGTCGCATGCCAAAAGTGTGCATGTATGAGCGTGTGACAGCACATCTGTCAGGCCTGCAGTTATATTCCTTTTTAGGATCTTTGGCTTGCCATGCTCTCTATTATTTCATTATGCTATTTCATTAGTGTAGTAGTTCGGAGGGGGGAATAGAAAGGAGTAGAATTGTGGAATGTGTTGTTGTCATTCCTTTCTAGAAATCAAGGTAATCTTTTGTCTCCGCACCTCTGCATCTGACTGGAACTAGCTGGGTGGAGATGCCAGCGTGGCTGAAGAAGATTGGACCATGTGATGGATTTATGGGTGGGGGATAAGATCATGAACTTTCAACTGGGTGGAATCCCAGGAAGCTTTAGATTTGGGATTCCACATTTTGTTGCCAACATGTCTGTCTTATTAAAGTGGAATTTTAAGGATAGCTCTGCCTTGGACTCTGATTTAATTCTGCATGATATTTGGAATGCTGACAACACCTGTGTGCCTGTACCCATAATGAAATGCACATGCGACACAAACACATCCTGTGCACCCAGCGCCGTGCACGTGCCTTGCCCCCTCACCCTGTTTTGGCTTCCAGGTTGGTGTAGGAACCTTTCGAGGGCCAAAATGGGGCATGGGGGGGCTAACGAGGCACCCCTGCGCCCCAATTTGGATTCCAGGTTGGTGCCAGAGGCTTTCCGGGCCACCCTGTTTTGGTCCTGGAAAGCCTCCTGCACCAACCTAGAAGCCAAAATGGGGCATGGGGGCAATGCACGAGCCCCCAAAATGCAATGCAAGCAGCCCCGTGCACGTGTCCCGCCCAGTGGTGGGATATGACTTGTATGCCCCGATATGGGCATACCAATGCCTGCTGGGAGCACCATGTACCATTCCGGTACAGTGCCCCGGAGGGCCCACCCGCCCGCTCTCCTTACCTCTATTTGAGCCAACCAGGGCATTTGCGCATATGCACGGGGCATACAGCGCCTGTGTGATGCTTTGTCGAGCAGCTGGAGTATCGTTGGTGGGTACAGAGTCCCTAGGGAGTGGGTGGCATACAAATGTCAATAAACTTCCAAACTAAACTACACATGTGCGTGCTGTGCGTGTGCACGTTGTGGACGCCCGGCCCCGTTGCAGCATACCGGTTGCAACGGGAGCGGGAACCCACCACTGGCCCCGCCTCCCGAGCATGCACAGCAGAGACCCAAAGACCAGCTGGCCGGCAGGAGGTGTGCACACATGCACCATGGAGTTGGGCTGGGGCGATGGCTGGCATGCCTGCAGAGAAGGCTCTGCTTGCCTCCTGTGGCACATGTGCCATAGATTCACTATTGCGGCCATATAATTTACATTAAAAATGTAGGATTGACAATTGTACATAAAAAATTCAGTATCTTCTAAGAATCTGAAGTACCCTTTCAGTGGTCTTGCTGTGCACTGAACAAATTTTAACAATATGAAGGATTAAATTGGTCTGGAATTTCTTGCCTGAAATTTCTTATCTTATACGGAAAGGCTCCTGAATCTGTTGTGTTTAGGGGCACTGCCAAGTGCCTTTTGGGGGGTAACTTTTGTATCCCATGGCATAATTTGCATATTTGTATATGCACCTATGCATGTGTATTAAAATATGCTCATCATTTCTATTAACGTCCTAATTTCTATCTAATATTCCTCACTATGGAACAAGCTGCCTTCTCATTTAATTTCCCTCAAACACCATTGCTCATCCTGAATCTTGTTGTTTATTCACTTGTGTGGCCTCAAATGTCCCAGTACATCAATTAACTACTGTTATCTAAAGATAGATATGTTAAATAGCCTGCCCTTTCACATAAATGAATGCATCAGAACATCAAGCATATTCCGCTGCTTCACAATTAGCCGAAATGGAAATGGGAAGTAAGACAGGAAGACTTTATTAAGCTTTTTCCTGGATTAACTGGCAGGACCAGACACAGAATTCAGACTATGTGTAAGAACACATGAAAAGCCTTGTGTCAGGAAGCAGTGGCCACATTATCCCCAGGAAAGCCCAATGCCGTCCCACATCTTCTCTTTTTGATATAGTTAGCACAATTTGTACCATGTTGATTAAGAAATTGTAAAGTTTCACACTTGGAGAGGATCAGTGGTAAAATTCAATTTTTTGTAACTACCGGTTCTGTGGGCGTGGCTTGGTGGGTGTGGCAGGGGAAGGATACTGCAAAATCTCCATTCCTACCCCACTCCAGGAGGAAGGATATTGCAAAATCCTCATTCCCTCTCCAGTCTGGGGCCATCCAGAGGTGGTATTTGCCAGTTCTCCAAACTACTCAAAATTTCAGAACCTGCTGTATTTCACCCCTGGAGAGGATCAGATTGGATACCATGCTGAATCTGGTATAGGAGGGGTATATAATAGGGCCGTGTTCTTTTTTGAAGCCATCTAAGTTCAATGCCCTCACAGGAAATGCTGGGAGATGGTGTCCAAACACATCTGGAGAGCATTATCTTGATCAAAAGCCCTCTTCTTGAGAACTGTGAGGTATTTATTGTAACAGCAATCACCCATTCATGAGAAGGAATTTCTCTGGAACCATCTGCAAGTTTTGTTTGAGCTTCTTCACATGCTCCAGTCCTGAACCTCTCAGTGTTTCTCAGATGCTTTCTGCTCACTTGCTGGATACCTTCTAGGAACACTTTACCTTTGCTGATACTTGGTAAGAGCTTGCTGCATTTGGAATGTTATAGTCAAATGGATTCTTCTATATTGTGATTACTGTATCTAGTCTTTATTCTTATATATTGCTGCAATTTGTTGTGTAAAGTAGGGATGCTCTGCTGATAGTTTTCCAGTTGTAAGAATGCTGGAAGAAGACAATCTGTGACCGTGAAGATTTGATCACTCTGTATTGTAGGAGATTTGTATGATGGGATAAAGAAGTTAATTCCTATTTCATAATCTGAAGCAAAATATCCTTCTCTATGATGACTTCTTATCCCAAGTTTATGCGGGTGTGAAGCATTCAAGAGAACAAAAATTAAAACACAGAATCAGTAGAATTACTGGTATCCCACAAGCGATGATCAGTTTGATGAAATACTGAATATAAAACAAAGAAAAGGCCAAGATATACATGATGATCACTATTGAAAAGTCCTGCTACAAAGTCTCTTACCCAACACCATGGAAGAGAGCTGAAATGTATGGAGAGAGTATGGGAATATTTAAGAATTTGGGACTTTAAATACCCTCACATTGAGTTTGAAAAATAAGAATCCAACCAGAATGATCTTATTTGTTTAATTATTTACTTATTTTATAAAATTATCTTTATATACTGATCTTCCTGGGGGCAGGTCTAGAGCAATGTACGAGAGAAAAACTTGACAGAAAAATAAATCTGATTTCACATACTGCAGCGTTAAATCACTTATTAATACTAAAGTTTTGCAAACCTAGCAGAGCAGTTTGGTCCTGGGAGGCAGATATATCCAAATGAAGAATATTGTTAACTCAATTATTTCTTCGAACTACTGCAGTTGGAATGGTTAGAGTTAGTGAGATTACATTGGGGTGCTCCAACAATTTCTCATTATCAATACCATCAAATGCTATTAAGAAATTGAGGAGAATCAGCAGTGGACCACCCCCATTTTCCTCTCACTAAAGACAATCATTAGTTCTGTATCCATTGGAAGAAATGTCCTTCAGGGTTCACTTCCAAGTGGGGAAAAAGACACTAGATTCATGGAAGTTGCTTGGAAAGAAGGTTTATTGATGATGGACAGGACCACATGGTTTGAGGTCCTGGGGGGAAAGAGAACAGATGCTGAAAGTGCCCTGGTTTTATGCCCTCTCTGGGCTTTTGAATTTGAGCTTGTATTCTGATTGGTTGTCAGACTCCCATGGGGCCATGCAACTCTGTAGGTTGTCCAGGCTTGGTTGAGCCTTGCTGGATGATGTAATCTTCCCAGGTGCCATGTGGTGAGATGGGTAGAGGGCTAACACTATCATGTCCTGAGGGCCATGTCTTAAACCCATCATCCTGGAGCTGAAGGGGGAGGGGAGCTGCAAGAAGCTGCTTAGTTTTTAAAACAAGTTTCTCCTTTTCTCATCCAAGGAAACATAATATTCTGCCTTTTTAATATTTCCTACAATGTTTCATTCTTATAGGAGAGGAGTGGGTGCTAACTTCCTACATATCCAAGCCTACTACTAGAAATACATTTAAGTAATTGGCTCATCCAAATCTTAATTAATTATACCCCTCCTGAAACATATCCTTTCCCTTACAAAAACATTTCAGGAAACTGAATCGAGCTGGAATCGATGGTGTCTTAATTGCCTGCAATTAATAAATACAATTAACACCTGGCACTGAAGCATGTAAAAAATAATAATTCCAAATCAACATTCTCCAAACCAGCACCATCTGGGTTATTGGATCCCAACTCCTATAATTTTCAGTTAGCACAATTTGTACCATGTTGACTGAGAGCTGCAGAAATTGTAAACTAACCACTTGGAGCGCACCAGATTGGAGTAGGCTGATCTAAATATAGAGCACTGGTGGAATGTCTGAGGCAAGGCCTTGGGTAATGAATGGAGACCAGAGTTATATCCTTCCCTTCTTGTGAGGACTGGAAAATAAGCTCTGGACTTTGGGGTAAAGAATGTGTCACTGACCCAGTAGACTAGGAAGTGAAACTTATAACCCCATCATTTGTTCTTCTCCTCAAAGACACATCAGTCTAAATATGAAATCACATTTGGATTGGTCAGAGTTAAAACAGGAACTGCACTAAAATCATTTTTAAAAAAGAATTTAATAAAGTTTCAAAAATAAAAGGTTAAAATATAAAGTTGCAACAAAAAGGGGGAAAGTAGAGGAAGGGGATACCAGGGAACGTTTTAAAAAATGACACTTAGAACACCATCAAAGATAACGTAGGAAAAATTACAGGAAGTAACATTATTTCCAACTCTTCAATACAGATTCAGTTATAAGATAAAGCACATTTTTGTTTTATTTTAACAAAAAAACAAAAAATATGAAACACACACACATATATACATCAAACAGTTAAATAATATATAATATATTTTCTTAGACTAAATAAAACATATAATCATAAATGTATCATAACTCCACAAATACTATCATCAAATATCCATAATAAAAAAATCTGATATTTTAAATTTAAATAAATACTTAAAAATCTAAAATAAATGTATATCTAATAAACTCCAACAGGACAAAGCATTTCTATAACCAAAGTATATCTAATCAATTATCAAATCCCAAAGTCAAAACTTCATTTTTATCTTTATAAAGCAAAAAGTCCAAATGTGGTTTCCATACAAAAAGAAAAGCAGTCAATTCTTTATCTTTAGTCAAGGCGATCAGTTTTGTCATCTCGTCCAGTTCCATTAACTCCATAATCCATTTTTCCTATGTGGGAATTCATATTTCCTTCCACCTCAGTGAATGTAGAGCAGCAGTTATCATATAAGTACAAAGCCCCATACTTTCTTTGAGTCTGCTTATCCATCCAACATAAAAGGAAAAATTTTGGTTTCAATTGTACATCAATTTTAAGAATATTCTGCATCAAACACCCCTCCCCCATCACCATCTGATGACAATATTTCTTAGCACTTTTATAATTTTACATAAATGATAAAAAGTGTCCTTACATTGGTTACATTTTCAACATTGACAGTATATTAGGCATTACGGTAAATTCAAACCGTGCATCATTTTATAACCTTCTAAAATGTTAATGCCCAAAAGTCATTCAATTACCTATTTAGGTTATATTTTAGGAATATAATCCATCATTCTCCTAATATGTTCTGTTTACAGAATCAAAATGTAGTAAAACCAACTTGTAATTGATATATAAAACCTAAATTGTAAAACAGTCAAACGTAAAGTAACCCCATTCAATAACAATCTCTAGCACTTAAGAACCCTTCATATACAATAGCAGAGTTGGAAGGGACCTTGGAGGTCTTCTAGTCCAACCCTCTGCCTAGGCAGGAAACCTTATACTGTTTCAGACTGATGGCTATCCAACATCTTCTTAAAGACTTGCAGTGTTCACAACTTCTGGAGGCAAGCTGTTCCACTGATTAATTGTTCTAACTGTCAGGAAATTTCTCCTCAGTTCTAAGTTGCTTCTCTTCTTGATTAGTTTCCACCCATTTTAAAGATCTATATGTAGATCTGTGGTAAAGGAGAGGACAAGGATTTAAACCCCAAATCAAGAATAATGTAAGGTTAAGTGCAAAATAATGTAAGGTTGTTCAGAATAATTAGAGAATAGTAATCTCAAAGGAAGCTCTACACTAAGAGAATTCTTGGTAAAATGAAGACAAAACCCACAATTGCTGCCCATTTGTCTGGTCTGTTTTGTTTAAATATACACTTAGATCACTGATGGCTAACCTTTTTGTTGTTGGGTGGCAAAAATGCGAGGTTGCACGTGCAATAGTGCTCGTTGGCGCCCATAATGCAAAGCACACCTCCACGTGTGCATGGGTGCACAACCCCCACGCTCCCCTCCACACGCACCGCACTACTCGCCTTCAAGCTGAGCTTGGTATTTCCCCCGGGGGCCCATGGAAGGCCGTTTTCATCCCCGCAAGCTCCAGGAAAGCCTCCGGAGCCTGGGGAGGGCGAAAAATGGGCCCAACCAAAAGTTTGGAAACGCATGCCAGCAGATATGGCTCTGTGTGCCATGCATCACGGACTTAGATTATGCTTGAACTTGCTTATTTGTAAATACAGTAACTATTTAACTTTGAGACTGATTTTTTAAAGTCTTCCTACACCACCACATTTTTTTGTTCATTGTTTTCCCTGCATGCAACTTTTCAGTGTCCTGAAGTATCTTATACCTCGATCTTGAAATCACTTTTACATGTAGATTGCTTGAGAGGAATTCAATTCACAAACCAGAACTTGCTATACTCTTTGAACCCAAAATCTATCTAAGCATCCCAAAGGGGCCTGGATAAACACAAGTCTATCCATCTTCCATCACTTTGCTTACTGAACGAACTTATGATTCTACTATGGAGTAAAAGAAAAAACTAACAAATTCAACTTGGCCGCCAAAACATGCTAATTTACAGGACCATTTTCACAATTCTCCATTATAAGAAGGGGGGGTCAGCTTTCATCTCTCCCTTCTCCCATTTTTAACCTTTAAATGCTTCATTATCACTATTTCTTGTTCCTTTTTTGCATCAGACATTTACCCTATGTTTATCCAGAACTTGCTTTTATTTATTTTTTGAAAGCTGCAGCATACTTGATAAATGTAGGAATTCTCCCTTTTGGAAATCACCAAAACTAATTTTTTACATAGGAGAAAAAATTTAGGAGAAGTTACAAAAGGAAAATTATGAATGAGAGGATGACTTGAAAAAGCTGAGTGTGCTTTATTAGTTTCATTGCCTGACTAAGCTGATGACTCAGTGTGTGGAAAGCAGTGCAGATAGAACTGAGCTGGGACAATTTGATGGCAGAGTAGATGGATACCCCATTCACTATGGACAAAAAAAGTACTCACTATGGGGGAAAACAGGCATTCTCATTTCATTCTGATAATGTTATTTGTCCGAAAACCCAATGATACAAGTATGTTCCTTTTCATAGGTACAAAAGAAAACAAACATCACTCCCAAAATTGTCATCAAGGGGAAGATAAAGTAGCAGCAACTAACACTTAAATGTGAATTGGCCATGCAGGAATGATTGGAGGAAATAGTATGTTTACCAAGATGACGATATTTTGGTAGTGAGATAAACACAGAGCTAGAAAACAAAAAAACACATACACACATTTACACATGCAAAGAGAGAGGGAGAAATAAAGAGAGGGAGGGAGGGAGATAGAACCACAGGAAAGTATCAGTGGGAAAAATGTTAAACAATACAGTAAATGATAAATTTCTCCAACAAAAGTAAGGAGGAAACTAGTTATTCTTACATTTAGTATGTTTCCACTTCCCAGAAACTAATAGTGACAACTTGTGTAACAAAGTAAATAACAGGATAATAGAATGACTTTAAAACACTTAAAAGGTTTATTTCTCTCTCTACTCCAGTGAATCTGACTTAATTGCTTCTGCTTTGTTTGTTTCAATTATCAAAGCTGTCTAGGCTTTGTCTCAGCAGAAGGAAGGGTCTGATTGATCTTGTCTGGGAATAGAAGCTACACAAAATTGGGAGCCACTAAAAATGTTCTGAACTATAGACTAACAGTGGAAATAAAAAATAAACAAAAACAGACATATACTTGTTAAGAAAACTGGTGGGATGTCTTCACAGATTCACCAGGGGTTGGATTTGTCTTAAGACGGCCTTTACTTACATCTTTAATTTTGGTGAGACTTGAGAAAACTCCTCTACAGTCAAGGAACAATTATTCTCTACAACTTTATAGCCCTTTCAATATTACCATTTATACTACAGTGTAGGGCAGTCTAAAGCATTTCACTCCTGAAGAGAGGGAAAACAACCTCTCACGCTAATGAAAGTGGTATTTTGGTTTTACTTCAAATGTTGGTGTGTCCTTTATGGGGGGAGGGGCATATTTGATTGAATGGTTCATAGCTCTATATTTTGGTAACTGGTAGTTTAACTTTTTATATTTTAACTGTATGTAAATATGTAACTGTAAGCTGCCCAGAGTTACCCTATGGTAAGATGCATGGTGTTAGATCGGGTAATGGAAAGGCACGCACAGGCTAACGGTAACAACAGCTCTTTATTAAGTCAGTAGCAACTATGTACAATCCAGCGAAAGTTGAGTCTGACAGCAGCCCTTTTATAGGGAGCTGTCAGACCCTTCGACCAATGAGATTAAACCTCTGTTCCCGCCGGAACAGAGGACCTTGGTGGAAACCATTATAGCCGAAGCTAGTATCTAACACCCCTCCCCTCTTAGATGGAGTAATCCGACTGGTTACGTAGTCACGCAGGTAGGTGGGCTTTTTGGTAGCTCTGCCTGACCTGCGCAGTTCAGTCGGAGGGTGTTCTTTGGACAGGTTGGACCGACCTGTTTGCTCCACAGCTCCACTTGGTGGAAGCTCCTGGAACCTTTCACAGGCCGTGGCTGCAGCTTCTAGAGCAGGTTCGCTCGGAGCTCGCTGCAGGCTGCAACACAACCAGATAAGTTCCCCGGTACCCTCAGGCTTGAACTCCCTGTGGATGGGGTGAGTTCTTGCTCCATTTGGGTAGGGCTTTGGCTAACTCATGCAGGAGTTATCTCTGGTTGTCTAAGAGTGGAGTTGGAGAGACAGCCACAGAGTTGGTCAATGTGCCTTCTCCAATTCCAACGGTCCTCGAGCTCTACAAGATAAGAGCGAGGCCCAGTGATGCCTATCACTGTGGCAGGAATCCACAGAGTTCCCCTGCTGTAGTTGTGGGCGTAAACTGAATCCCCTACGCTAAAGTTCCAAATTTTGCAGCACTGGCAGATAGCGTCGTGGAAACGGCAAGCCGATCGGGCATGGTATCCTCCGCAGCTAGCGCAAGGTGGGAAACACTGTTTGAATTTGCGCGCCGGCTTGGTACAGCTACTGCGGCAGCTGTCATCTTCTTCTCCTTCTGAGCTCTAAAGCTCTGCAGACTCGTGATGAACGTGTGTGTTCTTTCGCGCGTCTTGTGGAGTGCTTTGGCGCTGCAGGTTTCTGTTGACTTGACAGCCGATTCTGATGCCCTGGCTTCATCCAAGGCAATTTGTAGAGTGAGGTTAGATTTGGCGAGTAACCTCCTCTGTAAATTAATGTCCCGCACACCGCATATGATGCAGTCAAGAATGAGCTCGTCAAGGTCTCAGAACTCGCAGTACGCTGCGGCCTTTTGTAGCGCCGCAACGTACTTGTTGATTGATTTGCCTTCCTTCTGGTTGCAAATATTAAATTTGCGGACGTGCTTAGACGGCTTGGGAGTGTAGTGAGTCCTCAGTGTCTGCTGGAGCACGGACCAAACGACTGATTGTAGCGCCATTGGTTCTGACAGGTCTTTGGCAATTTCGAACACTTCCCGTCCACAGTAACCGAGGAACATGTTCTTCTTGTGGCTTTCAGAAAGGCCCATGAGGTTGTTGGCTTCGAGGCAGCAGTCGAACCTCAGCATATATGAGTCCCAGTGCTCGGTGACTGGGTCATACAGAGTCGGTGGGGCGTGAATGGCCATTTTGTGTTCTGAGGGTGTTTTGAGTTTGCCACTCAAAAAATGGCTGCTCAAAGCTGCGCTGAGCTCCAGCCTGGATTTACTTGCTGGATTGCTACGCTCTTTTTGGTCTGCCTAGTTGCCTTCCAATCCCACTTTCGTCGCCAGTGTTAGATCGGGTAATGGAAAGGCGCACACAGGCTAACGGTAACAACAGCCCTTTATTAAGTCAGTAGCAACTATGTACAATCCAGCGAAGGTTGAGTCTGACAGCAGTCCTTTCATAGGGAGCTGTCAGACCCTTCGACCAATGAGATTAAACCTCTGTTCCCATTGGAACAGAGGACCTTGGTGGAACCATTATAGTTGAAGCTAGTATCTAACACATGGCCAATACATTTTATAAATAAATAAAATAGTTGCTCTTATATCTCTAATATATGCCAGAAGAATTGGGCCTTCTTACTTATTTGATGGCTGACTGTTACACTGAGCATGAATGTGCAGGTATCCTTGTAAGAAGAACCAATGAATTTTTATGTTGTTATTTTAGAAAGCAACAATCAAATTTCAGTACCGTAAAGCTAACAAGGGATTTATTTATTACATTTTAATCCTATTTTTCTCTAATTAGACCAGCAACAACAGGCAAGTGGAGATGTACAGTATTTAAAAGAGAGGAAAGAGATTCCCAAAGAGCAAACTTTAATTACTCTTACTGTAAAACCTCAAATGGAAATTTGTTGTTTCTCAGTTTCCTCTTGGTGTAAAATATTCAATGGAACAAACTGCTACATTCATGTACATAATTTTAAAGACATAGACCTAGGATGACACAGCCACATCACGTCTATCATGCTCAATGATCCATCCGAGTTCCATATATGTCTATGTGTCCTGTTGCAGTTAATTAATCAGCACTGCGAATGCGGAAATTTTTTTGGGTTGTCATTGTACACCCTAACTTCATTGTTCTTCTACTGGATTTTCAGACATGGACGTCCTCTCATTCTTAATGGTAGTTTCTACTTTTATTTTTTTCTTGCAGAGAATTTACAAATTCTTCATGTGGAATACATTGCATGCTTTCCCTCATCTGGAAACCTGGATTTGGCTGTTTTAGGTTATTGAGAATAATTAGCATCCCAGTAAAAAAAAAAAAAGTAGCTTTCATGCTTGGCTTCTGTCCATTAACATAATGTAAATAGTCCTCTTGGGCCCACTAACTCTTTTTCATGACAAGCCCCCAATCTAATAAGGCATAATAATAAGGCCTGTATTCTCCATCAAAAGAGAAACTCTATTGACCCAAGGAGCAAAATCAGTTATTATCAAGCCTGATTATTATGTCAAACCAAGATCAAATACTAATACTTCTTTTCCAAGCGGCTCAAGAACAGGTCCAAGAATAGCTCTCTAAATATACAGGTCTTGGATTCCTGATACCAGATTAAATCTACAGTTTCTTTTAATTTAGCAAGGCCCTACAGGGCTGGACAGCTGCCATTCGATCTGTCAAGACAAGAACTATTTTGGGAATTTTTATGATGGAATAATATTTTTTGGATAAACAGACGGAAAGCTTTTAAACAGGGACCTTCACCTCTCAGCTTCTGGTTCACCTCCCTCACCACTGAAAAAGCCACAGTGGCTGCACTGTCCACCTCAAATAATTCTCCTACAACTCTAGTGGGGATAAAGTAAACAGCTGCTTTTTTGCTCTCTTTTTATTAACAGTTCACACAAACAGACACACTAGGAAGAAAAAGTAGCTTTCTGTTCAAAGGACAGGACAAACTATTTACCTCAGGGTTTAACCAGGGCTATCACCAGGGGTGTATAAGATGCTACTCACAATCACCTGACTGAAGCACCACACCTTTTTAAATGTGTCTTGCATTGCAATTAGTTTTAAACAAAATCACAACCCTGTATGGACAGAGAGGTGAGTAGTTTTGTATTTTCAAAAGGCAGGTGTGATAGATAAAAGAGAGACAACTGTGTGTACAATGCAACAGTCTACAACAGTAATGGCAAACCTTTTCGGCGTCAAGTGCCCAAACCGGAACACGCGTGCATGCGCGTGCAGGTGCAGGTGTCAGAGCACCGGAAACCCAAAGACAAGGTGCCCCACCTGTTTTGGGGGTGTTTTTCCGGTGCTCCGGCACCCGCAAAGACCAGCTGGCCGACCCGCATGTGCACACCGGAAACCAGAAGAGCAGCTGCTGATGGCACGCATGCCCAGAGAGGGCTCTGCGTGCGTGCCACCTCTGGCACGCGTGCCGTAGGTTCGCCATCACGGATCTACAACAACTTGAGGACCTTTGCTTTTGCAACTGTTTGTATGGCACAAGGAATTCTGTGTGTATTTTTCAAAAGTTTTTGTACAGGTTTTGTATGATCAAGAGAAGCCAGAAGCAGGCAACAAGATGACCCTTCTCAACTCTTATGAAACCCCAAGGTTTCTTGTATATCTTGTATATCATGGCATGCATGTACCGGTACTAACTTGAATTTGTTGAAAGGCTGATGTTCTATTTTTGACTATTCTTTTACATTTATATTTTAAAACTAAGCTTATTGACATATTATTGTTTTCTATTGACCCTGGATGTTTTAGAGAGTTTTGTTCTGATAGCTTTCAGCCAGTGATGTCAGTGGCAAGTGTTAAATGAATAAATGAACAAATGTCAAAGAAATGACCCAATTACTTGATGGCCCATTTTTAAAACATCTAAATTTATCTTTTAGTTTTCGCAAGCTAGATAGCACATTTCTATATTTAAGCATTATAACTTTACAAGTGCCATATTCCCACACATACTGCTCCCTGTATACTAAAATTTTGGAAATATGAAGATGCTTTTCAAATATATAGTTTTGAAATGCAGTCAATTTTATCTTGCCATTCTTATATGTTAAGAAATAGAACCCTGCAAACTTCAAAAATGATTCAAAATGATCAGATCTAACACAGGGAGAATACCTTTCTGCTATTCATTGAAACAGCCATATAAAACTGAGAAAAGGTACAGCTGTGGTAAAGGGGTGGTTTAAAATATGACTCTTAAAGCATGTTTTAACTAAGAAAGAAACTTGGTTGCTTGAATGCACAGCATTGTTCCCCTGCTAGTTTTGGCACTTAACATTTTGGGGACAGACCAAAAGGGGCAGTAATAATGCAATTTGGGAGGACTTATATACTTATAACTAGGCCCAAGCTGTTCTATTTTTTCCTTAGTTGGATCATACCTTGACTTAAGATTTTAATTTTCAAAATTTCAAAATGGTAAAAAAACCTCTGACAACATTCTAGGAACCCTAAAAATGTGTTTTCGTTGCAGACTTTAACCTCCTGTCAATCTTGCATTATTTACGACTTTGTGATCGATTTCCGTGGAAATAATGGGAATAGCTTCGCAAACATTTTATTATAGGACCAGACAGAGAGAGGTTTCTAAAGTACCCCATCCTCAAACATTCTTTAATATTGCACTGCAAGGAATACTTAAGACTCATGTTGATTTTTAAAAAGTGGGAGGATGGCAAGGTGCGCATAGCTGTGTAATCAAAGGAACTGACTCCAGGAAGAATGGTAATAAAGAGGCTTGGACAGAGGTGAATGTTTATGCCTGTGATGGTGAACCTGTCGCATGTGTGCCAGAGGTGGCACGCAGCACTGTCTCTGATGGCACGTGAGCTGTTGCCTCAGTTCAGCTGTGCCGCGCATGTGCGCACGCCTCTCACCAGCCAGCTGGCCTTTGGGTCTCTGCCATGCATGCATGGGGGAAGGGATGGGTGCAGGGGGCCATGTGTGCAAGCATGGGGGCGGGGCACATGCAGGGGGGGGTCGTGTGCATATGTGGGTGTGTGGGTGTCCATGCGCAGGAGAGAATGCATTCCATTTTGGAGGATTGGGTACATGCCCACGTTGGGAACTCGGTCTGGAAAAGATTAGCCATCACTCATTTATGCAATACTGTTCAATCTCTGTCTGTTTTCTGGTGTTTAAATCTCTCTTTACCCCCAATGCCTTAGTACTTGTCAATGAATCACTCCGAATAATTATACACTATCCAGGGAATCTGTGTCTTTACCTGAATGAGCAGCAGGAACCAGGCTTTAGAGGATAATAGGGGCCCTGACATCAGAAAACAGGGAGTTATGTGGTAATGGTGAGGGAATTTGCTTACAAAAACAGTAGCCTCGGCTAACAAGTCTGCTTTGTGTTAGTTGGAAGGGCAGGCTCCAGTCTTTACCGATTTGTCACCTCTCCAGACTGGTTGAAAGAGAAAATGTCTTTTTATTGAAGGTTGAAAAGAAAACCAAACCTCTCACTGAACATTGTCCTGGGCAGCATTAACTATTTACTAAGCTGCAGATAGCCTGAAGAGGATGTTGTAGGAAATAAATACTGCATATGTTGGTTGAAGATGTGACTCTGAATGTCTGCATAAATGTATGTGCACTTATTAACCATGACTTGTCAAGTTTTTCCTAGATGATTTTTATGATTAAAAATCCACCTAATAACTGTCCTTATGACACTAAGTGATATTAAGTGTTGGCCAATTTTGTGGCCAAACCAGGTTCTAGAGTTTGGTAAGCAACTGTCTTTCAGGCTGGTCTACTTTCCAGGTTGACCCTTATTAACAGACTGCTCTGAATGCTCTGAAGGATTCATACTCCTTAAATTCTCGTTATTGGTACAAAAGTTCTCTAGCAAAAGAAAAGATAGTAATATCTCTCCTAAAGTGATCCTATCTTCTAAGTCCCTACTGTATATCACAATACTCAGGGTTTTGAAAGGGTACCTATTTCAGTCAAACTACATATTTTATCTGCAAATGTTTTTCTCCAATTATTTTTTTCTTTCAGAAATTAAGCAGACTTCAACTTTTCAATAGAGGCAAATGCCCTTTGTGGATGGGGAGCTGGTACTAATCCTACTGTTTTTCAGTTTCAGACAGAAATCTTTCATCCATCCAAGTTTCATCCATATCAGTTTTTTAATCAGTTCTTTTTTTATCTATAGTCTTTGATTTTATTCAGATTATTTTGATTTATTTAGTTCTATTTGGATTGTTATTGTTGTTATTCTTATTAGCTAATTTGGTGTAGTGATTAAGGCACCAGACTATGACTTTTAGTCACACCTTAGGAATGAAGGCAAGGGGATGATCTTGAGCTAGGAAGATCTCAGGCAATGGCAAACCACTTATGTAAATCCTATGTAAGAGGGCTGAAAGCCCTATGAAGCGGTATATAAGTCTAACTGCTATTGCTATTGCTAAATCTTGCCAAGAAAACTGCAGGGACTATTAACAGGCTGTCACCAGGAGTCAAGATTGACTTGAAAGTACCAAGAAAAAAAATGGTGTACTATAAGTCATTTGAAATTGTTAAGAGCACTGCTGAAAAAGTTAAAGTAAAAAAATAATAAGTAATTATTCATTCAGGAACTAATCAAGGAGACAAGCAGCCTAAGGAGAAATTTCCTGACAGAACAATTAATCAGTGGAACAATTTGCCTCCAGAAGTTGTGGATGCTCGAACACTGGACATTTCTAAGAAGGGATTGGACAAACATTTGTCTGAAATGCTATAGGGCTTCCTGCCTGAGCAAAGGATTGGACAAGAAGACCTCCAAGATCCCTTCCAACTCTGCTATTTTGTTATTCTGTTAATTTGTAGTCCTTCAAATTCTAAATATTCCCAATAAGCTTGATGATATCTAATTCATTGTATTTTCTTATGACTTAGCTGTTTCCTAAAAGAAATTTAACAATCAAAATAGTAAAAAGCTCTATTTGGACTCATTTAAGTATTGTCCTATCCTTTGAGTTTAATGAATTTTATCAGATCATTTGATGAAGTTTCACATGCAGGGTAAATATAGATATACTCCCTTACCTAATTCAGTAGGAAGGAATTTCAGCTTTGAGCAGTGTAGTTTACAGCGAGATAGGCAAAAATTTGGTGAACAGTTCAGGATCAAAACTTCAAATCTGAGCTACCACACCCTCTTCAAAAATCTTGTGGTACATTTGAACCCAATAAACTGATTATCGGGTAAAGGATTGCCGATAGCTTTTTAAAAGTGCATTAAGTGTTGAGACGCACCACTTAATGGCACTTAAGAAAAAAGTTTCTATCTACAATCGTTTACGCGATAATCGGTATGTTGGAGTTCAAATGTACAATACTTTTTAATATTTCAAAGTGTTATTCAGTCAGCAGCATTCCGGTGCTGATGCCGTTCAAATGGATGCGTTTCCCATCCTCCCCAGCCGATACAGATATATTGGGTGGGGATAAAGGGAAATGCAATCCAATAGCTCGCGGCTATTGAGGCAATTCCCAAGCAGCGGACAAAGCAGCGGGTTGGGCCCAGGTACCGCCGTCCAAAATGGCATGTTGGTGTAGGACTCCTCACCGGCTCCTACTCTTTTAAGGGTTCCTTTCTCCCTGCCTTTCCTCCAAAAGTACGTCGCGACACAAGTTCCAAGTTTGGATAAACAACCTCACTTTTTAATATTCTTTGTTCCGGACCTTGTGAGAACCCTCCAACGTTTTCTAAAGGCAGCCGCTCCGCTTTCTCCGCTCTTGGGGACCCTAATCGGACGGCCTCCTTTCTTGGCACTGCTGCCTGTGCTCCGCAGACACGCGGGGATCCTACAGCTCCGCGTTTTCTGCCTCCCCACCACGTGGGCACTTTCCTCCCGCCAGTTCTGCAAAGACCTTTTCTGCCAGGGAAAGAGCAGCGCCCTTCGCACCGGCTCCCGGTTGAGAACCAGGAGGAGGAGAGGGGAGGTGATCCTGGCAGACCCAGCTCGGCTGTAGCAGAATATCCCAGCCACCAGCTCATAACGGCCCTTTCCCGCTTCCCGGCCTGCCTGCTTGTTCTCTCCCTGCCTCCTTCCGATCTCGGAAGAAATCCCGCCTGCTGGCTTGCTCCAACACTTCTGTTGTGATGCTGTTTTCCCCCGTCGCTATGGGCCGGGATTTCCAGCAGAGAAAGGCGGAGGGAGAGCGACGAGTACGGGGGGGGGGAGTGTAAACCAAGGCCTCCGATGGTGATAGGGGAGGATCAGGGGACTCGAGAGGGACGAGAAGCTTCTTTACTTTGCAAATAAGGGGAAGGGCTGCTGGGGACGGAAGTGAAGGACGCGCGGGTCGCACCTCTCCCTCCGTGCGGGGGTACGTGCCATTTCCGTCCCGATCCCTGTGTGTTTGGAAGAAGTCGGTGCCTGCCTGTTGGAAATTATAATCTCCCGAAGCCTCTTAAAAAGCAGGAGCCAAACTTGTCCGGTCATCGCAGTCCTAAAACAGATCAAAGCAATTTACAGGATTCCTCGTTAGAGGTTTACTCAGATTCAAAACACACTTTCGTGTAATAATGGGAAAGGTTCTTCCTTTTACTATAGGCCATTTTCCCTGTTTTCCGAGCGTCTCTTCCAACCCAAATAAATAAAATATACCAAGCTTTTGCTGGATTCATTTCCCATTATCCCCCATCGTCATGGCCATTGTTAAATCGGCTGGGATTGTCCAGTTGAGAAAAGTCTTCAGTAATCAGATCCTATGCTTTATGCCATAGTGCTTTGCGACATCACAGTATGGTTTCTGGTAATGAATTCTTCCCTTCTGATTCAATAAAACACTTTCAGGTACAGCAGACGTCTTAACTTTAAACAGTGCCAAAGTAAGACATGATAAAATCATTTCAGAGCGTAACATACTTTTATTTGTTCAATTTAATATGGGCACATATAAGGTAGTATGGGAGACACGGTGGTTCAGTGTCTAAGATGCTGAGCTTGTCGATCAGGTTGGTAGTTTGGTGGTTCGAATCCTTAGCGCCACACAACAGAGTGGGCTCCTACTTGTCCCAGCTTCTGCCAACCTAGCCGTTCGAAAACACAAAAATGCAAGTAGAAAAAGAGGGACCACTTTGGTGGGAAGGTAACAACATTGCACGCACCTTCGGCGTTTAGTCATGCCGGTCACATGACCACAGAGACGTCTTTGGACAGCGCTGGCTCTTTGGCTTTGAAACAGAGATGAGCATCCCCCCTAGAGTCAGGAACGACTAGCACATATATACAAGGGGAACCTTTACCTTTACCTATATAAGGTAGTGTTGCATTCAGATATCAGGAAACCATGCAGAAATAGAGCAGATTGATTTCATTCTATAAACTATATTTAAACAGCCTTACCTTAATGGTGATACCTTTTTGTTGCTGTGGATGTCTGTTGCTGAAGACAACTGTTGCCTACAACCTTACCTTGCTTGTCAGATTTTCAGAACTGGCTCATTTTGCAGAGTACTGGGCACAAAGACACTTATATATTCCATGTAAGTCTATATGAAATGTAGCTGAATGTTTTAAACCTGGATGACTGGTTTCATATTATTTCAGAATGCAGAACATAAAATAAAGCGTGGCACGACAACAACCGCGCTCGACTAAGCCGTGCCCGATTAAACCGCGTCGCTGACGTCATCAACAGGGCGGCAACAGCGAGCGCGGAGAAAGAAAGGCGCTTTAAATAGCGCTTTGAAAGCAAGCTGATTCAACTTAAGGTAAGGGTTAGGGTTAGGGTTAGGGTTAGGGTTAGGGTTAGGGTTAGGTTAAGGGTTAGGGTTAGGTTAAGGGTTAGGTTTAGGGTTAGGTTAAGGGTTAGGTTTAGGGTTAGGTTTAGGGTTAGGTTTAGGGTTAGGTTTAGGATTAAGTTGAGGGGGGTTAGGTTTAGGGGTTAATTTTAGGTTTAGCGTTTACAGCGTGCTTCTGTCTCCGCGCTGTTGTTGCCCTGTTGATGACGTCAGCTACGCAGTTTCGTCGAGCGCGGTTTAGTCAAACACGGTTTTGTGGTGGAACCAAAATAAAGGATTTAAGTCACAGGAAAGCAGATTTCATCTACAAATTGATCAATCTCCAATATCCATTCACATTGTAATGTGTTACCTTGTGCATATTTACCTGAAACCATTGAACAAAGCAGTTCTGAGAAGACACAAATAGGATTAGGTTTCTCTGTGCAAACACATGCGTTTGAAATATTAAAAGGAACAAAAGTTGCAAGGCATCTGACAACCCTCAAATGCACATACACACACTCGATTTTTATTAGCTGGGTTCATTAAGCTTCACAAAACAATATAAAAACTCAATTGAAAATTCATAATGAAGATGAAGGGGGATTTACCATAATTCAAGCTGAAGATCACCATCTCCTTAAATCAGGAACTGCAGGCTGAAAGAATATCACATGCATCATTCCTAATGGTAGAACATCTGCCCAGTATGGGTTCTTTTTAAACTTCCCTTTTTTTATAAACAGAGAGCAAAGTGATCTACTCTTGCGTTGAGAAGGTATGCATCTATGGCTGTGTTCCAGTAGAATCAGAATCAAATAATACTGTTTATTTGACGTTAAATATTGGTAAAATACTTTATAGGGTAGAAACTCCTTTGACCCAAACTTTACCAGGTTTAAAAATAAATTTAATGTTAGGATCTACAACAAATGTGAAAAAGCCTTATGATGGTGTCCCAGAATAGCCCTTGGAAACAAACACAGGGGAATCCTAAAACAGATTGGCCAAGTCTAAATCCTCAGGATAGATTGTGTTGAAACTCACAAATTTCTAAAGGTGTAATCTAAATGAACCTTTTTTTAAAAAAAAAGGACTAAATGTAAACATATTAACACTTTTGTACTATTATGAAAGAAGGATAACAGATATTTAAATTAACAGGAAAGATTGACTGTACGTTGACCTACTTTGAAAGAGTTAGTACACTTAACTGTAATCAATGGGACCTCTTAGAATAGACTAAAATGTCAATCAAGAGTCTCCACCCACCCCAACTATGAAATCCTATATCCAGCCACTAGTGTTTTTAACACTCTTTGCAAGGAGGCAATGAAGATAATGTGAGATGGGCAGCTATGTAAATTTGATAAATAAAATAAAGGCAAGGTCAGAGTTCTGTAGCATGTGAACCTTTGGCTTTTCCAGTGAAAAGAAAAAATGTTGAAAAGCTGTGGTTTACTGCTGTGAGTCTAAGGGTAATGGTGGATATAAATCTAATAAGTCATTACGTAAGCAAGCAAGCCTCTGAAAGGCTTCTCTCTAAGAACCTGGAAGACTTGTTAGTAGTAGGTTCGGAAGTGATACAAGGAAGCTTTGTGGTTTTACATTTATGCTTTATATTTGTGTATGTATATCCCCCTCACCCCAGCCAGATTGGTTGCTAAAAGTCCAATCTTCTTCCATCACTATTTAGAAATTGGGAATTTTTTTTTTAATGTGGGAGAAGATTTTTTTTTTTTAAAAAAAATACTTTCTCCATCATTACTCTCAGCCATTCAAAAAGATCAGTTAGAGCTTAACTATTTTTGTGGGCAAATGTAGCTCTTATTTTCACCAACAGAGATTATACATGAATAGAGGCTGGCTCTCATACTCCTAACATTTTAGCGGAAAAGTAGGCTGCTCCTGTACACTACAGACACTACATTATTCCCAGTTTTGACCCACACGCTTCTCAAATTTATATGGCTGCCCATCTCATAAAAAGTGACTCTGGATGGTATGCAACAATTTATTAAAACAATAAATGTATTAAAATTGTCATTATTAAAATATAAAAAACCACCAGGCACAAGAGAGAGAATGTTAACTACAGTAATAGAGCTACCTCAAGATCACACCAGGCCTGATGACAGAGCCAGGTCTTGAGGGACTTCCGGAATATTAACTGGGGATGGAGCTAACTTCCCTAGGAGGTGGGAGAGTTTTCCATAAGGTTGGCACCATGGCAGAGAAGACCCGCCTACTGAGATCCCCTCAAGATGGGACCCACAGTCCTCTCTGATGGATCTGATGGGATGGGCAGATATAATCATGGAGAGCCTGGTTTCAAAAGAAATTTAAATAGAATCTAAAGCTATATGTTTGAGGCAATTATGCAACACGTGGTAAAGAATGTTTAATAAAGATAAATGTTCTAGTTGGTCTAGGTCAGAGATGTTAAACTCATGTCACGGTGGCGTCATGTGATGTATCGGGACTTTTTCCCCTTTCACTAAACCGGGTGTGGCCAGCGCAGGCTGGGAGTTTGACAGCCCTGGTCTAGGTCCTAAGAGTAAGGAAGCAATCACTGGTTTCAGAAAAGGAACAGCTATCAATAATTTCAAATCAGTGAGTTGAGAGCTATTTGTAGTATGCAAAATAACTATGGGAAAATTAATCTGAGGCACATCAAATTAGATGGCACCATAAATCAAAATTTACCTTCTGATTATCGGTACTTATGATTGAGAATTTTGGGTCGCATTGTCTCATATAAACAAACATACTGTATAAGAAATAAAATGTCACATCCTAACATTTTTTTAGAAATATAACCATTTGTGAATGAAGCAGAGCTAATCACGTGATGCTATTGGTAATTCACATTTGACTTCTTGTCAACATTTTTCCACTAGCAAGTGGAAATCTCCCCTGATTAGCAGCTGACATTGCCTAGATTTGTCATAAGCATGCTTCAATTCCAGGCTTTTTAAACACCAATGGCCACTTAGAAATCTGTGCCTACAATTACAATTTGTAGAAACACATGTTGATAACTGCAGTAGAATAGGCAAACAGTAGAAGAATGGTTACAGTGTTCTACCAGCTAAAAGCTATGGCCTGATCAGAAATATAATTATTGTTCGAGAGAAACCAAGTGAAAAGTACAAAGTTTAAGGAAGTACTCATTTATATAATCACATGATTTAGTCATAAGCTTGAACTTTTCTCTGCAACAAATTAATTGTGTGTATACAGTATACCAATATAGGCTGGAGGTCTTAATTACTTATGGTATCCTCAAAAATGTTTCTTCAAATATAACATTTCCATTGAAGTTCTTCTATAAAGTACCTATTTTTAATATATTCAGTATAAGATTGCAATTTCAAACAAAATATAGTTAATAATCAACAAAAAACCCCATCATTTGGGAATATTTTATGGAATATTCCAGTGCATCTATTGGAACTCCTAGCTATCATTATGCTGGAAATCTAACTAAGCTGGAGTATTTGTATTGTAATTTTGAAAAGTTGATGGTGGGGAGATGTAACATTGATAGCATGCAGGTAGAGTTGAAGTGAGCTCCTATTCCTTTGGTGTAAAGAAAGCAGCTCTATGTAACTTAATCACATGCTTAATTAAAATATATATGATTTTTTTTGAGCTCCTATTCCTTTGGTGTAAAGAAAGCAGCTCTGTGTAACTTAATCACATGCTTAATTAAAATATATATGATTTTTTTTGCACTGAAGCTTATGTGCCTGTTTGAGGGATCACATAGTTTTATAAGTCATATTCTTCATTCTGTATCTTTGTTACATTTCTAAGGCCAGGTGGCAGCAAGCTTAGCTTTTCAAGATTATCCAGGTAGCAGCAGCAGCCAGCTTTTGATTCTTGGTTAAAAGACCAGGAATTCCCAAGATTGTAAACTATACTGGGAAATAAAAAAAAACGAAACCAAAACAACACCTGGAAAGAGAGCAATGTGAATCACTTCCATATTGTGTCTCTTGTACAAACAATTTCAGATCACATACCCTAGGAAGGTAGCATATTTATGCCAATATGTAGAATTTACAAATGAGTGCAATATCTCCCAATGTATTTTGAAAGTGGGTCCAGCAGTAAGATCAATCTTACAAAAAGACAGATTTCATATATATATATATATATATATATTCTTTCCATGCATTTAATTTTATTTTTTAAATTCTGACTTTTCTACAATGTACATTTTATCTTTTTTTGCCTACTTAAACCTATAAACCAATGCATGAAGAGGTACAGTAAAGGGTTAAGAAAAGGAAAGTGAATTGGAGGGAAAAATGCACCTTGGACAATCCACAATTGTCCAGTGTTTTGAAATCCAGCTCTGAATTGCCATAACCAACGGAAAAGAGATCATGGATATATCAGTCTGAAACATCTGGAGGAAATTCAGTTGCATGTAGCTATAAAATCTGTTCATGAAGGCAAACCACAAAACTCAGACCTATTTCTGGTCACCTGCCCCCCCCCCCCCCCAAGACGAATGCATTGATACATGATCAAAAAACCAAATAGTAATTTCATACTTGATTCCACCCCTTTTCTCTGGAATATCTCTGGAGCATGAGTAACTTGCATGCTGCAGAAGTGGAGGAGGATCTATTTCCTTAGTGTCTCCTTGCATTGCCATCTTAGGCATGGATATGTTCTCATTAGGTGGGAAGACAGAAGAAAAGGAGTTCTATTTAGCAAGTGGGACTGTGCTAACTAGAGATGGCATGTATATTTGACCGTATCAAACCTTTAGTGTGTAGATAATAGCCATCTGAAGCAGCAAATTACCTTCTAACACAAAATGCCAAATATAAATTGAATTTCCCCATGCTTTTCTTGTGCCAGCTATTAAAATCTAGCCCCAAAATATTTTAAAGTACTTAGTACTACAGTAATAAAACTAGGATGTTGAAACTTCAGGACTTTTCCTTCATTAAGAAATGAAAATAAATGAAATATGCAGCATTAATCGCTTGTTGGCTCTATTTTTTTAAAAACAGACTGCCTATAGTCTAAAAAACTGGGAATTAATGTTTTTCTATTTAATTTGTTTTCTACCAGGGAGCGTGAACTGCTTGCCTTTGGTACCAACTTAATTTGATGAGATTTGTGGATGTACATGCAATATACCCCATTCCCAGTTTCACTTAAGGTAGTGAAATGTTGGGGAGGGGGGAAGTGCTTTATTGATCCAAGAACCCAAATTGCATAGAAAGCATTGTCTATCTTAACTTCTTAAAATTATCCAATGCAATGTTTTTTTTCTGTCATAATTGTTGGTGGGATCGCTTGCCCATTCCCACTGCTACATGATACTTGGAAATTTAGGAAAGAAAAATGTCCTTCCAATAGCAGGAAGGAGATAAAGAGTAAAAGTGCTTCGTATGCCCACAGAATTAAGATGCAGGATGAACATTGAATAGAATAGAATAACAAGGAAGGAACCTTGGAGGTCCTCTAGTCAAACCCTCTGCTCAAGCAGGAAATCCTATACCATTTTAGACAAATGGTTGTCCAATCTCTTCTTAAAAACTTCCAGTGTTGGAGAATTCACAACACTGGAAGTTGTTCCACTGGCTACTAGCCAGTAAATTTTTTTAGGAACACAGGAATGCAATCAGATCTCCTCAGCTAGTTATGACTAAGTTAGGGTACTTTCTCCCCCCCCCAAAAAAATCCTATTCTCATGGTCAGTTGTTAGCCCACCCTACACCTTTTCGAATTAAGTGAACTTTCAAATCAAAAGTGGCCCTGAGCCAGATGCTCTTTCGGCTTCGCTGGCTGAATGGCCCGCATTAAGCAAAGGGAACTATTTTTATCATCCGGAAAAACCGCCCAGCCCAGTTCGCAGCTTTCCTTCCGAGAGAGAAGGTGCCGAGCGAGGTTATATTGCCCGCTTGGAAGGCACGCCCTTTGACCTGGAAGCCTTCCCGGTTACAGCGATGTGAAAGCTGGCGTCCTGCACTTGCTCGGGCTCCTGCTTCCATTCCGACTGGACTTGAGCATTTGAGGGGGGGGCGCAGGGGGAAGCTGAGAGTGGACGAGAGGGGCGCCTGGCGGGAACGGGCAGGAGAGCCATCCTGTTCTGTCCGCGAAAAGTCCCGCCTCCCCCACGCCGGCTGCGATCTCCTCCCCTGCGGTCCCCTCTTCTCCTCCCACCTTGACGTCTGGAACTGGCAGCCCGGCCGGTTCCGCATTCCCGACCCCTCCCCGCAGCGCAGGGGCTGCTATATAATAGGGGCTGATGCAACCCACCCAGCCGTCCGGCACAGCCTGCGAGAGGGGCCAAGCGGCTGGCGGTGAAGGCGGGGCTGCTGCGACCCAGGCGTGCCCGCGGCCGCAGGAAGGATCGGTCCCGGGACCAGGCTGAGATCGGCACGGCGGGCCTGGAGGGAGAAGGCGAGAGTCGCTCCCGGCGCTGGGCGGCGGCGGCGGCGGCGCTGG
Organism: Thamnophis elegans; assembly: GCF_009769535.1. NCBI lineage: Eukaryota > Metazoa > Chordata > Lepidosauria > Squamata > Natricidae > Thamnophis > Thamnophis elegans. The sequence continues at coordinate 131,554,430 of NC_045541.1, forward strand.
AGGAGCTGAGCGTGCGACTCGGCTCCCGCTGCAGCCGGGCCCCGGGGGCGCCTTTTCCGTCCCTCCGGTGGGTACAGAAAAGGATTGCGCGCGGCGGAAGGGCGGGTTGGTGCTGCGGGAGCTCCGCGCGTGGTTTCTTCCTGGTCCGCCTGCCGAGGCTGCGATCGTCGGATCTGACTTTCGGCGTCCCTGCTCGGGGCCTGTGCTTTCCCCCAGGAGCGACGATGGTGGAGCCTCAGCCGCTCTGGGGGCTGCTAGCCCCGGGCCGTTGGCGCATTCCCAGGGTCGAAGCTGCCGCGCCCCCCATTAGCTGCTGCTTAGGACTCTTTCACTGCCTTGCTGACACGCTGAGTGTCTAAATATCGTAGCCGCTTTCCCCCCACCCCCCAGTGCAAAATTCCGGTACATTTGTATAGTGAGCGGGAAACTGATACTTAGTAATGGGAGAGAAAGCTCCGTTGCTATTTATTTATTTTGGATGAATCGGTGCGGAACGTAAATTTCATTGTCGGGTATCGGGATATCCTGAAAGCTTTCTCCCTGGTTTCTTGTAGGCACTATTCGGTATTCTAACTTTCCAAGCAGCTGGGGGAATCTGGGCTGGAAAAAGATTGAATTAAATTTCCTTTCCTAATCTAGTAAATTGCATCAAGGCAGGATTCTTGGCATCGGCAACAAAGCACTGATATTGGTAGTTAGATTAAACTGTAAGAGGATGCTTGTGCAACATACCTCAGGTCAGAGGTGACCCTTTAAGGCAGGTATACTGTCCAGCTATCATGTTTAGGAATGCTGTAAATTACTAAAGAGGCAGCGATGCGATGTAACATTAGGAGGAAAAGAATTTTATTCCAGTTTAATTTTGTATTTTCTTTTATAACCATTTTATCTAGAACATTTTCATTTCACTTTTCATTGATAAACAGTTCCACAAAGGGACATTTTTTTCTTCATCCTACTGGAAGTTTTTTGGGTGTCCTGCATCATAATTGGACATTTTATTTCACTGTTTGCTTTTCTTCCTTTTCCTGCATGTCCTATCAGAATCTTTTCCTTCTTTATCCACCTATTTGGCTCTTCCTCCATCCACCCATTTCTCAAGAGTAAAGGAAAACAGGACAGCAAGGCCCCGTCTTCTATTTGATATTAGGGAAGAAACAGCATGGTGAGCTGGCTTTTCCAGGTAGGAGAATGACAAGAAGGCTTTTGTGTCCCTAAAGAGATAAGAGCTACAGAGTGCTCCCAATAGATAACAAGTAACAGAGCTGTAGTTTACTTATGTGTTATATAGAATTGCTGTAAGAATTATGCCTTCTGTGCTAACTTCCCCCTTCCCTTTCTTATGATTTTCTTATTAATAATGTTCCTGCTTCAGCCATAGGTTTTCTTCCACTAATCTAGAGGATATGTTTCCCCATCCATTCATGTGTCTCTAGTGCTTTTATGAATGAGTTTTCTGCTTCAGGACAGGACCATCCCCACTGGTTTAGTTTCCAGACTATAATGGGGTTAAAGTTGTGGATGCAGAAGTGTTAGTTAAACTGAGCTAGGCCATGCCTGGAGGAGCTAGGAAAAGTGATTTGAAGCTTGCAAATTTCATAGCTTTGATTTGGACGTGTCTGTTAGTTAGCCACACCTTTTCTGGCATGTAAGTTTTATTTTACTGATTGAAAACAAGAGCATGAAGGCCTGAAGAAAGCATCTTTTGTGGGGCCATATTTACAGTGTGCTGCATTCTTTGCATATCTTTTGCCTATTGCTATAAATTTGAGTGCTTTCTTGAAAAACATTGTGACTTTCTGGAAAACTGATGAGTTTTTTGTTGCTGTTGTTCCGTGTTTTCTTTTTTTACACAGAACAGTTTTGCTGCGTATGCTTTTGCACTGTAGGCTATAGATCCCATAAATGCACAGAATGCTGTCTTAATCCCTTTGAAAAGCATCTTGTTACTAACTCGGATTGAGAGCTTCTTTCTTTCTGTTTAGACTGGCAAAGAGAGTAATGGCATAATGGTGCTTTTTGCCAGTCCGCTTGTTCACTTCTTTGGGTTGCACAACGCGATTGTGCAGGCTAGTAATCTTTTTGACTAAAGCTTGAGCTGAGCTCACATCCACCTGATCTGTTTTGTTCTGGAAAGTGGATGCTTCGTGTCTGCCATTTCACAAAAGATCTTCCACCTCTCTGAAACCTGTAAAGGAAACTAAGCACAGAAAGAATCCTAAATTCACTTTAGTATCAAGCATGAAATGGAGCGAAAGCTGGTTTTCTGCATTTCCCTCTAGAAGGCCCTTTTCTTTCTTCCCCAGCCCCTGCCCTTAATTATTTGAGAGTAGATTGCAGATGAAATCGAGAGGGGGAAAAACAGCAAGCAAGAGCCACATTATGTTTCTTTTTCTTTTAATGAAGGCCCTGCGGAGGTGTACTTGAAAACACAGGGTCTCCTATGCCCTCAAGGTGGGTGAGAACACTCGCTTGGCTGGTTCCAGGGCCATATGCAACTGATGGTGGCCAATGAAATGGGGCCTGGCTTGTTCTGTTGCTTGTCTTGGCAGCTTGCTCCATGGCTTGTATTACCAGCCCTGGAACGCAAGGACTGCCAAACTCACTGGCTGTATGTGTATATGCATGTGTGTGTGTGCGCGCACGCACATGTGTTGGGGCTTGGAGAGCTGAGCCGAGACAAATACTTCACTGAGTCAGGCTAGGAATTTTTCAGCTTATTTCTTGACGCTTGCATGGAAGCAATCTGCAGGCTCTTGCCAGAGTTCTCCACTGGGAATCGGCAAACTTGTGGGGGCGTTCGGGAGACCAGTTGTTAGGATGTTGAATTCTTTGTGCAGTTCCTAACAGTTTAAAATGCCCATTTGTGTGGGTGGGTCAGGGGGACATAGGACTTGCAGTCAAAATCCATCTTCCTTGCAAGGAGCAGCAGTCTTGAGATTATATGCTTGTTCTGGAGGATTGAAGAGACAAATGAGGCTGTTTGCTCTGTAACCTCTGGCCATTATGCAGTAAACGCCATGGGAATACTGCATCTCTGCCCCAAATTCCAGGGACTTTCTCATTGAAATATGATCTTTATTTCTATAGTTATTGTTCTAGAAACATAGATCAATACCAAAGAGATTCTTTTGTTGTTGCAGAAGTGAAAGAATGAGCAGCATTATAATGAGGGTTAAAATATGGTGATCCGCCTAATAGAGCTAGGTACAATTCATTTCAACCTTTAGTTGAATAAGAGGCTTTGAAGAAGCATTTTCAATGCCTCAGTTTTTGTTAGACTATAACTTCTCTCACTCTCAACCACCGATAGCCTAGTGGGGACTCCAGCCAAGTGCTTCTGATGGGGCACCTTGAGAGGATTATGATCCATATTCTTTCATTGCTGCTATTACTGGTGAAGTCGATAAACAAGGGGATGGAAGACTTAGAGAAGAAGGGCTTCAAAGGCATTGGACCCCGCTCTTGAATGTATACTTTGGAAGAGGCCTCTGTTTCTAGCTATGTTCCAGCAGTAAATAATATAGTAGCTTTTGCATCAGCAGGAAGATTGCAGTGGAACCTGAGGCCTACACATTTACAATATTTACAAGCTAGCTAGATGATAGATAGATAGATAGATAGATAGATAGATAGATAGATAGATAGATAGATAGATAGATAATGAATGTATGTATGTATGTATGTATGTTGATAGACATACATACATACATACATACAATATATATATTGAAATATCAACTTTTGGAACATGTTTTATACAACATGCTAAGCCGCAAAAAAAGCAAACCACTATGTCTTTGGTTTTATGAAGGCCTATGTAGAGACAGGAATATGTTCTCATGGCTCTCTTGCATATAAAAATAATTTATTTTAATAAATTATTTTAAATTAAATAATAATTTAAAAATAAGGAATATGTTCTCATGGCTCTCTTGCATATAAAAATAATTTATTTTAATAAATTATTTTAAATTAAATAATAATTTAAAAATAATTTAATTGGGTCACACTTCCCCAATTTAGGTAGGCTGAACTACATATCTCATCATTGCCAATCAGGATGCAGCAGATTGAACTAGTCCTAGGTTAACTTAGCGAAATGTAAAATCTAGAATCTTAAGCACTGTCCTAATAACAATGCCAGCTTTGGGATTTGAATATGAAAAAATCATATCAGAAAAAAAATCACTTGTTTAATATCCAAATGTGATATTAAAAGAAAAAAAATTCTACCCTATAGGAGTTTTCCTTGAATTACTTCCAGTCAGTTTTGAATATTTGCATAGCTGCCTTTTAAAAAAGGTAACACAAATTAGAAAAAAAGTTGCTTTCAAATGCCTTTTCATTGAAACACATATGGGCCAAATTAGACATAATGAATGTAGGTTAAAACATTATTCTCCAAAGCATCTGAAGGTAGAACAAGAAGCAATGAATGGAAACTAATCATGAAGAGAACCAACCTAGAACTAAGGAGAAATTTCCTGACCGAACAATTAATCAATAGAACTACTTGCCTCCGGAAGTTGTGGGTGCTTCAATACCCGAGGCTTTCAAAAAGTCTGGACAAACATTTGTTTGAAATGATAGAGATGCTTGAGCAGGGGTATGGACTAGAAGACCTCCAAGGTCCTTCCTATTCTGTTATCATAATTGAAGCCTCAGCCAAATCATGACAAAGCTAATAGGAAATGTCTTAGGAAGAGAAAATACAAGGTAGGTTACAATACTAAACCAGTTTTCAAACGTTTTTTATATCACATGTTTCTTAGTCTCCACAACTCTGGAAAATATTTTAAAAGTTTGTTTACAAAAGAACATCAAGAGTAGAAGAAAGTGCAGTTATTAATGTAATTCAAATGTATACCAGCTCCTTTATGTCACTTCGGCAGTAGGAACAATTTTCTACCTAGGCAAATTATTTCTGGTTTGGCAGGTTTAATCGCTTCACTTTTAGAACCTCAATAAAAAGCAAGGGACACATAAAATGATATGGAAGATGATCTTTGTGGTGCGCAACCTTAAGTCTAACTAACTGCATTAGAAAAGCTGAAGCTTTCGCTGCCTCTTGTGACCTGACATGCTCCGTGTTGAACGGTAACTTGGTTTATACCCCTATCCATGTGACTTTAGGCCAGCAATGATAGGAGGTGCATCTAACATATCTAGAAGGCATTGAATTGGAAAAGATAGATTTAGATTAATGATAATAACTGATTTGTTTTAAAATAAGGCCTTTTGGCTTCCTTTAGTTGTTCCAGTTGTTATAAATTACAGTTGCAATGGCCTCTTGTGGTTGAGAATGCTGAATGGCGTTAAGAGCTGCTCTGGAGGAGCCCTAAATGGTCTGTCCCTGCTCAAAGGTGAAGGGGGTTAGGGAAGGAGAGTTGATCATGATAAAATACAGTACACACTTTGCATTGAAATGTACCTTTATCAAATGTTAGTACAGGTGGGTCCTGGACTTTTGACCACAACTGAGCCCAAAATTTCTATTGTAAAGTGAGACATTTGTTAAGTGAGTTTTGTCCCATTTTATGACCTTTCTTGCCACAGTTGTTAAGTGAATCACTGCAGTTGATAAGTTACTTACTCAGTTGTTAAGTGAATCTGGCTTCCCTGTTGACTTTGCTTGTTAGACGGTTGCAAAAAGCAATCGCATGACCCTGGGACTCTGCAATGGTCATAAATATGAACCTGTTGCCAAGCATCTGAATTTTGATCACCTGATTGTGGGGATCCTGCAAAGTTTGTAATTTTGAAAAATGGTCATGTCACTTTTTTTTCAGTGCCGTTGTAACTTTGAACGGTCACTAAATGAACTGTTGTAAGTCAAGGACTACCTGTATCTCCCATTAGGGTGACAGGTGATATGAAAGAGCTATTTCAAATGCTACAGAGCTGCTGCCAGTGTACATCCTGGTCTAGTGGAAAAGTAGTGAAAGATCTGGTGTTATATAATGGTTGAGGTGTTGGGCGAGCAGGGAGGAGACCCAGATTCTAAATACTTTCAGCCATGGAAGTTCACTGGCTGATCTTTGTTGAATCATTTAAATCAACTCCTCTAGAATTGTGGAAGGCAGGGAAAATATGCCTCACTAGAATAAAAATGCATACTAAATGAAAATACCTAATACTACGTCATCTTTGGCATAATATAAGACAGCTGTGTATTATCAGGAATATTGTGCATATTTATTTTAGGTACAATGTATATTTGAATTCATACTTAATACTAACCATAATTCTTTCTGTCTAGCTCAGCATATTGCATAAATGCATCTGTTAAGGTTTGTAATCCAAGTTAGTTATAATTTAGTTACTAAATAATGGTTTAGAGCAGTGGTAGTCAACCTGGTCCCTACCGCCCACTAGTGGGCGTTCCAGCTTTCATGGTGGGCGGTAGGGTTTGCAGTAACTCTGCTGTATAAATTTTATAAAGTAAAGTTACTTCCCTAATCACTATTACTATGGAACCAGTGGCTGGTTAGAAAATTTTACTACTAACAGAGATACAAAAGTGGGCGGTAGGTATAAAAAGGTTGACTACCCCTGGTTTAGAGGATGTGTGAAGCCAATGTGTTCTTGACTTTGCAAAGGCCAAATGTTCTTTTTCCTAAATAAATATTCAAGGGTATTATTAATGTGATAATACATACTCTTTCTCAACTGTCATTCAAGCTTATAGCATCAGTGTCAAGTTTAATCACATGAATTCTGAAAAAGCAAAGCTTTCTCCCTAGCAGTGATTCATTATTTTAATTTTATTTAGTTTATTTAACACCACTGTTTGTGATTACCCTTCAGTCAAATGAGCATTTATAACTACCTGTCAATCAAATGATTTCCAAAGGTTACCAAATCTGTGGTAAAACACTAAAACCTGCATATACATACCTTGCTTCTTGCACATACACACGAACACAAAGCAGTGTCAGTGCCTCACCCACCTCCTTCACATTTAGCATTTTAAGAACAGCAGTTGAGTGAAAGTTCTGGCAGGATGTGTTATAAGTTTGGCAGGATGGGCAGAAACAAGCTCTGTAGCTTTCATCATTGTGCTGAACAGTATCAACAGATAAAATCAAGGTGGTCCTCTTTATGAAGGTTCTTTCCCCTGACTTTAAAACTACTGGCGACTGTTACTAGCACAACCCAAACCAAATATGGGAAAGCATTTTAAATAGTAGTACTTTCCAAAGGAACATTTTAGTAGGCAGTACTAAAGTTGATCAATGCTTTTGAGGTTTCACCTGGAGAGACTACATAATTCCTAGTCCTAAATAATCTCTGCAATTTGTTAACTTCCTTTTGCAATTCTGCCTTCCTCCTTGAGTTTCTAAATACCTTGAACAGGCTCCTTGATGCATTAGCTAATCATTACTTCTTGTTTGTTAAAGCATTAATCCACAAAGTTGGTTGATTCCTCTCGGTATAGCAATTATTAATTCCTCTTCTTTTTTTTCTTGTGAACAACCTCCTTTCAATTTAGCAAATGCTTATAGACACATAAAGAAGGTACAATGTTCAGTTGTCTAGCTTTGCTTAATGTTTTCCCTCCGACAGCCTTTTACTTTTGCATTTTATTTTCTTTGTTTAACTGTTTGAAAGCAGATTGGTTTTGATCTGTGATGGGATTTCTTAATAAGAATAAATATTCATAAAGATATCTTTGTCCAAAGGTTTTTGTGCAGTGTCTTAGACAACAAACTTTTAACTACATGGCCGGAAAGTCTGCTTTAAACTTACTTTATGTTATTTTATTTATCAATTTTCATAGCCATGTATGAGGGAGGGGGGAGGGAGAGACAGAGAGACAGAGATATAGAAAGAAAGGCAGGGGAAGTTTCACAGAAAATAGCCAATTATAATGCTTCTTCATAACACTCTTTGTGGATTCTCCCTGCTTAGTTTCCTATGGAAAATGATGGTTAGTTTCTCCTTTTTTTGTATAGGGTGTGGAATTGTGTATCTTGCTATGATGCCAGGGCAGATTCCAGACCCATCCTTGACAGCTGGCGCTCTGCCTGGCCTTGGCCCTTTGGCAGGGTTACCTGGTACTACCTTGACAGCAGAGGAACTGAAGTATGCCGACATTCGCAGCATTGGGGCCATGATCTCACCACTACATTTCCTGGAGGTGAAACTGGGCAAGAGGCCTCAGCCAATGAAAAGTGAGGTAGGTTCTAATATAAAATTGGGTTGAAGTGCCAGCCGTATTTGTCCATCAGGGTTCAAAAACAGTAAAGAATCGTTCCTTTTGTTCATAAACCTACAGGCTTTCTCTGCTTATGCGCATGCATGCTTTGAAAATTATTTGGAGAGCTGATTTGGGTGAGCTCTGTACCTTTTCTCCTGCTCTTTAAAGCAGCCCAATTATTTCCAGTCTTCCACATGAGCCTGAAGAAATGTACCACTGCTATAAGTGGCCTATTCCTTAAAGGTAATGAGCTTGCGTGGATTTTGGGTTTTTATTAGGAGTTTTTTTTAGATTTCTAAATTAGGCAAAATTGAAAATTTGAAATAGCAGTAGCAATAGCAATAGCAGTAGACTTATATACCGCTTCATAGGCCTTTCAGGCCTCTCTAAGCGGTTTACAGAGAGTCAGCATATTGCCCCCAACAATCTGGGTCCTCATTTTACCCACCTCGGAAGGATGGAAGGCTGAGTCAACCCTGAGCCGGTGAGATTTGAACCGCTGACCTGCTGATCTAGCAGTAGCCTGCAGTGCTGCATTTAACCACTGCGCCACCTTGGCTCTTAAAATAAAGGTAATGTTAGTCTTTAGTCTAATCTAGTGTTATGCAGTTCATAATTTCAAAATAACTATCCAAAATAACAGGAACTGTGGTTCTGTGGAACGGTGTCATCCCTTAGATACATAAAAGATACATCACAAGAGCCAAGGTGGCGCAGTGGTTAGAGTGCAGTACTGCAGGCCACTTCAGCTGACTGCTATCTGCAGTTCAGCGGTTCAAATCTCACCGGCTCAAGGTTGACTCAGCCTTCCATCCTTCTGAGGTGGGTGAAATGAGGACCCAGACTGTGGGGGCAATATGCTGACTCTGTAAACCGCTTAGAGAGGGATGAAAGCCCTATGAAGCGGTATATAAGTCTAACTGCTATTGCTATTGCTATAAAGCCATCATTCTTCTGGCCTTTCACAAGGCACTGAAGACTTGGGTTTTCCATGACAGTAGACCAGAACATTAGGGGAGCCTTTTTTCAGGATGTACATGTATGTATAAGTATGTATATGCATCACACGTGAGAGAGAGTGCCTTCGATATGATGGGCTTTTAAATTTGTTTTAATTGTTAGTTGTTGCTTTTAACTGGATGCTGGCTACTTAGAATTACACGTCAAATAGGCAATCATTTAAATTGAATGAATGAACAAACCTACATATAAGTACTTACTGTATTAAAGAACTGATTCCTTGATTAGTTGGTATAAAGCTCACACAAAGCAGCCTGGAGAGTCTTTTTTTCCCCTCACACCACCAACAATTATGATGAAAAAAAGTAAAGTTGATCCTCCTTTCTAGAACTCCGAAATAGGTTGTATTTATATAGTTGTACTTTTTTTTATATTTGTAAAACTACATTTATTCATTAACTTCAGAAAAGCTGACATGTATGCTTGTCTGTAAAAAGAGAACATGTGGTTTTAAAATAATGTTGACATTTGAGAAAGCTGTGATCTTCTCCATACCTCTAAAGTATTTACTTGGAAATAACCATAGTGTGACTTGCTTTTACATAAACAAGTCTGATTGATTTGAGCAGAAAGGTCCAATAATGTAGTAGATCAGAGACGTAAGGTTATTGTAGAAGGAAGTGAATATTCAGTGGTAAATGTTGGAATATATAGTAATGAAAATTTGAAGGAAGAGCAAATGGCAACAATGGAGAGTCTGGTCCTATGAAGTGTGAACACAGGATACAACGAAAGCAAAGGTTTCATACTATGCCGAGGGGAGTAACTTGCTGGTCACTACACTATGTGCACTGAGTTCAAGATGGGGTTATACCAGAGGTGGGTTCCTACCAGTTCGCACCTATTCAGTAGAACCGGTTTGTCAAATCTACCAAACCGGTTAGAAGAGGTTCCACCAGTGGACCCGGAAAGCAGGCCACACCTACAGAAGAGGTTCCAAAATTTTTTGAAACCCACCACTGGCCCTTGGATATGATTATTCTACACTATCATGCTCATATTTATAAAACTCAGTGTCTCTTTGAAAAGTAAGGATGACTACTGCGTTTGTGGTGCAATCAGAACATTGCGTGCGTTGAAGTTGTTTTAACGCAAACCAAAGATGCCTTTTAAAAAACAAGTTTACATCATATTCTTATGCATGCCAGTGCTGTGTGTGAGGTAATTTAAGGTGGTTCTGACAAGTGTCGTCATATCCGGTCACATGGGTGGCAAGCCACTCCTATCCAGTCACATGGGTGGCAAGCCACTCCCACAAAGGAGGCCACACCCACAGAGTAGGTTCGAACAATTTTTGAAACCCACCACTGGGTTATACCATCTGAACAGGGTTGATTTCAGCATTGCATACCAGGCTCATTTTAACAGGAGTGCTGCAGATATTGGCTGAAGGTCACCCAAATAATCTAAATCTTTCAGGATCCTTTACAATGAGATTCCCAGGAGAAGAATTTTAGATGGCTTCTTTGCTGAAGCTTTATTCAGTAGTGATATAAAATTGTCACCCAGGCCTCATTGATGATAAATGGTCCACGAGCTTAATGATATGCTGCCCTGAATCTCCTTGTGCTTATGCATGGGCAGGGAGAAGAATATTTTGAAGGTGCTAATTGCCTGATGAATAATTAGTGGCATACATTGCCACTCTCCCTCTTAAGATGTAGGCATCTATTCCACATCAGTATCATCAGGACATGCGAATCTGTCTGTGGGCTTGTTAAAAAGCCCACAGACAAAAAAGCAGAATATAGATTTGAGTATTTCAATCCTTGTCCCTATGGCAGTTTAAGGATTAAATGTTTTGTGGAGGTAAGCGTCATGCGCTGAGGGGGTGAGATGTAGTTAGCATCATGTGATTCTTTGTCTTTGTTCAGTTTTCTTATTGCACTTGCGTTTTTTTCTTTTAGCTAGATGAGGAAGAAGAAAGGAGGAAAAGACGCAGAGAGAAGAACAAAGTGGCAGCTGCTCGATGTCGGAACAAGAAGAAAGAGAGAACTGAATTCCTGCAGCGGGTGAGTGTGACCCCTTGTTCCTTCTACTATTATAAAGACAGATAAAACATCTGAAGAAAATCCTCTGATTTCCTGGAAGCACCTGTGTTATTCTCCATGCGTGCTTCACAATGCAGAGAAGTGCTCTGTCTGTCTGTTTTGCTTTGGATGTTGGATGAGGCAGTGGCTTTTTTTCCACAGTGTAAGTGAGAAACCAAAAACTTCACCTCCACATTTCTCTGATTTTGCATAGGAATCTGAGCGCCTGGAACTCATGAATGCTGAGCTGAAGGCACAGATAGAAGAGCTAAAGCAGGAGAGGCAGCAGCTGATTTTGATGCTGAATCGCCACCGTCCCACCTGCATTGTTCGGACAGATAGTGTGAAAACACCAGAGAATGAAGCCAATCCATTGCTGGAACAGCTTGAGAAGAAATGAAATAAAACACATGGTGGGCAAGGCGTTGCACAAACAGGGTCTCTGAGAGTCTCTCATCTAATTACTGTATGACAAACTGTGCACTGTCAAGATTAGTGCAGTCAGGACTAAGGAGCTTCCTTAAAGATTGCACATTCCAGATAAAGGAAGAGAAGGATCAATGGAACACTGAAGTGGGAAGCTTCCTTTGCCACTAAGAGGTCAGCTTGAGTGGATATGGTGGCCATTGTGAAGGCTTTGCTGGTTGTCCTTGCAGTACTTCAAGGACTGGAAAATCTGTGGAAAAATTTGTGGAAAATCTTTAAGCAGCCCATTACAGGCCTGCATTCCAAGCCTGGACACTGGGAGGGTAGCATCATGGTTCTTGCTACTCCTCTTCTCACAGCGAATGGTTGAGAGTTAGTAGGGATTAAGTGGAAGCCATCAACAGGCAAAACTGGGCAGACAATAGTTCTTGTATCCTCCCCATTTAGGACCTGTCATGTGCTATCTCCTTCCTTCCTTCCTTCCTTCCTTCCTTCCTTCCTTCCTTCCTTCCTTCCCTCCTTCCTTCCTTCCTTTCTCTCAGTGTCTCTCTCTCTTTCAGAACCAGAAACCAAGAATGGCAAACACTTGACACAAGTCCTGCCTCATTGCTGGGCCTGTCTGTGGCACTGTGGCGCAGGCGCCCCCACAAGCATACCCTCAGTATAATGTTTACAGCCCAGCTGTCCAGAGGCCATGCTTTTAAAATGCACATTTTTACAGTTTTTAAATATTTTTTTATAAAAGTTTTATACAGCCTCTATACGGATTTATATAATCACTTGATGTGATCCAATAGAAATGTATGTTATTATGGTCTTTGTTACAAATATATATGCGGCAGTTATCTCCATTGTGTTATTTGTTTGGTGGTATCCAGTCCTTTCCCTCGGCATGCTGGGAAAAGGGCCCTGTGCCTTTAGTCTGGCTGCACTGCCATGTCCATCCATGTACGTCCTTCATAATATTCAGTCCTGTATCAGTAAATGTTAACTTTTACTTACCCTCCTATCTCCTGTGCTTCATTCTGCGTTCTGATGCGCTGATTGCATTATGTTTAGGTATGTTTTTGACCTACTTTTTTCAGAACTATTGAAAAAATGTTTCAAAATACTTTAGCAGCCAAAATTCAAGCCACTACATCTTTAATTTCATCAGTCTCATCCCTGACACCTTTTGTGTGTGTGTCTAAATCTTACATGATTACGTGTCAGGATATTTAAAATATATATCAGAATTTAATTTGAAAACTATATTTAATTTGGTGACCGTCTTGAAATAATTGGCTGTTGGAGATATCTCAACTTGGGTTAAGATTTGGGTTCAAGATAACTATTTGACACAGAATTGCATGCAAATGTTTAGGCACTCTGGTCAAATTGCATGTTTCAGTGAATCCTTAAGTGAACAGAAGGATTTAAACAGGGTATCTTTTTGAAAATTTGAGTGCATATGTCCTATTGAATAATAGATTCAGAATATGGAAGCAGTAAATATGGTTGAGGCAGAAGCTTCCCAATTGATTCATTAATATTTTTTTAAGCTGTAAAGATGCTCCTAAAGTCTTCAAAAGGCAATGAACTCAAGAGACCTACTGTTAGCCAATTGAAAACAATTCCATAGTAAACAAATTCTCTGACCTTTGTAACCTTTCAGATTGGAATAGTTCTATGTTCAACAACGTGAACTCCTCTTAGACGCAGTGTCTGAGCATTTGAAAATGAAAATAATTCAGTCTTACAAAACCAGGGAAGACTGTAAAATCCATCTGTCTTGTCTGTCTACCCACACACCATTATGTATGTTTGTGTTCATGCTCTCAGTTCAACGGCACACATATGTACAGTTTAATTTTACTGCAGATTATGTTCTGTTTTTAAACTCATGCCACCCCTTGCATTTCTAAGGATAACACTCCCGCACTAGAAATGCTCCCTATTTTATCAAAGTCAATATCATTTTCTCTTTCAGTTTCATTCATTCTTTTGGAATTAATGATCTACAGAATGTGTCATACAAACCTAAGCTTTCGCATAATAGGGCTATTTGGAGGTTCTACAGCTGGAAAGTCTATGACTACTCAGATATTGTCTTACTACAAATCCGGTCAATTGTTAGGCTGACTGGAAATCGAAGGCCCACCAGTTTCTCATCTTTATTCTATAGTAACAAAGCAACAATAATGGAAATTCAACTCTTGTTATCAACTGCTTTAATTCCTGGGGTGAAAAGAAATACCTTTGATAATAAATGAGATGCATTAATATGAATAAAACTCTATGCCAGCCTTCTCCAAAGTGATGCCTTTGAGACAGGTTAGACTTTAATACTTATAATTCCTACTACGGTTCAGGATTATAGAAGTTGAAGTACTATGCATTCAGAGAGCAATGATTTGATAACTGCTGCTCTATACTGCCTCTCCTACTGAATCTTTAGCCCCTTACTATTGTAGAAATGAAGCTGAGGGAGGTAGATACAGCCAGTTTGGTCTAATGGTTAAGGTACCAGGCTAGAAACCAAGAGCCATATGAGCTTGTCGATCAGAAAGGTCTGCAGTTCAGCGGTTTGAATTCCTAGCGCCGTGTAACGAAGTGAACTCCCATTACTTGTCCCAGCTTCTGCCAACCTAGCAGTTCGAAAGCATATTAAAATGCGAGTAGAAAAATATGGACCACCTTGGTGGGAAGGTAACAGCATTCCATGCACCTTTGGCATTTAGTCATGCTGGCCACATGACCACAGAGACTGTTTTCAGACAGAGCTGGCACTTTGGCTTTGTAATTGAGATGAGCACCGCCCCCTAGAGTTGGGAACGACTAGCATATATGTGGGAGGGGAACCTTTACCTATTGTGGCTCAGTGGTTAGGGTGCAGTACTGCAGGCCACTTCAGCTGACTGTTATCTGCAGTTCAGCGGTTCTAATCTCACCAGGCTCAAGGTTGACTCAGCCTTCCATCCTTCCGAGGTGGGTGAAATGAGGACCCAGACTGTGGGGGCAACATGCTGACTCTGTAAACCGCTTAGAGAGGGCTGAAAGCCCTATGAAGCGGTATATAAGTCTAATAAATAAATAAATAAGTGCAAAACCTCAATCTCTCCTTATTTCGTCTACACATTATATAGTGGATGTCATTGCAATAAGAAATTATTCTTAATTCCAGTTAATTCCAGTTAATTCCAGAATTGCAATTTGAGTGAGTTGAATAGGAATTCTGGTCTATTAGAAAATCCAATAGTGACAGTATAACTTTGAGGCTCTGGGAATCAGGCTCTATTCTGCCAAGAAGAGCTAGGTTGGGATAGCGGCAGTGTTCCCACAACTGTTTTCCTACTTGACCTGCTTAAATTGCTACAGCACCAGGCATCATTAGCATGCAAGCTATTAGGATTGTACCTTGTTGTTAGCAGTACCACTTGGTTCCCAGAATTCCTTTTGACAACTCCAAAACAGAAAGAATGAGGATGTATTTAAAAATATAAAGCATGTTGAGAAATTGGATTTGATTACAAACAAATATTACTCCATGTTCTCTTAGCAATTATGATAAATGAGAGATAAGCATTTTCATGCCATGTTTATTTATTTGTTTGTTTATTTGTTTATATTTTATGTTTCTAAACCACATCCCTCACTGTTATATTTTGCTGAATTCCTTCTGAACTATTTGCCAGTTTTCTAATGGTTCATTTTAAAATCTGATTCATAAAATGTTTCTTCAGGGTTATTGAACAAATATATACATTACCGCAATAGAGTTTATGAACAGAAATATGTATTTCATAACTTATTTTTATAAACTCTATCACAGCAGTGAACAGTAAAAGTATATTAAGGAAGCAACATGTTATAAAAATTGACCAGGGAAAGCAAAATGAGTCTAATAAATGTCAAACATAGCTTTCACATGATACAATGATACAATTTTTTCCAGGAAGCTAGCAAGGAAAATTTGGTAATTTCAATCTTCCTTGAAAGAGAGTTGTATACATTGGGACTGACACACACACACAAAAATCCCTGCTTTCGACAGAAAGTACGATAAAAATCCAGTGAAAACGGATTGCTCAAAGCCACTATGTACTGTACTTAGTGCAAGTGTGAGCATTTATGGCCACCATGTGGTTGTCTGGAGCAATTGCTTTATGACAAGAATGCACATTGGGCTAAGATCTTTCTGCTAAACTGTAGTTTATGAATGGGTCTCACATAAAGCTAAGCCAAAATCAAACCACATCATGGCTAAGCAGGATATATAAATTAAGATATAGTTATGAGGCACCAGACCATACCTAAAGCTGCAACCTGAATCCAATCTTAGAACAGATTCATTAAAAGAATTGGATTGAGATTGGAAGAGAGAATGGCCTTGAGGGCTGGAGAAATAACTGTTACCGAATCAATGGTCAGATAAATGGGCTTGAGCCCAGGCCAAGAAAATAACTTGAGAAAACATCTCAAATAAGGTCTTCCCTTTTATTTGAGAAAGAAAGAAAGGAGGGATCACATTCAGACTTGCAAGATTGATGTTGGCCGTACAAAGTAAAACAGAAGAAAGAAACCAATGGTATGTAGATCAGGACTACAAGTAACAGAATCTTGCAAGCCTGAATGTGCCTCTCCCTCCTTTATCTTCACATGAACTAAGGATGTTTTCTCAAATTGTTTGTTTGGCCTGGACTCAAGCTCCATTTATCTGACTATTGCCTTGGTAGCATTGCCTTCTTCTGCCCAAAGCCCTCTATAAATCTAAATCTTTCATTTTTGTTATTTTAATAAAATGGGTTTACTCTAGATCAGGGGTTTCAAACTCGCATCATCACGCAACATATTGCGACTTTTCCCCTTCGCTAAAATGGGAGTGCGCGTGATGCATCTGGCCTGCGGGCCGCAGGTTTGACACCCCTGCTTTAGATGAAACTTCACAAGGAGCACAATTCATGCTTTGTATGGCGAGAACCCCAGAATTGGTTTCACCGTCAGCGCTCTTATTGAAGAGTTATGGAAAAGAGCTTTGTCCAGACATCAAGAAGTACTGTGTATTGACAGTATAGAAGTACTGTGTGTAGACCAGTGCCATATCATGTTGTGTTTACACAATAGGTTTAACTAGAATAGCTGCAGAGTTAGCAGGTAGATGATACCTGGATGATATATTGGGTTAATTTTGGTTTGCTACTTTGTGGAATAGGAACTTGTTGGTTTAAACAAAAGTTCATTATTCAACGTATTATCCAAACCCAGAGTATGTTGTACAGACATGACAATACAATAGCTTTACATCTTTGGGATCCTGCAAACATATTGCCAGTGTTAAATAATTGTTGAAAACGTTCATCTACCATTCCAATTTTCCCCCAAACCTTTTAAAGCAATACGATAATCTGTTAGGGTTAATTTCTTTTACATTGCTGGGAGTTTAGTTAGCCTAAATCAGGGGTGTCAAACTCACGTTGTCACAGTGGCATCACATGACATATCAGGACATTTTTTTCTCCTTCACTAAACCGGGCATGGGCATGCTCAGTGCATGATGTGTCTGGCCGCAGGCCGTGAGTTTGACAGCACTGGCCTAAATGATTCTTTCCATCCCTCATGATTTTATGATAAGCCAGGGGTGTCAAACTTGCAGCCTGCAGGCCAGATGCATCATGTGCTGGCCCCGCCTTTGCCCGGTTTAGCAAAAGGAGAAAAAAATCCTGATATGTCACGTAACGCCACCATGATAACGTGAGCTTGACACCCCTGTGATAAGCAGACCTTTACAGATTCCAGTTTGCATCTTAAATAATTATGTTGGAAAAGAGAAGAGGAGAGAGAATTAGGTATGTTGGCCACCTTGAGTTATTTATACAAATAAAAAAGGTAGGTTATAAATAAATAAACAACAAAAACAAGTTAATATAACTATTCAGTCTATAAATATGCTTCTCTATCCAAAGTAGACATACCTAGAAATGCAGGTAGGATGGAGTTGGCATGTTCTATTTCCTTCAAGTGGGAATAAACACATAAAAAACCCCAAGCCAAACCACATGCATATGGCTGACAAACATCATTTTTTCCAATTACTGCATCTCAAATACAATATTTCTTTAAAAAATTGCTATGTTTCTGCTTGTCATAAAGGTGCTACCATTATTTTGGATTCGTAACTGCAAATGAAAATAGCTGTGATCCCAAATGCTGGTACAGTAGTGAATAGCTTTCAGGAAGTACAGTTTGTTCAGCCAGCTAGTGATGCTGACAACACCTCGCCCCCGCTACATTGAGTTCCTGGCCAAAGATTAACAAAGTTCTGAACGCCCTTTTTCCTCAGTAAACAGGCTTCCGATAATCACTGGAGCTGCACCCCAATCTAGAATGCCTTTCTTTTATGCAAGTAGAATGCCTATCTCCCCCATCAGAGGCTTTGTGTTTTTAACAATTCTAAGACAGCATCTTCTGGGCCTGTATCTCCATCTAGGAAAAGTCTGAACTGGTAGAATTCTTTCAGCCATGCAATTTTTACAAACAAAACAGGCTGCTGTACTTTTAATCTGCTTGGCAAACTTTCATGTAGGCCACCATAAAAGGACAGGGATGCTAAAAAATGCTTTCACTCTTGGAAAACAATCTAATAATTTTGTGATATAGCACAATAATTTGTCTGGACCTTGCTGACAATTCTTTTCAGTCCAAAGTTTCATATTTTGATGCTAGATACAATCCTGAAATATGAAGTATTTACACTGTTAAAGGCTTTATAATTCTCTGAATTGCCTCACCATTACCACCAAATCCCTCGTTTCAAATATTACATTAAAAAAAAAGTTTCTCTAATAAATACAATAATGGATTCTTTGAATAAAAACCTAGCAATAGGAGGAGATCCTTACTGGATCAGTCCAAATGCCTATATGGAACAGCATATGTTTTTTCACAACCTAAGTCCAGAAACAGGACAAGAACACCAAATTGCTCATTTATGACAGCAACTTGATTTGATCTGCCTCTTTCCTGATCCTGGATAGAGATGGGAATGATTAAGATTAACTCTAATATTTTACAAAACTCAAGGCTTAAACATATTCAACACAACTTCCTCCTATTCTCTTCACAACAACCCCATGAGTTAAATCAGACTGAGAGAAAAATGTCTGGCTCAGGATCACACAGCTGGCTTTAATAGCCAATGGTAAGGTTAAGGTTGCCCTCACAAATATGTGCTAGTTGTTCCCAACTCTAGGGGGTGGTGCTCATCTCTGTTTCAAAGCTGAAAAGCCAGCACTGTCCTAAGATATCTCTGTGGTCATGTGGCCGGCAAGACTAAGTGCAAAAGCGCACGGAACCTTCCCACCAAAGTGATCCCTATTTTTTACTTGCATTTTTATGTGCTTTCAAACAGGTTGGCAGAAGCTGGGACAAGTAACCGGAGCTCACTCTTTTAGGCGGCGCTAGGGATTCGAACCGGTGAACTGCTGACCTTTCTGATCGACAAGCTCAGCGTCTTAGCCACTGAGCCACCATGTCCTATTAAGCAGGACTAGAACTCATAGTTTCTTGCTTTCTAGCCTGGTACCTTAACCACTAGACCAAACTGGCTGTATCTACCTCCCCCAGTTTTAGAAAACAAAAGGATGACTGGCTTTGTTTGGAGATATTCTTACTAGCTTTAAAAAAGAGACAAAAGAAACTTGAAATGGGACAGAACATTCTACAAAGGGTGTTAGGAAGAATATTGGCTAGCAATCTTTAGTCTGTTTTTTTTGGTACATGAGTATTTGTGATTGTTTACTTTCCTCACAGCAGCCACTGGTGTTCTGTGTGAATATATCCGCTGTATGTGTTCAAATTCCAGATGTGCCAACTAGCCTTAAATAAGAAAAAATAGTGAATGTGAATAAAAGAACCTCAAACTTAGCTTAAGTTTTAGTTGATAAGCATCAGTTCTGCAGAATCTGATGCTAATCTTGGGTTTTTTTTTCTATTTCTGTTCCCATATATGAGAATAGAATTGGAAATGATGATCTTCCAGATATTTGTTAAATTAGCTGCCAGAAGTTCCATTAGTATGGACAATGGTGAGGAATGCTGGGGATTATAGTTTAATAGCATCTGGATGGTTCTTTGTTGTTCACTGCTGTGCTAAGTGGTTCTATTGTATGCAAAAGACATGATCAAGAACATTTCTCTCTAGTGAGTTCTTGGGTTACTAGCATTGTAAATATTGTACGATAAATAACATTCATCATGGTAGTTGATATTCAGGAAAGAAACTTTCTAAAATGAATTACTGGTTGAAAGGTTTTGGGAGCAACAACTTCCTGTTGACTGAGATGGTTTGGGAACCATCTTTTTTGGGAAGAGCAAGTTACTACACAGTATGTATACCTCTTTAGATTGATTGCAATTGAGATGCAGCCTGTTTAGACAATCATCTAATGCCATCTGGAGTTCACTTACAAAACAGTTAGATAGTTGGAAATAAGTTTGCATATTGTTTTTCTTATTTGCATATGGATATTATGCAGGGGTGGGATTCAGCTAGTTCGGTCCGGTAATTCCAGTGAGCATTTGGCCCTGTGCTTTCCTGTCCTATATTTCCCTGGTTTTTAGCTCAGCTGATTCGTGCGGCACAGCAGATTGCCGCGCATCAGCTGTTTTACTCACAGTCATTGACATAGAAGGTATTTTTAAAGCTTAAAAAGTTCATTTTTTTAATGCTGCATGCGCGCGAAGTGCGCACTCACCAAACTGGTTGTTAAACTGGTTGCATCACCACTGATATTATTCATTTTTTTCCAGATGCCTTTGTCTTAGAGGGAGATTTGCAAAGCCACCCCCAAGTCTCCTAGAAATTACATTCTAACCCTGATTCTAACCAGGATTCCTGGAATTACAATCTTTATTTTGGAGCCAGCTTTACATTCTGACAAATCATCATGAAACTTTCTGGATAGGATCAAAACAAAGAGATAGCAAATTCACAAGCAGATACCAGTGTGATAGAGATAGCTATAAAAAATGGGTGGGGAAAGAGCTGGAATCAACCTTCAACTGAAACTTTGGAATCCTTTTCTTTCTTCTTTAAAAGTCTGAACATCAGGAGAATAGTTTTTGTTTGGGGAAAAAAATGGCATCCTGAGTTTTGCTACGTTTGCTATCATGCCATTATACCAACAATGAATCAGTGTCTAAGAGAAATAAAGGTTGAAGTGAAATATAAAATATTAATCAGAAATAAAAGCTGTGTTTCGATGACACACTTAACTACAAAGTGAGTCATCCATATTTTAGCTCAGTATGTTATGCAAAAAAGCTGGGTGATTAACTGATTGTTGTGAAGGGACAGGCAACAACATTATAGGATCTCAAAGACTGTAGCTCTGGTATCTTTTCCTGGTGCCCCATTCCAGCATCTTGTACTCTACTCCAATATGTGGTTCAAGCCTTAGGTACCCTTGGACTCTGCTTGAAGCTTTTGAATGCTAGGTCAGTCTGTAATAAGACCTCCTTCTTCTCTACAATATAATATTGGATGTGAATGCCAACCTGACAGGTTGAGATCTGGCTGGATCCTGAGGGGGGAGTGTCACCATTTCAGAAGTGTGCCTATTTGGGTTTCTACATTCAACTGGGTGAGGGGGTGGATGTAGTGGAGGGTTACAGCCGGTACATCTCAGTACGGGCGTACCAGTGCCTGCTGGGAGCACCAGGTACCGTTCTGGTACGGTGCTCCCGAGGACTCACCCGCCTGCCCATCCTCCTTACCATTTGTACACACACATGGAGCGTACAGTGCCTGCACAATGCTCTGCCAAGCAGCTGGAGCGTTGTGGGCAGTGGGTGCAAATGGGACGCCTGGCCCCATTGCAGTGTACCGGTTGCAACGGGATCCGGAACGCACCACTGGGGAGATGGGAAGTGAAAGACTAAATATAAAATCATCCTAAAGACTCTGGTGGTTGTTGGGGACAGTGCTCAAGTTCCCTGGCTCTAGGAATCAGTTGGGACTGCTGCTACTCTATCAGCCTCTCTGAAACCTCCCTATCTGATCTGCGTGCTTGACTCTACAGGTGGATAGGCAGTGGAGTTCCATACTTCGAATAAGAAGGGGTAAGGAAATTAAAGATGACCTCAATGGACATACTGTATGTGAGTTCTTTCACCAAAACAACAAAGAGTAAAACACATCATAAGTCCATGACAGACAGGCAGAGACCTCCCCAATGATTCACTGAAATATAAGAAGGTGGGGGAAGGTACAGCACAATCAGACTTGCAAGATTCAGTATTGCAGTCAATCTCAATCAAAATAGCTTTAGCCTTCTTGCGGAATTGATTTCTTGCTCTGGTCTATTGGTTTATGGTTCTGGGGAACTCAATCTGCTGTCCTCAGGAATGGAGCCAGAATCACTTTCACTTCTCTGCTTAGATCTTGGGCAGATCTTAGACAGTTAGGAAGGCTTTAGGACACACAGCTTCTGCTCAAAAGGCAGATGGGCAGGAAGTCCTGGCCACAACTAACTATAGTAATGTGCCTATTTTATTATTATTCATATTATTTTATATTATTTATATTATTTCATATTATTTCATATTATTTCATATTATTTCATATTATTTCATATTATTTCATATTATTTCATATTATTTCATATTATTATTTCATATGTTATATTATTTTATATTTTATATTATTCATATTATTTTACATTATTTTATATGTTATATTTTACTATTTTATTTCAAACATTTATATGGCCACTCAACTCAACTACTGTGACCTTGGGTAGTATGCAACAAAAATGAAGACTAAACCAATATGCAGAATGGTGAACTGAAGGGATGAAAAATACCAGTAGAGGACTCCACTTACCTAGGCCGAGATGCCAGGGGAAACAGTCAATTTTTGTTTGGCAGGGTTGGAGCCTGCGACATGTCAGGAGGGAAGCCTGTTTCAGACGACAGGGGCAGTCACCAAAAACATACAGTATATTTATTTCCTAGGCCCCATGAGTTGGCATGGGGACCTGGAACACGCCCTCTCCATGGGAATGCACAAAGAAGGCAGATATTCTTGTGAGCAAAAGGTCCCAAAGGTGCCCATTCCTGGGATTGGGAGGCATTGTTTGTCATCATTCATGTCACAGTCACCTCTTGGTTGGATTACTACAATGTGCTTCACATGAGGCTGCTGTTGAAGAGCATCAGGAAGTTACAGCTGGTCCAAAATGCAGTGGCATGGATTATCATTGGGTAATCATTACCAAAGTATCATCTTTACATAAGAAAGAAATTTAGCAAATCAGAAATTGAACAATGTAGTAAGGGACCTGAAGATGTGATTTCCAGTGTGGGCTTAGTTTCATCCTCATTATCCTGCAAGCTTCCTAATTTTTAAACAAGGAGCTACGTGTGTGTGCGTATGTGTGCAAAACTCAGTGGAGGCAAGATGGAATGATGGCGTTTGTACTACATGTTTTAGAAACCACAGTCCCAACTGAGAAATAACATTTCTCTTTTTAATGAGAGCATTTTTTGACTTTCGGGCTATCCGAGGTTTCACTCTCTGGTTTGATGTCTCAGATGAGGTTTCAGGAGCAGATTTTTTTTTTTGCCAGTAACCTTTATCTTTCTGTGATAGTTATCAGTTTTCTGCAGAATAAACGTGCTGACATGTTAATTGTGGCATCTTTGGGGAAATCCTAGACCTCCATGACACCTCACTTTTTGTACTGGGTTATAAGCACAATTCCAGCAGACAGAGAATGTGTGTGTCTAAAATGAGTGAAAATCACTGCCTGGAAACATGTCACTGAACTTTGCAAATGCCTTTGCATTAATCTAGAAGTCCTAACTGCACTTTTGCTATCATAGAAGACTGCATTGCAAACTGGCATTGCAGGGCACCAGCTGTTATACTTCTAAAAGTATTGATTATCTCTTTGGGAGTCTGTAGTGTGATTAGCTTCAAATCTTCCCCAGCCTCCCTCCTCCACTAAACAGGAGATAGTGGTAAAGATGATCTATTTGGCAGAGTGGAATATTATATACAAATGAGGTGGACTTTTCCCCTTCTGTTGCCAAGAAGAATGCACAGGATACTGTTAGATACTTGTTCTAACTACAGTGGTTTCCACCAAGGTCCTCTGTTCCAGTAGGAACAGAGGTTTAACCCTATTGGTCGTAGGGTCTGACAGCTCCCTATAAAAGGGCTGCTGTCAGACTCAACCTTCGCTGGATTGTTCTCACTTGTTATACTTAATAAAGAGCTGTTGTTACTGTTAGCCTGTGTGTGCCTCTCCATTACCCGATCCAACAGATACATCAGGATAAAACCAAGTGAGAATGAGAATAGCAATCTTTTGTCTGCACTGAGACCAGGGGTGGGTTCCTGCCAGTTCTAACCTCTTCTATTGAAGAAGTTCCACAAATCTACCGTGCCATTTAGAACCAGTTCCAGCTCCCTCCCCCTGCCTGTCCGGACCACACTTGCCTCGCCCACCGCTCACTGATTGGCTGGCTTACCAATAGCCCCGCCCGCCTCTAAGAGTCATATCTAAACCTTAAAGTCTTAAAGCTGTCAAGTTTGAACACTCCTGCGTTTTTTTCTAAAGGGTTAGGGGTGCAAGGGTCTTGTAACTTGACAGCTTTAAGACTTGTGTGCTTCAAATACCAGAGTTTCTGAGCCAACATTTTGGTTGCTAAGCAAGAGCGTTGTTAAGTGAGTTTCACCACATTTTACAAATTGGCCATGCCCATCCAGTCACATGACTGGCAAGCCACTCCCACCTGGTCACATGGCTGGCAAGCCACTAGCACAAAGCAGGCCACACCTACAGAAGAGGTTCTAAAAAATTTTGAAACCCACCACTGACTGGGACCCAACTCTTTTTAGTTCTTTGCAGCTGAATCATGGCTCAAAAATAATCCCTAGCATGTTTTTTTACCCGTGCACCTAATAGAAGACCCCCCCCAAATAAGCCCTACCTAAGACTTTATGCAACTGGCCACCTGCCCATTCCATCTGGTTGCTCATGGTTCCTTGGCCACAAGGTGAGGCGGGGTGGCAGTGGAGCTCAGGGCTCTGCAGCCAGGCCATCCATGCCCTGACACCTGCCTTGCGCTGGTAGCATTAGCAGCCATGTGCAGCAGGTGCCCACATGGCCGCTAGCCCTCTTCTGCTTGCTTGCAGCTACAACAGAGGAGGACAAGTGGCAGTGGTGCCATGGCCATGAGGTGAGGGAGGTGTCGGGGTGTAGATGGCCTATCTGCAGTGGCCCTGAGGCAAGCCAGTGCAGGGCGCATGTATATACCATTTTATATATATATATATATATATATATATATATATAATATATATATATATATATATATATATTATATATATATATATATATATATATATATATATATATATATATATATATATATATATATATATATATTTAAAGTCACAACCCCTGGTATGCCCAAGTATGGGAGGAAGGTCACACTTCCACTCTCTGTCATTAGGCTCGTCACAAGAGTCCATCCAGACAGAAACCCAATATTTTTTACTGTTGCCTTTTGTGTTACATTTGTTATATTTATGCTGATAAATAAATAAAGGGAGACTAGTATAGATCTATTTCAAGCTATTTAGCTCTCATCAGCTAGCCTTGGGTATGGCTAGCTGATGAGAGCTAAATAGCTTGAAATAGATCTATACTAGTCTCCCTTTATTTATTTATCAGCATAAATATAACATATATATATATATATATATATATATATATATATATATATATATATATATATATATATATAGTGTGTGTGTGTGTATGTATGTATGTATGTATGTATGTATGTATGTATTGTGTCACAACCCCTGATATGCCCAAATATGGGAGAGAGCATACTGCTTCCCTTTTCTGTCTTTCAGATCACCCTAGGAGCTATCCAGCCAGAAAGCCGTTTTTTATGTTGCCTTTGTTACATTTGTGTTGCATTTGTGCTGATGAATAAATAAATAAATAAATAAATAAATTTATTTATCAGCACAAATGCAACACACACACACACACATATATAATATAAAATGTAACATGTTTGTAGTTATATGCAAAAAATACCACATTTTATAATCACATTTTCTGTCAATCAGGAAAAATGCAGATGAACACTAGGGGCATGGACAAGAGGTGAGTTGCTACCGGTTCGCAACAAGTTCGGGGCAAACCGGTAGTGGTATTTTGGCCTTGGCCGCCCAAACCGGCAGCGACCCAGGCTGGCCACACCCCCCAAACCGGTTCCCAATGCCGTTTGCTTTTCAGTAATTTTTTTGTAATTGTTCATGTTCTGCGCATGCGCAGAACAATTTACAGTCAACTGTGCACGCATGCACAGCACATGTAAAGCGCAAATGAAGTAAACCAGCAGCAACGCCGGTAACAACCCACCCCTAGCATGGACCTCTGTGAGTGTGTTAATGTGTGTGTCAAAAAAGTCAACATGGCAGCAGTGACAGAACAACCGAAACTCTGCCACTTCTTTATATGCAGAATATATGTTTAAAAAAAGAAGAGGACTTTAATTGTATGGATTACATTTTGGGGTCACTATTCAAAAGTTGTGAAGTAAACTAGAAGTATTTTTTTATATATTTTAATTTTTTATTAACAAACATGTAAAATATACACACACAAAACTTAGATGCACACCACATTTACGCAATACAATACGAACAGGAGCTTCCTGTTCTTTATAATAGCAATTATCAATCGATACCGCTCACCTTATATTATTCCCCTTCTATTATATTTCATTTGGATTTCACCATTCTTAACCCTCTTATTTTACTCATAACTATTATTTTTTGACTTTGTTATATTCCTTCATTGATCCTTGTTTCTTTCCTCCATCCACCTATACCATTTATCCATATCTGGTAGAATTCTGATTCTTCTTTTCCCTGGATTTCTTTAGTTAGTTGGTCCATTTCAGCACAATCCATAACCTTCCTTATTCTTTCATCTTCGCTTGGGATTAATTTGTTTTTCCATTTCTGGGCAAAGGCAATCCTTGCCACTGTAATTATATGTAGTATTAAATACTGGATTTCTTTTTTGTATTTCGCAGACATTATTCCTAATAAAAAAACTTCAGTCTATTAGTTTTTTTATTAGTAAACTAGAAGTATTATGTGACAGAAATTAATTATCAACTCTAGCACAGGAAATTAATTATATACCCTATCTACATTGAATTTTATAAAATAAAATAAATTTTTTGTCATGGCCCCATCTTTTTTTTTAATATGATTGCTAACTTGCTGTTCAAAGAAGAAGAATAACCTCAACCTGAAATAAGTTGCACATTTCTCATTTTGGGTCTGAATCATGGTAAGAAAGATCTCAACTCAGAATAATTACTGTTGTTACATAGTTTCTAGATCTCATGAGAGATCTGCACAAGGAGCATTCCTAGTACTCTTTTAACCATGCTTACAGTGCCCTGTAATGTAATTCTTCAGCAGAAAAAAATGTTTTTTTTAATGAGTTTACAGAAAACTGAAAAAGTAACATCCTGCCACCCCTATCAGGGGGTTTCATTAGAATTTTGAAATTTTGTAGTTTCCTGAGGTCTCCAGACTTTGGTATGGCAAGATGTCATGATCTGCTCAACTTTCTTCATCTTTGGGGACCAGATTTTATTACACATCAATAATGTGTGCAGGAGAGAGAATTTGAACAAAGACACCTAAGTCTCAAAGATTTAGTGCTCACAGTTTTCATACAGTAGTTGAAACCTAGGCTGCTGTTTTAGTCTCTGTTAATACCACAGATAACAGCTTCTTACTTGTATGATTAAGATCATGAAACCCCCAAAAGCCCCATGAGAGGAGAGAGGCCCCAGCTGGGTTCTTGAAACAGTCTTGATTGGGCCAAGCACAAACTATGACAATGAGCAGCCATTGCATGCTATAATTTGCTGCTCTTGGCCTCCATGTGTAATGTTTAATGAATTATGAATGCTTCACCTTAGCTATTAATACAGGATAGTTAATTTGCCAAGAAATGAATACAGTTGTGCAAAAATCCTACAACATTTCCAGAAACTGGGGAAAGTGTCAGGAACTGAATCAAGGAGGGTGCTATTTTGAATTACACCTTAATACACACAGTCTTAAGATTACACCTTAAATACACATGTCTAAATTAAAATTATATTTTTTAAACTCATCTGTCATGCTTTGAACAGTTTTATCTTCTGCTGAAGTCTATGCATGTCTATTATAAGAATTGAAATGAATACCATAGCAAGTATCCCAATTAATATTGGCCTTGTACTAATCATCTTTTTTATAAGAACCTGAATTGAAGATGAAGATGTTTGCTTATGAAATCTGCTAACCATGGAAAGGAATTTGTAACACACTAGAAGAATAAACCAACACCAGAAGCAGAAAAGTTAAATCAAAAGTCCTGCATGTTGGCATTCTTCTCTAATCTCCAATATACAAATATAAGATGAAAGAGATTTGACCTAGAAACAGACATTTGAAAATTGCTCCAAATGCTCTTTTTGTCCTTTGTTTAATCTTGTCCAATTTTATCAGGGACTGTCTAGATATAAGTCCCTTTCTTGGCAAGATTTTTCAGTAGTGGTTTGTCATTGCCTCTTTCCTAGGGCTGAAAGGCCATACAACTGGCTTTGTGCCTAAGGCACGACTAGAACTCACGCTCTCCAAGTTCTTAACTGTAACCACCCAAACTGGCTCTTAAACATTAGCAGTGATAACAGCCCAGTGGGAACCACAGAAGCAATCTGCCTAACAATAATAATGTCTGCACGGGTGTGTAGGGAGCAAGGAAAGGATTTCTGTTTCTACTAGAGCTATAAGTAGAGGAGTAAACTTTTCTTATGACTAGGACTTGAAAAAAAAATCACCCAAGAGGGTCTCAGAAGGCATGGCAGTGGAGAGGAGACTGAACTTTTCTATCCCTTTAATGAGGATGGTATGAGGCCTGGAATATATCTATGAACAGGTTTGTTAAATTTTGTTCAGCATCCCTGATAAACTTAAGATATTCACGTGCTGATTGACGTATGGTATACAGGAGATTGGACTAGAAGACCTCCAAGGCACCTTCTGTTATATGAGAGAGATGCCCTTTTTGTCACATAGGCACAGAGAAAGAGATATACCCCAATATTTTATTCTACTAAAGACAGAAATTTTCAATGCTTTTGAAACAAAGGGAGAAGAGGTAGTGGAACATGGGGAACAGAGGACAACTTGTACTGGGCTTAGAAAAGGAGAAAATATAGGATGTTAAAGCTGTCTTGTGGATTTATCAGGAAACAGTGTTTTCAGGTAAATTGAACCAGAAGGGACAAATGTTTCAAGGATCTTCTACTATGGTCAACTGGGTAAATTACTGGTTAAAACATGTGCTAAGATTATTTCATTCTTTTTCTCTGCATTGCTAGTATCTCTACATTTTAAGGAGAACTGTAGGATTGGACAGTGGTTGCTGAATTTCAGGTTTTGTTAATTCAAATTGGTGTCAAGTTATTAATTTTATTGTTTTTATAGTCTATATTAAATTAAAACATTTTCTATTTCCCAAAGGAGATCACACTGTTTGTACAAACTAAACCATTTTGTAATTTGCCTGGAACACTCCATGAACTTTTGTAAATTTTTCATAAAGTTAAAAAGGACTTTCAATTTGATTTATTTACTTGATGGCTTTATCCCCTGTCTTTTATTCAAGAACTCAAAATAATATACCTAGCACTTTTTCTTTCTATTTTTCCACACAATAGCTTGCTGCCAGATCTCTTTGGTGGATCAATGATGCTCCAGCTTATTTGAGAGTCACCAGCTCAAGTCATTTTTAGGAAGCCTTCTGTGTTTGGTCTCTTCTGTAGACCACAGGATCTCCATTCTGATCTACTGCTGGGTATCTTTGGTGAGCATGGCCACTGTACCACTGATTGTGACCCTTTTAAAAAAAAATTCTCATGCTGAGCTTGCTCTAGACTTCCTGTCCATTCCAATGATGGGCCTTTCCAAAACTCTGTTGCAGCTCAACCTTCCTTTGCTCTATTGCTCCCCGGTTGTTGGGCCACCTCCTAGCTTAGTTGGGCCACCTCCTAATACCAACAATGGTGTTGTTTTTTACACCATTGTCATGGATGCTGCAGCTGTACACAAATCATGATGGGCTATGTTTTTGTCTCTCCATCTGTCTCTTCAAATATATGGGAAATTTTTAGCTCTCTCTCTCCCTTCCTCATTTTAGCTCCACAAGGAGGGAAAGCCCTGCTGCTGGGTGAGGGTTTCCCCCTTATCTTGCTTGGTAATTGAGGCCCTTTGCAAAGAATGGGGAAAGGGGCAAAGCATTTATTCTGCTTATTATATAAACACGTCCTTTCCCTATCCTGCCTCATCTTTTCAGCCTCAAGGCTAATTACTTGAGTCTGTCTTATATTTTCCTCCATCTTAAAATCAACTATTGTTACATCTTCAAACCCTCACAGCTTCAATCTTAAACTGACTACCTTGGAGCTCACCCCATTCCTAAGAGGACCATAAAGGGGGCCTGCATAAGCGCACCAGCGTGCCTACCGTCCCTCTCCTACCATCCCCATTTATTTGTATTCATTTCCTTTGTTCATGTC
Source organism: Thamnophis elegans (assembly GCF_009769535.1). Lineage (NCBI taxonomy): Eukaryota > Metazoa > Chordata > Lepidosauria > Squamata > Natricidae > Thamnophis > Thamnophis elegans. Next base: position 131,584,766 of record NC_045541.1, read on the forward strand.
CATGTTCATACATATACCTGCTATCTTGTACATGTTTGACAAACTAATAAATAAATAAATATTGACATCTCCACATAGCTCAGCTTTAACTAAGGTGCTGGCCATTGCTATCCAAGTGTCCTGGCTGAGTGTTCTACTGAGATAGGATTGTTGCAGTCTAACAAATGAGCAATTAAATAAAGGAATAGATAGAAAATCTGCAATTATATTTGGCTTGTCAAACTTACACAGAATGAGCATAATAGCTGAGAGGCAAGACTAAAGGCAACAGGTTAAAAGAAGCCCAGATGGACAGTTTGGTACATAGATTAAGACATATGGAATTAGTTAAATTCTCAAAAGTCATTGCCCATGATGGTCAACTTTTGCACTATGATCCAGCTTTCACAGAATATAGATCATTGGAAATCATCTTCCCCAACCTGGGTCCTTCCAGATGTTAGGTAATGGCCCTCATGTCATTCCCATGTTACCTTGATACAACTATATTCTGGCAATGCCAGTTTTCTGTTGAGTTCCCATGATGTTGTTCATCTCATTCCCCTCCCATGATGGGTTTTAAATCATCTTAGCTCTACTGAAATAAAATAGTATTTCTTTATTTAATTTTATTATCTAAGGATAGGTTTAAAGTAGATAAAAATCTATAGTGCTTCACCACACCATGAGCTTGGAAAAGAAACTGTTGTAAACAAGACAGATGTGTATATTAGGGTTTGGGAGATGTAGTCATGTTCTTCCCCTGGAATTAGCCATCCTCTGTCTCAGCCATTTCTCCCACAGGGTTTTTCAGCCCCATTAAACACTTGGAATCTTCCTTATATCTGCTTACCACAACGCAAAGATGCACTAATAATCATTTTTAGAAGACATGACATCACTTCTGCCTTATTCCTGTCTATACTTGTCTTTCAGTGTTCTGGTATATAATATATGCAGTACCTTTCTTTTATTGTGAAATTTATATTATTACGGGACTGGAGGCCAAAACATAGAATGAACAGGTATGTTTGGTCTAACAGAGATGGACTAGGGGTGATATGATAGCAGTCTTCCAATATTTGAGGGGCGATTCTCCAAAGCACCTGAAAGCACAAAGCACAAGAAGCAATGGATGGAAATTAATCAAGGAGGGAAGGAACCTGGAATTAAGGAGAAATTTCCTGTCAGTGAGAAGACTTAATCAATGGACTGGCTTGCCTTCAGAAGTTGTGGGTGCTCCATCACTGGAGGTATTGAAGAAGGTTCCTTACAACTCGGTTATTCTGTAATTCTGATGAGAATTGAATTCCTGAATGAGCAGTGAGTTAGCCCTGCAGTACTGCATTCTCACCATTGTCCGAATACAGTTCCTCACTTACTGCATATATTGGTCCTTCAGAACCTGGTCACCTCAAGACTGAATGTTTGTAATTTACTCTAAATAGGATTGTTCTTAAAGACCCTCCAGAAGCTTCAGCTGGTACAAAATATAGTGGAGAGTGATAATGCGTACCTCCCAGTATGCCTATGTGACTCCACTGTTATTCCATCAATTGAAAGTGGGATTCCAGATATAATTCAGGGTGCTGGCCTTTACCTATAGAATGAAGCCCTTTGTGGTATAGGACTTAGGAACCTCATTATTACAGTTATGACATTTTTAGTCTGGGCTGCCCATGAGCTTGCTGTTTTAAACTGCTTTCGTTGTTTTGTATTTATGTTTGCAATACAAATTGGCAGTGGGTATCTATAATACATTTAAAATACTCAATAGCTGGATAAAAATGCCAAATCCAGCCTAAAATCTGGCTGACTGTGTGGCCAACTTTAATATAAAATCAGGATGGCACCATCTGGCAGAGAACCAGAACAGATGGAATAGAGGCAAAATCAGGAGTCAGCAAAGGGAAGTAAATTTCATGTTAATGTAAATGCTGTCCATAGGTGCATATAGCAGTTTGATTCAAACTTCCGATGCACCCTAAAAAGTTGGCTTTTCCAGCAAGCCGGCCTGGCCTGAACAAAATAAAATAAATGATTGATTAAATTGTTAATTTTAATCTAATTTTTAAAATGTTTTGTTAATATTAATTGGGTTTGTTTTTGGATACTCTATCTAATTTCCTTTTAACTTTGTAATATGTGTTTTTTTTAATGTTGTATGCCGCCCTGAGTCCTTTGGGAGAAGGGCTGCATATAAATCCAACAAACAAACAAACAGGAAAAAGGTCCAAATACTCAGTGCAGTCCAAGACAATTTATTTTGAAAATATTAAAGGGTGGGGGGAGCAGGAATGGTGGGAGGAAGTATGTTGATTAAGGATACTTTGTCTTCCTGACTGGCACAGTAACAATGCAGGGTCATTCACACATACCACTTCTCTAACTTGGTGCTTTGCATACATGTTAAACTGTGCCTCCCACTGTTTGAAGCTGGCATGTCCAATGACATGACAGCTGGAAAATAGGAACAGCAGTTCCTGAGGCCAGAGAAAACTGCCCAAGTAAACTTGAATAATGTTTTTTGTGCAATTTGCTGCACTGGCATATAATCATCTATTTCTTGAGCTTAGTTGGCCAACAGTTTTGATTACTTTTAAATGGGACATTGTGATCTATCATTTTAATTTAAGATTCTGTATGCTATACAAAACACATGTTTAGAAGCAAGGCGATCTTGAATAGATCTGGGAGAACTTTCCACTACTGTATCTGGAAGAGATCACCCCAACTGGCTGGTTAGCTCATATGAATATATATTAGTTGCTTTCCAAACCATCAATAATAAGGTCATTTTAAATATTTTGTTTCTCCTTTTCCAGCTACTGCAGTCATTTGGGAATTCTGAGATTCTTACCAAACTAAAAGGAAAGATATACAAAGCCCCAACTATTCGGAAGGGGGGAGGAATCAAAATTTGAATTTCTGATTCCCAAGAATGAGAGGGCTGAAAGGCAAAGCAGGTTCTTCCATAGCTGAAAATATGCGTTTTTTAAAATATAATCAGAGGACTTTTTTAACACTGCTCAATGCTGTATTTTAGTCTCTTGGAGTTTTTATTGTCACTTCTATCAATTCTATGCAAAATATGAACGGAACTATTTTTCTCTCTTTAGCAGGCGTAAATTCCCCACCTTTACACCAACCTGGTTATTTCTCTGTTTGTCACGCAGCTGAAACCAATCGCGCGCTCTCTCTCTCGCTCTCTTTTTCTCCCCCCTCCCGCCCCACGTTACCGGGTTCTTTCTCTTTAATACCATTTGATTTTCCCAGAGTCGGTATTTTTTTTAAAAAAAATCTGTAACATTTAATTTCAAAGTTTCCGCCCACGTGACTTTCAGTGAAGTCCCTTGAGGCTTCCGAGAACCCACATCAGCTAAAGGGAGGTGAAGAGCCGCGGGAGATGCATTGCTCTGAAGGCCAAGGGGGACGTAGCTGCTGACAGGCGCGGTGGGAGAAGGGGGAGAAAGTGAGCGGCTGGCTCAGAAGACGGGCAAAGAAAAGGAGAGAAAGTGTCCAGTTTAAAGGAAACGGCGGGCTAAGACTACCAAGGCCCGAAGGAAGAAGGCAAGGGAGTCGACAGGCAGGGGGTGCTGCGAGCCATGCCCCATAGCTCTGACAGCAGTGACTCCAGCAGCTTCAGCCAGTCCTCTTCATCCAGCAAACAGGTACTGTGTGGGGCCACTTTCTGTCCATTGAATGATACCCTTAAAAGGAGGTATATTGGGAGCAAGGCTGCAGTACCCCTACTGCAATCTAGTGGAATTCAACAGGTGAAGTTTGGCGAGGCATTAAAAATCAAGAGATGAGGAACTGTTCCCCAACAACTCGTCTCCCCTTTGAATGAAATTGACCACTCTGGTTTAGGGAAAAGGTTGAAAGAGGGACTGATTTCAGCCACCTATCAGCTGCAATTCTGGGATTTGTGTCTAGTACCTGCTAATTGGAGAAAGCTAATCTAATGGCCCTGGAGTGGTTTTAATTAGAATTGTCCAGTTCTACCAAAAAATAATAATAATCTCGTACTCCTATTTCAAAATTATCCCCTGTAATGTGGAAAGTTCTGGGGGATCCAGTTTTTTCTGCAAAAGGCTAGGGACTGATTGATGGATTAAAATTTGTTAAGGGCATTTTTTCTACTGAGAGATGTGATAAATTTTCAAATATTAAAGTATCAACGTTTTGCCTTCTTAGGAATGGGGTCCTAAACTTGGGAAAAAAATACTTCAGCTGTGTGCAAAATGCTCTTAGATTTGTTTATACATTAAAGATGGAAGAAAATTCTAGAGGACTACATAGCTAGATGTTATCAATGAGAGACAATAAAATTATATCACCATAAGAATCTTTTTTTAAAAAGTAGGGTAGAAATCTTGGATTATTACAGCAAACCCAATGCAATGTGTACACATTATGCTATTCTTCTTAAGCAAAGTTCTGCAGAGTGCAGAAAAAAGTAAGAAATAGAAAGTTAAAGAGATTAAAAGCAAAAGGATATGGATAGATAATAAAAACGAAAAGTTAAAACTAGCTTATACAAACTTTACTATTCTTTTCAATATCCTTGCAAACCTCCTTTGATTCATCAGGTCCATGTATGCTTTCTACTTTGCCTTTTTGCTCTTTATGTTTTTAAGCTACTCCTTTCTATTTAAGGAGCTCCATTCAATTAGTATTTTCTTGGACTGCTCAATACCCATTCATTAATTCATCACATAATCTGTTCTTGTTTTATACATGTTTTATATATTCCTTTCCTACTGCATCCAGTTTACTTTTGTCTTTCTCTTAACATACCCAACTTTTACTTTCATAAACAAAGTGGCAGAAACACACTTTTATATACAGCAATTTTTGCTCACCCACAAAATATTTATTTATAAGAGACTATGTACTATCTATTCCTTCCTACATGCATTTGCATATTTTAAAATTTCTCCAAATATTTTCCAAATTAAAAAAATCTACCACAGTTCTATATAGAAATTGATCTGCTTGCTTTAGTTTTTTTTTACTGTTATGTATAATTTGCAGTCATTCATTCTGTTTCCCCTACCAAATAACTAATTTGATACAGTAATTTCAGCTCATATTTTACCTTACAGTCTATTGCCTGCAATAATTTGGGTTCTCTAGCAACCACATAACCCGATTTGCATACAAAGGTACATATATAAAGTACACATTCTCAACTCCCACCAGCACACCACTAAAATCATCAGACTTCCTTTAACTGACTGATTATGTGCCATCAAGTCAGTTCAAATCTTAGCAACCATGTAGCTAGAGTTTCTCCAGGATGACCTGTTCCCTTTCTGGTCTTTAAGGTCTTTCAATGGTACACCCAACTATCATACATTTCTGGTCCATACATTCCAAAAGAAATAGATTGGAAAAGTATATTTGTATTTCAGGACTCTTCTGATGATATGAGGAAAGTACAAAGAAGAGAAAAAAATCGCATCGCAGCTCAGAAGAGTCGGCAGAGACAGACACAGAAAGCAGATAACCTGCACTTGGTAAATGCTTCTGTTATTTTCATCTGGATTTCTGGGATATACTACTCATTATTAATATTAGTATCTCCATTTAAATCTTGCTTTTCTAGCCAGAAAGCACACAATGCACAATGTAATTTAATATAAGGTATAATATGATATATAATATAATAATTAGCATAGCACAGCACAGCATAGCATAGTCTGATTTAGGCCTGTAGCAAAATTTAAAGAATTGCTTCTTTATATAAAACTGTGAAACAGTAGATCTCCTACACTTTGCATGGCTGCATTGAGGCAAACCTAAGGTCCCTTGAGTAGCACCTGGTGATTGTATCAACTGCTCAGAGTCTTTGGGAATGGGTAATGTACAATAAAAGAAATACATATACAAAATGTGGTGGATAAAATTGCTAAATTTTTATGACAGGGTTGAGGGTTGGGAATAGTTTTAAGACTGGAAATGATAATTTCCCTCCCTAGAATTTCCCATTCCCCTTCAAATAATGTCCTAAAACTAGATTTATTTTCATTTTTTGTGCCTTCTCACATTTTTTAAAAAAGTTTTAACAATCCCCTTTTGTAAATTTAATATAGGAAAATTATCCAGGTTGTACTTACTTACTTGTATATTCCTTTTAATTATTAAGACATCAACCTGTTTTTAATATGTCCACTGTAGCATCTATTTTCATATTGTTTATGGAGCTTATCATGTTTAAATCTACTTTCAGATCAGTCTCAATTCTGTCCAAAGTTCTTGCATAACTTTTTTTCAAAATAGTTTTTTTATAGAGACAGACACTCTTAATATTAACTTCTGAGTCCATCTTCAAAAATATCCTTCAATATGTCCAGTATTAAAATATTTCGCTTCATTCTATATTACCAGAGTTTTGGCAACACAGAGCTTTCCCAGAAAGTGGCCTGGATTAAGAAATTCTGTAGTCCTGAGTTGGATTGGGGAGTGGTAAAGAGGTTCAGGGTAGCCATACCCTAGAATGCCTCCAGATATATCTAGTAGGTTAAGTTATAGCTTTAATTTGGCAAGAATCTGACCATTAGGTGTAAGCAAATAAAAGTTTGAACCAGTGGTTAAATTCAATTTTTTACTACCGGTTCTGTGAGTGTGGCTTGGTGGGCGTGGCAGGGGAAGGATACTGTAAAATCTCCATTCCCACCCACTCCAGGGGAAGGATATTGCAAAATCTCCATTTCCCCACCCCCCGTTGGGCCAGCCAGAGGTGGTATTTGCCGGTTCTCTGAACTATTAAAAATTTCCGCTACACAGAACCTGCTGAATTTCACCCCTGGGTTGAACTCGATTGAGCTTTCAATATGATTTCTGGGCTTGGACCTGACAAATTGTAAATTTTAGCTACTTCTGGTTCCCTCTAGTGCCCAATCTTCAAAGTTTCATCCTATCATGCTTTTTAAGAAAATTCAAAACAATAGTATTTTCCCATGCTATTGGGAAAATGGAAAGGATTCTTACAATTATTTCCAAAATCTTATTTCAAATTCATTCTGGACCCTCAATTTGTTTTACTCACTTTTTTGCTGTTTATTCCAAAAGAATCAAGTCTTTACATTTTTATTTAAATTACTTTTGCTAAAGATTGAAGAAAACTTGCCCAGTTCGGTAAAACCTGTCAACCAATCCAGTTCCTAACAAACAATTACCTAAAGTGAAATTAGAAAATAAAACAGAAAGTATGTGAACCCTATTTTGAAGGAACTGAGATCAGTTCACTATTCCCCACCCCCGAAATACTTGCCATCAGTGCTTGATTACAACTCACATCATAACATAACAAAAATGCACTAAGCTATGGAAAGCTGGTTCAGGGTCTCCAGTACTGAAAAAATAGAACATATAGCTCTTGTTTCAATCATAAATTTCATTTATAATTCAAAATATATATTTGTTTATTCTCAGGGGCATTTTATCTCTTGGTAATATTTAGGGTGAGCTCAGCAGACAAATCATTAAATCCTTTGAACTTTAGAATAATTACTTCTTTTCAACTCACTGAAATACATTTTACATGTGTAAGATAATCTACCCTGAATCTCATTAAGAGCTTGGGTCTTTTGTTCCATGTTATGCTATACATGTAGAAAGATAATGATGTTGGGCATCATGGCATGTGTTGAAATATCAATGAATTCTGTGTGGGTGCCAGCCCTACTTTTTGATATTCAAGTTTCCCAGAAAGTCAGGGTAACAGAGTAGTACAGTGATGGCAAACTTTTTCGGCATCGAGTGCTGAAAAAAGGGAGTGTGCACACAGGTGCGTGCCACCGAGTGCAGAAAAGGGAGCACTTTGCGCGCTCATCTGGGCTGCAACAAGGAAGAGGAGCTGTCCAGGGGGCATGTGCATGCCAGAAAATGAACTTCCGATTTCCGGCATGCATGCTTCCGGTTACTGCAAGTACCAGCAAGTATTTTGGTTACTGCCTCATATGCGCTGATCAGGTGGCCAGCACACAGGCTCATGCCGGAAAACAGAAGAGCATCTCTTTTGGTTTCTGGCTCTGCCGCATGCAGAAAGGTCTGCTGATTGTTGCATGTGCATGCCCGCCAGAAACCTGGAAGTGGAATGGGTGACACTGTGTGTGCCAGGCAACATGGCTCCCACTTCGGGCATGTGTGCCATAGGTTCGCCATCACAGGAGTAGTGATAGCCTCTCATCCCTGAATTTCTGGAGATCACATAAAACCTGAATGTTATTGCCTAGTTTGCATAAATAGCAATTGGATTGCCAATTCTGCTTTGGCTGACCACTTCAAGAATTAAATGAACAATGTGAGTGTATGCAACCATCTCTGTATTTTAAAAAATCCTCTTGCACATAAAAAGCATGGAAAGGTTTTCAACCCTGTCCTCTTGCTTATATGATACCTTTGAGAGTGGGGGGCTTTTTTTTGCTCTGAGAAAGAACTTGGCCATCTGACTCTTCACAAGAACTGTGAAGTGATTTAATCAAGAATTGTTTTTTAATCTGTTGTATGCTTTTGACTGAACCCAACTTGCAAACTCACCTTGCAGCAAAGTTTTACATGTTTGTCAATAATTTCAATTTTTGTGGTTTCTCTTCAAAGGGGGCAGGGGGTAATTGCTGAGGTTTACCACATGTGATATGTAACTCTTGTCTGAGTGCCATGAGCTTGCTTGAGAATTTGGCAGCTTGGCCTTCCCCAAGCTAAATGAATAACAGCATGAAGAAACATCCGCACACAAAAAGGCCTCAAATTCAGAGATAGCCATTTGGGGAAAGACCTGTGTTATAGTATCCTGGCCATCTTACTCGCTAAAAGCCAGCTTGCTTTTCAACGAGGCCTTGGGGAGAACAGCCATGGTTTCAACTGATGAATTTCTACACAGCACTGCCTCTTTCCTTGCAGCTGCTGAAAGATGCAAGCAAGACTTTCCTTCTTCTTCAGTGACACAGTTTCCTGTGTCAGGTGGTTTTGCTAAGCAGCGATGGCAGTTACTGACCCCCTCCCTTTCCCCAGGCTTTTGCTCTCAAGGGGTCAGGATGTATGTGGCTTAGGTTGAGGAAATACAAGTGCTTGATGAAGGCTCAGTGAGAGGCAGTAGGAACGCACAGTGCAGGATATGTTGCTGTCATTTCTCATAAGTTGCTGGCTGGGGGCAGAATGCGGCCAAGCGCAGAAATGTCATCCGCTGACACAACTAGGTCTGGGTTTGCCCAGACCAAGTTTACAAGAAAAAACATCAAAATGGAAACTCTGCAAAGATGTTATTACAGAAAAACACCCTTTGCCCAATAAAAATACAGGCTGGTTAACCAGACTACGGTAATGGTTGTATGGGAGCAAGAGGGAGATCTGTGGTTAGAACCATAATGTATGGGGAAATATTTTTTCATAAATTTGGTACAAGGTAGGGAAAATTGAAAATTCTGCCCTTTATAACATCTGTTTCTTTCTTTGAACCAGAGGAGAGCTTTGCATAGCCAATCCTGGCTAACTGTGAAACAAACCAAGATTTAGTTAGTGTTTGAACAGCACAGCACCAGATAATCCCAGGACTGTAGCCTAGATTTATTATTTATTTATTTATTTATTTATTGAATGTATAGGCCGCCCAATCCCGAAGGACTCCGGGCGGCTTACAAAGAAGGGGAAGAAAAGAAAAAGAAAAAAAAAAGAATGGTTTAAAATTCACAACACACATTCATTCTAATTGGGGCTGGACCTTAACAATAAGGTCAACAGCCCCAGGCCTGCCGGAACAGCCAGGTTTTAACAGCTTTCCTGAAGGCCGTGAGAGTGGGCAAGGCCCGGATATCTGGGGGTAGCTGATTCCAGAGGGTCGGAGCAGCCACAGAGAAGGCTATCCTCCGGGGGCCCCCCAGCCGACACTGACTGGCTGACGGCATCTGAAGGAAGCCCAATCTGTGGGATCTTATCGGCCGTTGGAAGGTATGTGGCAGTAGGCGGTCTCGCAGATACGCTGGTCCTAGGCCTTGTAGGGCTTTAAAGGTAATAACCAACACCTTGAATTGCATCCGGAGACCAATTGGTAGCCAGTGCAGCTCACGGAGGACAGGTGTAACATGGGTGTACCTCGGTACACCCAATATTGCTCGCGCGGCTGCATTCTGGACTAGCTGTAGTCTCCGAACGCTTTTCAAGGGTAGCCCCATGTAGAGTGCATAGATCAGCATTTCTCAACTTTAGCAATTTTAAGATGGATGGACTTTAACTCGCATAATTCCTCAGCCGAAATGCTTGAGCTGAAATCTTAAAGATGCCAAGATTGAGAATCATTGGTCTAGAACAAAAAGTTAAAAAAAAATATTGGAAGAGGTACTGGCAAGCCTCTTCTGCATTATTTCTAAGGAAATTTAAAGGGGATGTCCAGGAACTCACCAGGATGTCAAGCCTGGCTTGAGGGAGTCTTTATTGTTACCTTTCTGCAGTGTAACAAATGGTGGTATTGGTTTCTTGTTCAGAGTTCTTTCTTTGCATGAACGTTTGAAACACTTGTCAGTCAGTAAACCAAGTAAAGTAGTAGTGCCAGAAGTGTCTGTGACAGCCTGCAAGGATTCCTGGGACTCCAAATTTTTCCCTCCTCATTATCTATCATACCCGGCTATCTCTGCTTCATAATTTTGTTTCTTCCTCTTGCATTTCCTGATTCTTCCTTGCTTTGTTCCTTCAACTCCCTGCTGTGTTTCCACTTTCTCTGCTTGCTCCGTGTGATATCTCAAGCTGTTTGCTCCTAACGCTCTCTAGTGTGCTGTCGCCCACTCTACTTGACCTTTCCCTTTACGCCCACCTCATCCTCTGCCCAAGGGGGCACCTGGGCAAGGCTCATCACTGCTTTCTCAGTTTTCCTGGTCAGTTTGCTTCCATGCTACTCTCCTGGCCACATTTGCTCCTGGTCATTTGTGTCTTATGTCAGTGCTATTACATTTAAAGGTTCCTGGGTCTATGTATTCATTTTCTGTTTTTAACTAACATTAAGTTTATTAACATGCCCCTCTCCCCCCAAAAAACTCCCACCTCACAGGCCTGTAAAAAGACAAGTATGGCTTCCAATCCACAAAATTATGTACCATTAAAATAAGAGCTTTGTCATGCTTATATACCCTGTTTTTGAAACAAGCTTTGGACTGCCTCATTGTACCTGCTTGTTCCCTTCATCCATGATTTACAGGAGATTAATTAACAGTATATGAAACAGCAAAATAATGAGTTCTTCATAGTTGATGAAAGATGCAATCTATCTTCACTTTCTCTATGCAGATGACCTTATGGTGAAGCAACATTGCCCCACTCCTCCCCTGTATTTCCCATTAAAGAGATATTCACTTAAACGCCTAAGTAGCAATTCTCTTGAAAAATAAATCTCTTGGGATTGTAATACTGACACCTACCAATCTGTCACCTTCTGAGAAGAAAAGAATCCTCATGTGGCTCCGAGGTGGCGCAGTGGTTAAATGCAGCACTGCAGGCTACTTCAGCTGACTGCAGTTCTGCAGTTTGGCTGTTCAAATCTCACCAGCTCAAGGTTGACTCAGCCTTCCATCCTTCCGAGGTGGGTAAAATGAGGACCCGGATTGTTGGGGGCAATATGCTGACTCTGTAAACCGCTTAGAGAGGGCTGAAAGCCCTATGAAGCAGTATATAAGTGTAACTGCTATTGCTATTGCTATTGCTCTCCTCCTCTTAAAAGCTGGTTCAAGGAACAGAGGTAAACCATGTTGTTCCAGTTGATTTCTTTTGCTTTGCAGAAAGCATGACATGAATAATGTTGATAATGTAGGTAGATCTGGAAGAGAGTCAAGTTACTTCTGGGCTGTCTATTTGCATATTATTGGTAAAGAGGAAACTATTACCAAAAAAGCAAGGCAAGCAGGTGTAGATTTGTATAAAGTTTGCATATGCTTGACTAAATGCAATATAAATTCATTAGATATAATATATATATCACCATCTTCATGAGCACTACAAGTCCTTGACTTACAACCATTCTTTGAGCAACTGTTTAGAGCAGGGGTGTCAAACCCGCGTCATCACGGTGGTGTCACATGACATATTACGACTCCCCCCCCCTCTTTGCTAAACTGGGTGTGGGCATGGCCAGTGCGTGGTGCTGCGAGTTTGACAGTCCTGGTTTAGAGTTACAGCGGCGCTGCAAAAAGTGATTTAAGACAGGTTCTTGCACTTATGACCGTTGCAGCATCCCCACAGTCACATGAGAAAATTTGAGTGCTTGGCAGCCGGCATATATTTATGATAGTTGCAGTTCCTGAGATAATCTGATTGCCATTCCCAGGCAGATTACAACAAGCAAAACCAATGGGGTTGGGGGATGGATTTGCTTAACGATAGTAATTCATTTAATTGCTTCACAGTTGTGGCAAAAAAAGTCACAAAATTGGACATAATTCACTTAACAATAATCTTGCTTAGCAATTGGAGCAAGGACTACCTACTAAATAATACAATACAATACAATATAATAGCAGAGTTGGAAGGGACCTTGGAGGTCTTCTAGTCCAACCCCCTGCCTAGGCAGGAAACCCTGCCTACACCATTTCAGACAAATGGCTATCCAACATCTTCTTAAAGACTTCCAGTGTTGGGGCATTCACAACTTCTGGAGGCAAGCTGTTCCACTGATTAATTGTTCTAACTGTCAGGAAATTTCTCCTCAGTTCTAAGTTCCTTCTCTCCTTGATAAGTTTCCACCCATTGCTTCTTGTTCTACCCTCAGGTGCTTTGGAGAATAGTTTGACTGCCTCTTCTTTGTGGCAACCTCTGAGATATTGGAACACTGCTATCATGTCTCCCCTAGTCCTTCTTTCTATTAAACTAGACATACCCAGTTCCTGCAACCGTTCTTCATATGTTTTAGTCTCCAGTCCCCTAATCATCTTTGTTGCTCTTCTCTGCACTCTTTCTAGAGTCTCCACATCTTTCCTACATCATGGTGACCAAAATTGAATGCAGTATTCCAAGTGTGGCCTTACCAAGGCATTATAAAGTGGTATTAACACTTCACGTGATCTTGATTCTATCCCTCTGTTTATGTAGTCTAGAACTGTGTTGGCTTTTTTGGTAGCTGCTGCACATTGCTGGCTCATATTTAAATGGTTGTCCACTAGGACTCCAAGATCCCTTTCACAGTTACTACTGTTGAGCAAGGTACCACCTATACTGTCCCTGTGCATTTCGTTTTTCTTGCCTAAATGTAGAACCTTACTCTTCTTGCCTAAATGTAGAACCTTACTCTTATTTCATATTAAATTATTTATTATTGTGTAAGCATATCACACATCTGCATTGTTTTGCTATTAGCTAATAATCCCTTAGATCAGTTCCCAAACTTGGCAACTTTAAGACTTGTGGACTTCAACTCCCAGAATTCTCCAGCCAGCAGTCCACAAGTCTTAAAGTTGCCAAGTTTGGGAACCACTGCCTTAGATGTTTCCTAATATTTACTGGCGTATCATCTATTGAATTTTTGTCCTTATCTCACTTGCAGTTTAACAGCAATATTAGAACCCTCAGGCAGCCCCATTTCACAATGTAAATGGTCTAATAATAGTAGCAATGTGTTGACAGAGAGCAAGAGGAATTTATATGGTGATGTTGAGGTTGTCCATTCTGCAAGAATCATTTGGGAGAGTAGTGGGACATATGGAAGGAAGTTGGCAGAAGGGGTGTCACTGAGATGGTGAAGGCAAATGAGGTAGAAAGTAGGCTGTCCTCAGGGAAGAGGAATTGTGACTGCTCACTACTGCCCCACTACTAATCTCCTAACCTCTTCCAAAGTACTACATAACAATCCCTGGTCTCCAGGCTCTAGCTAAATTCCTGGTCTTCCCTAGTGTGGCTTTCCCCTGTTTACAACTTGGTTATGGATGACAGCAAAGACTAGTTTGTATCACGGAAACCTGTATGGAGAATGACTTTCACTGGGATATGCCCATCCGGGTTTCAAGTGTTACAGCAGGCATGACTCTTGACATGCAAATAAGAGTGGCTCTGATCATCTGGGAAATTAAGCAGGGAACCATGTATAATTGGTATGGAGCCTTGACTGCTAGACTTTATGGTTGACCCCAGGCTTTTGGTGTTGAAGGACTTCAATTTATGTTCCCCAGGACGGGAGACAGTTTATACATTTTTGTCCACCATGACAATCAAAGACTTATCCCAAGACTTATCCCAAGATCATGGACTTAACCCATGCAGAGGATTATATAATAGAAGTGGGGGACATATCTCTTAGCCCTTTGAGATTTTATTTATCACATTTAGATAATCATGGTCGGATCATGCTTTAATTTATATAGACTTTTACTATACCACAAGCCTTCATGGGAAAGAAGGGCCCATTCAATCAGTCTGTGCCACAGGCACCTGATGGATCCTATGTGCTTCCATGTGACACTTGTGAAGTTTCTGGAAATGAAAGCATTCTATAGAGTGCTTGGTTGATCACAAAGATAGATGACTGACAGCAGTGTAGCTTACTGATTAAGACCTAGCCTGATTCCCAGCAAGATAGAATGATAGTACATCTGAAGTTATATTGAATCTGAATATATTTCCTCTTTAACTCTAGATGGGGCTATGCTCCTCAGGACGAAAGTGGTTTACAATTTAGGAGTTTTTCTGACTCACAACTCTTGCTCACCATGGCCAAGGGAGATTTCACACCGTTCTATTTTATGTGCCAGTTGCAATCATTCCTGGATGAAAGAACTTTGTACACAGCCCCTCATGGTCTTATTACTTTTCGATTTGATTCTTTCCGTTCAGTCTTTAAGAGACTGCCCCAAAGACTATTCAGATGAGGAACAGAGGGTTTGCTGATAATCCACATGTAAAAGGAACCCAGGGATGATGGCTCCTCTTGTAAGGAATAGCTTACCCCTTATTGTCTTACACTTTCCTCCCCTCCCTTCCAAAATATTAGGGCTTCTAAAAGGTTATGAAACTCGTCTCTTCAGGAAGAATTTGCAGAATATAATAGTTTAGCCTGTCCCCAGGGATCGGCTAACGGCCTTTTTTCTATTTCAGTTATCCTAAAGTTGTAGATGTAAACTTTTTTGTATTTGTTTATTTATTTATCCACTCAATGATTTGAAATATATGGTTACCCATTTGCCAAATCAGCCTACAATATTGATTCAGAGATTACTGATGGGAACTGCCCAGTGATTGGTTCCTAACGATTCAGACTGGTTCAGCCCAACCAGTGGTTTGGCGGCCTGGGTTGCTGGAACCGGCAGTGACCCAGGCCTGCCACACCCCCGAAACAGTTCTCTGGGCGCCGCCATCTTGTTTTTCAATTCTGCATATGCACAGAACAATTTAATTGCATTGCACATGTGCGCATTGTGTGCATCAAGCGCACGCAGCGCATGCACAAATGAACCAGCAGTAGTGCCTGCCAGAACCCACCTCCTGGAGCTGCCTTTGTTTTAGGAAGGGTGATGAGAAATTCATAGCTTTAGTAATTCACCAGTCAATCAGCATCCAATCTGATTTTCCCTATCTCATCAAAAAGGACAATATATTTTAATAATCAAGTAAAACCATAATGAGCATCAGAAGAGAATTTCATTATCCTTGGCCAGATATCCCTAGAGCCAGTGGAGGCCAATGGTGTACAAATTGATTGTACAACGGTGAACAGTCAATTGTAATTGCATATATTCATGACAGATTTATGTCAGAATTCCTGTGTGAGAATTGATTAATCATTCAGGTGTCATGGTGACATATAATGGAATGTTTTAAGAATAGCCATACTGAAGAGGATTGCAATAAAGATTCTCCTAGTAAGTATGGAGGGAAGTGAGGGTCTCACTAATTTACTGTATTTAACTCTGGTTCTGTGAAAAATTATTAAAAGCTTTAAGTGCACAATTAATTTCACTACTTTGATATAACACAATTAGAATTTTTATATTCGTCTTGTTTCGCAAGTGGGTTGATTACCCACATTTATTTCCTATAATGGGGACTCTAAGGCTTTGATATATCCTGTTTCTTTTCCTTCATTAAAGGAGAGTGAAGACTTGGAGAGACAGAATGCTGCTTTGCGGCGAGAAATCAAACAACTAACAGATGAACTGAAGCAGTTTTCCACAATGTTGAATTCGCATGAGACTCACTGCTCGATTCTCCAGACACAACCTCCAGTCCCTTCAGAGGTGCTTTTTGCCCCAATTGCTTTTCCTCAGAGCCATATCAGCTCACCTTGTTTCCAACACTGATATCAACACTTGGATTGGGGGAAAAAAGCTTGGATTCCATGCCTAGAACAATGAGATGAGGTTTCTGCCTTGGACAGCTCAGAGTATCCTCATGTCTCTGTTTAGCAGAATGAGGAGTCAAGATGTCTTGGATCTGGCCTTGGGCAGATAGCAGGACGTAAAAGAAGAGTTGCTGCAAAGGGCTTGCGTTGGGGAATGAGGTCCCGAGAACAAGATAACCACATATTTCTGTTATTTGCACTGAAGTACTGCAAATTGATATGTGTTTTTTTGCAAAATGTGTATGCTACTGGCTCTAGGAACATGACTCAGAAAGTGGCTAAAAGAAATACATTACTAAATAAAATTTTTTTTAAAAACAAACAACACATACTTTATTTTAAAGTCTGATTTTTACTTTCATTTCTATCAATTCCTCCCCCGCCCCATTCCAAACCCTTAAATAATGGGACAAGAAAAACATTGGGAACTGTAGAAGTCTGTGAGCCAAACCTTGGTTGTATTATCACAGCACAACAAATCACACAGCCAATCACTTTACTTTAGTGCAGTGTTTCTCAACCTTGACGACTTTAAGTCCTCTGGACTTCAACTCCCAGAATCCCCCAGCCAGCTGGGGAATTCTGGGAGTTGAAGTCCACAGGACTTAAAGTCGCCAAGGTTGAGAAACACTGCTTTAGTGTGTTCTGTAGTCCCAGCCTTTGCAGTTATTAAATTAATTCTGAAACTGATTCACCATGGATATCGTATGAATGCAGCCACAAGTTTAGACTGATCTTATTTTTATTTATATCCCACCTTTATTATATTTTTTATAAACAATGTATATTTTTATAAACATATCTAATACTCCCTCTTTTCCCCACAACAATAACAACCTTGTGAGGTAAGCTCAGCTGAAACAGTATGACTGGTCCAAGGTCATCCAGCTGGCTTTCATTGCTAAGGTGGGTCTCCCAGTTTCTAGCCTGATGCATTAATTACTAGTTCTAACTGCCTCTCATAATTAGGAGGTGCCTATTCTTTACTCAGTCTTAGTTATGAATGTGAGGTGGGGATGGGAGGCAAGCAGGACTGCAGGAGTTGAGAAAGAAATAATAAATATTTGTTCTTTTCCTAGTCTGGGTTTAGAACTCCATTGGTATCCTGTTAAGATATTTAATAGCTGGAACAGTAAAGTGTATGATGGACCAGAACACACAGTTGTAATTGATTGGCTGGAGAGTGCCGGAGGCAATCTACATTATGATTGGTTGCTGGGTGTAAAGGGAGAGTTTCCTTTTTTCCTGCTTTTTTCTTCTGTTTTTTGTGTGCTGTTCTTGACGATTTATGTCATGAAGTGCCTGACAATCTTGTTTGCTGTAAATAGAAATGTAAAATATATTTATTTATATGAAACTACAAGTTCTCGGACTCCATTTGGACACTGACTATGCAACTATAGAAATTAGAGGCCATAAAAGCTACTAATCCTATAATACATAAAAGATGCAAATTGTATGGTCCTTTAATTGATTTGAAAGGAGAGTTTAACATCTACATATGGTAACCCTGTGATGCAGGAATTAGAAGTAACACCCTGTTACATAAAAGCACCAGAACTATGTTTTCCCCAACTGACTTTTAGTCCCGTGAATGTATTATCAGATTTGGCAGATCCTTGTATTGAGTGGTAGCACTGATCAGCACTATGTATAAGGCCTCTGTGTTTATTAAAATTAAAAATTAAATTCTGGATGAATAGTTTTGTTTCCATTCTATTTAGCTGATCTCAAAGCTAATCTTACCATTTTCAGGAAAACTAGAGGCTTGGATGATTCTGAATTGCTACACATAATAACAAACACATTTTTCTTTCAAAAGCTTTGATAAACAAAGGAACGTGTTGTCCTTGTTTTGGAGAACATATTCCATTGTTATACAAATATCTGTTACCATCAGGGGTTTATTTCCAGTGATATGAAAATAATTTGTCCAAAAATGTAGGGACAAATGCTAATGGAAAACCCCATGAAATACCCCCCGGTTGGGGTTTTTTGGCTTATTTTAATAGCTGGGGAATTATATAAAAGGATGCCCAGTAAAAAGTCCAGATACCGTAGATACTTTCCCCGCTGGCTAGTTATTTTGAGTTCCTTTCTTATCGTTTTATAGGTCTGTGTAATCACCTCTCAAAATTCTTTAACAGTTTGCTCCTTTCCCCCTTGAGAGACAGACATTATTTTTCCAAGGTCAACTCTAAATTCCTTTACAATAGCGACTGCAGTTATCTTACCTGATGGATTGGATATCAGAACTCTGGAATTTGTTGTGTTAATTATTTGGGCACAGAGTATTAGACAATGGAAAAGACACCTTTAAGAAGATACAATCTCCTAATCAATTTGACATACACAAGGAGGTATCCCTCACAGCCTATGATTTTGAAAAACAACAGAGTTGTCATGTATATCTTTCTCAAAGAATAAGGATAAATATGATCTCAGGAGAAAAGGAGAAATGCTAGTTTTAATATTTATACTATAAAAGCTACCAAAGGCTTCAATGCTGCTTATTTTCATCTGGCCTGTTGAAAAAGCGATTTACTTAACACTTGAACAGAAATCCGGATTGCAGTACTGTAATTCTTGCATTCTCAAAGGACTTCTCATTCAGAGGCTACAGCCAGAATCCTTTAGTGTCATTCCAGTATACAAACCAAAATCACATACGGGGCAGCAGAAGCCCTTGAAGTCCAAAGAAAAGCTCATAATTCAAGATCCAGCAGCAGTCTGATGGAATAAGGTAACTTTTCTTTCAATGAAGCTCAACTCCTAGTGACTTCATTAACATAGTCATGCAGGTTTCTTGGCAAAACATAAAACTCATTTCTCCTTACATTCTTCTGGGAATTTTTCAATTTCCTCTTGTCCAAGTACTAACCGGTCTTGGCCTTACTCTGGTTATGAGGCAAGAAGGTAGTCAACCAGATTCTACTCTTATGAGGCTTACACAGTAAACTAACTGGACTGAGTTTGCTCAATTCATAAGTTATGGGAAACAACTTTTTTTTAGAGACATAGAGATTTAGAAGAATGTTGAATGCTTATGGTGCTTTAATTGCTTCCTTTGGATACACCTATGCACAATATGATGTCCATGTGGCCATTCCTGTTCACAGAGCATTCATTTATTGGAAGATAATATCCAGATACTCTCTTTTGAAGAATATTTCAAAAATGTTTGTATCAATGTCATTTTCACCACCAAAGAGATGCAGCTTTTTCCAATTATACAGGCTTAAACAGGATTTTAACAATTAACAAACATTTGCAAAGTTAAAATCTGAAACAAACTACAATTCCTAGAACCACTACCTTCTCCTATTGGCTTTGTGATCTATGCTGACACCTGTTGGCTACACTAGGAGCTGCAATAGTAACACTGTATAGTATGCATAAAGGTAAAGGTTCCCCTACACAGAGTCTTTCCAGCTCTAGGGCAGTGCTCATCTCCAGTGAGCATAGTGACTCAGTGACATGATGCGGTGGCTCGGTGGCAAGACACTGAGCTTGTCAATCAGAAAGGTTGGCAGTTCAGTGGTTCGAATCCCTAGTGCCGCGAAATGGAGTGAGCTCCCATTACTTGTCCCAGCTTCTGCCAACCTAGCAGTTCGAAAGCATGTAAAAATGCAAATAGAAAAATAAGAACCACCTTTGGTGGGAAGGTAACAGTGTTCCTTGTGTCTTTGATGTTTAGTCATGCCGACCACATGACCACGGAGACGTCTTTGGACAGTCCTGGCTCTTTGGCTTTGAAATGGAGATGAACACTGCCCCCTAGAGTCAGGAACATCTAGCACATATGTGTGAGGGGAACCTTTAGCTTTACCTTAGTTTAGCTTTTAACAGTGAAATGCTGTGCTTTTGTTTAGAATTAAAATTTATTGAGTTCAGTAAACTGACTCACAGGTAATTGTGCATTTCTGGTACAATACACTCAGATCAAATATTAGTCATTTAAATTAATAATGTAGACAATTAATCCGATGAATAATTCTGATTATTATGCATTAAACTTTTTCTCTTGTTCATTTAGTTAGCCTTGTATCACTAGAAAAATATATTACTATACATTTGGCTTGGATCACATCATCAGGCTCACCATTAAAAGAGGTACTGTTTAAACAGAGATGGTGGAGTGAAGAAACCAGAGTCTCATAGTTATGCATTTTCACATGGCACATCAGTCACTTCTATATTGTACTGAAGTTATTTCATCTTCTTCATGAAAGCATTGCTCTCAACCAGTGCAGTGAGTCAACAAATCAGTTTTTTGCTTATGGGTAAAATGAGAGGATTAAAATATATTGAATTGTACTAAATCTGAATGTTGAGTAGACATTTTAGGCTGAGTTAAGCACAGCATTAGGCTGCCTCTAAAAGTTAATGTGGGCTGGAAGTGGAGATTATCGGAAAATTTCAAGGCTAGATTAGAGAAGCCGCTTCATTTTCTCAAATAAATATGAGTCAATCTACATTTAATTCACATACCTACTGAAGATTAATGCATTTCCAGTGGACTTATATGTGTTCTGGAAATTGAAACAAGAAACAGTGAAAACGAGACCACTGATTTTTGGAGACTTTCCAATCTTGATTGAATCGATTTTCCAACAGTTTGCATGTACGGTAGTTAAAATCTTCCAATGTGATTATATATCTCTTCCCAGAAAATTCTATAATCTGGGCCAGAAAAGCGTCATCCAGATTTTCTGCCTAATATAGTCATCTATAGCATTTAGTCTCTCATCCCACAATAATATCCTTGTTTTCCTTTTTTTATATTCTTATCCACTGAATTGAATCCTCATCCTCCAATTCTTATAATTCAGTTTTCAATACACATGCACTTCCTTCACATGAAATGCAGTTCCACCCCTGTTGTTAACATATAAGATGTTGTTTTTAAGCTTATCTTCCACACACCAGCTCCCTTTTTGTTCAGCTATCTTGGCATTTTTGAAAAATTCCATCATGGCAAATAAACCAGATACTTGCCTTGGAATCACAACCATTCTTTATTTGTTTTTCTGTATTTGCAATATTGTCTCAAGTGCTTTAACAGCTTTATTTTGACTCAGTATAATAGAAGATATTTCCTGGTTCATAAACATCAAACAGTTCTGTTGTTCAACTATTAAGTGAGGCCACAGTAAAGAAAAAGATAGGAAAATACGTTATGGCATTGACTCTGCTCATATACCAGTAATGTATTGCCTTCTTTTAAAATTGCTTTCATCTTTATTGATTATTATGCAACTGTATGAAACTAAGAACTAATCCCTGGGTTAGCTTTTTCCTCCACACTTCCAATCTCTTTTCTTTTTGTGTTAGTGTTTCTTAGTGCAAAGGGCTTAAGAAGATGTACTATGTAGTTTGTAGTTTGTAGTTTATTTATAGGCCGCCCTTTTCCCTGAGGGGACTCAGGGTGGCTTACAATCAAAAAAGGAAGGGGAGTGTAGGACAATACAAAAAAAGAAATGTGCACAAAGTAAATTAGACAATAAAACTCAACATTCACTCAGCATTCGGGAGGGGCGAAATAAGATTATCCCCAGGCCTGACGGGTTAGCCAGTTCTTGAGGGCTGTACGGAAGGCCTGGACGGTGGTGAGGGTACGAATCTCCACGGGGAGATTGTTCCATAGTGTCGGAGCCGCAACAGAGAAGGCTCTCCTCCGAGTAGTCGCCAGTCGGCACTGACTGGCGGATGGAATACGGAGGAGGCCAACTCTATGCGATCTTATGGGACGCAGGGAGGTAATTGGCAGAAGGCGGTCTCTCAAATAGCCAGATCCACTACCATGGAGCGCTTTATAGGTGGTGAGTAAGACCTTGAAGTGCACCCGGGGACCAACAGGTAGCCAGTGCAGCTCACGGAGGATCGGTGTTATGTGGGCGAACCGTGGTGCGCCCACGATCACTCGCGCGGCCGCATTCTGGACTAGCTGAAGTCTTCGGATGCTCTTCAAGGGCAGCCCCATGTAGAGCACATTACAGTATTCCAGCCTAGAGATCACAAGGGCTCGAGTGACTGTTGTGAGGGCCTCCCGATTCAGGTAGGGCCGCAACTGGCGCACCAGGCGAACCTGGGCAAATGCCCCCCTGGTCACAGCTGAGAGATGGTGGTCAAAAGTTAGCTGTGAATCCAGGAGGACTCCCAAGTTGCGGGCCCTTTCTGAGGGGTTTAAATTTTGTCCCCCCAGCCTGAGTGATGGTATGTACTATCTTCTTAAGCCCTTTGTATTAGCCATTGAAGGAAGAAATAATAACTTGGTAAAAGAAATTAGTAAGTAGATTTAATGCCTTGATTTGAAGGCATAGCTATTAGTGAGGATTCCCAGGAAACAGAGTTAAAAAAATGCATGAACTTTTGCTTGTTGTTTGCTATTAGGCCGTGACTGCTAACACTTCATATTCACAATAATTCACCAGGTATGCAATTTGGATTCCCAGGAAGGAAGGTCTGCATTCCAGAGAGCAAAGATGCAATGAAGCTTAGATAGTTTGGTCAGGAGAAAGAGAGTTAAGCAGGATCCTCCCAATTCTCAGAGTAGGTCTGTGGTGATGCAAATAGTTACTTTAATTTGGCCAGATTTCTGTCCATAGGTGAGGAACAATAAGGGAAACTGCTTGGAAGTAATTCCACATATCTTTAATTGTTCTTGACTCTTGAGGTCTGACAGCAGTATTGTTAATATAAAGTGAAATGCTGCTGTTACTTGCTGGTAGAGTGGCTGAAGATATTTGTCTGCCCAAGCACACACTTCAGAAGTACGCCTCTCCCTTGGTTTGGCAGGAAACTACAGTGCTACATTCCAAGATTGCAGGGCAAGGAGAAAACCTCAGCTTTTCAAAAACATCTTGCTGGCTAGTGTTAGCGTGTGAGACTAGATGGACCCTGACCTGGTCCAGCAAGGCAATGTTTACATTCTTTCCATGACCCAATGACTCATGTGCACACATTTTTCATTGTTGTGCACATATGTTCAAATCTGGTGACCATCTCATCACTTTTACTTCTATTCCATTGCATTTTGCATTTTGCCCCAGAGTTTGTTTTCTTCTGCTACAGTTCTTCTACGTGGAGCATTCCAGGTGTGTTGGTTTATATTTCCTATAAGTAGCATGCACAACTAAGGGTGAAGGTTATTCAAGTTCAATATATCTAGAAGGTACGTATAAAGTTTGGGAAATCCTGCTTATGTATTCAAATGATTTCATTTCAAGAACTGCATTATTTTTACCTAAGACAAGTGACCAATTAGGAAACTATTCCCCTTACATTAAAAAGCAAAGTTATGTCAGTGCAGTCCATCTACGGGGCATATCTCGCACACAGCCACTATCTGCCACCCTCTTTTTATTTCCAAACAAAAAGTAATTTAATTTCTCTTGAATTGAAATTGCCCCAAGTACATGTTAGCTTTGTAGCAAATCTGACAAGAAGATTGAGGTAGACTGACCTTGACACATTTGTAAGAAAAGCTGGTTTTGTAAGAAAGCAAAGAAGATAAGACATATACCAAAAGAACTGAATAAAAGCCCTATTAAAGAGAAAAAAACAATGGGCAATTTCTTGGAGCATATATGAATCAGAAAATGCTTCCCCAAACTTAATAACCTAATGCATGTTTACACAGAGATAACACTTACTAATGTCACTTGGACTTATTACGGTACTATGTAAGTGGACATAATATTCACCACAGTTTTAGCATACATAGGAGCAAATAACAGAAAAGCATTTTTTTTCCAAAATCGCAAGTCTCAAAATTCCAGTTGTAGTTCCATCATATTGGAAGGGAACCAAGTGGAGAAAGATGACACTATAGTAATTCTAAATATGTATAGTGTATTGGCCATATTTTTAAAAGTGTGGTCCTAGGATCTCTGGGGATTTCCCAAGACCTTCTCAGAGATCCACAAAAATCAAAATAATTTGTCAGCCTATGTTGAAAAATAATACAATATAAAATGCCTTCAAGCAATCATGAGAAGCAGGAGCAGCAGTGAATGTGTGGTTTAATTTTTAATTTTTAATATGGCAAATATTGATATATACAACCTATACAAATAAAAGCTCTTTTGGGGGGTCCTCAGTAATTTCTAAAATTGGGGAACACACTTTCTCTGTGATGGTTGGAGCTGAAAAAGGCTATGTTAAAATAATAATGAAAAATCGTGGCAGGCCAATCAGCTATTTCCCTTGTTATGTTAAAACAACCTGTAAACCTTTTATATAGTCAGCTCAGACTAAAAGCCTGTCCCAGCAACTAGGAAAAAAGTAACACCCCTCTCCCCACAAAAAACTTTCAGCTTGTTCCTTTTAGTAATATCATTTTGCAACCAACTGACTCACAGTATTCCTGGCTGCCTAAATTAAGTGGGATTCTGGACCTCAAAAATGACTGTTTTGGGGGCTAGATAAAAAGTGATTTTAAGTATAAGAATGTGTTCTAGTGCATTTATAATACTGTTGTCCTTCCTGGCAATAAACTTGCAACTTGGATTTTAACTCTTTAGCCCTCCAGACTTCAGGAAAGTGAAGATGTATTTTTCAGGTTTAGGCTTTGAAGACAATGTGCTACGTTTTTGCACAATTACCCATCCCTTTACTAGCTGGGGAATGTGGACCCACATTTTACTTTTGCTAACTCCAAGAGAATAAAGAGTCTTAATAACTTGCTTCGTTCTCTTCATTGTGCCCATTCTATGCCTGACTGGATGCAGTATGCCCAGTGTGTGACAGTTTTGCTGATGCACACATTGCAAGCCTTCGGGATAAAGCTCTTTCCTGAACTGAACTTACAGCAATGTAGGACATAAAAAAATTCCACAACTACTTTGTTATTTAGCCTGAACAAACCAATGGAGAATGAGCAGCATGAGCTCGGCTGGAGAGGATTCTTTGGGGCTCACCTGCTTTAGCAGCAGGTAACACTGAGGCACTTTGGTAGTGGCAGGATGCTGTAGGCATTTGCTTGGTCTTTGTTTGTCCTTAAATTCATAAGAACGGAATATAAATTCAAAATTTTTAAATGAAAACTTAGTAACTGATATACAGTCATTGTCTAAAAAATAAACTAAATTTGGGGCTAAGCTGAAATGTTATATTGTCATGGGGAAAAGACATTTCCCCTTTCTTCTCTCAGAATAAGCAAGGCCCATAAGGGAACACTCAAGTAGCATGAAGTCAAACCATATTTTGCACAACAACTTGAGATTGAGTCAGTCAGAAATGTTATAAACAAACAAACAAACTGTTGATCTTAGACTTTGTTCTCCTCCAATCTTAGAATAGAGCCAGACAGTCTGAATTTCACAAAACAACAGTGTTTGTTTGAATTCATGCCTACTTCTTTTGGACTGCATCTTCTATCAATGTAAAATATTCCTTCTTGTTTTGGGTCTAAATCAATTCAAATGTGTCAGAAAACACTGAAGAAATAATTACTGGCATTAAGTTTTAACTAATTAGATTTGCCACCCTGAATGATAAATGTTGATCCATCTGACCGTATCAAATACTGAACCATGGTTTGGACAGAAGTTTCCTTGTTGTGGCAAGATTTTTCAAACTGTGAGGTGTAGCTCGCTTGGAGAAGTGCAGACCGAGTCCACGGGACGTATGAAGAACCTTTATGTTGTACATAAATGCTACAATAACTCCAAAATTTCCTTATATTGTTTCCATTGTTCATTTGTGTTCATTTTGGTATTTATGTTTTATGGAGAATTGTGTACATTAATATTACACTAAAGGGAAGTGAGATGGTAAAAAGTTTAGGAACTCTGATAGATGGGATTAATTTCTTCGAATCATTTCTTTCCCCAGAAGGCCCTTGCAAAGGAACTTAGTAGGGGACAGCCAAGATTCAATGCCACCAGTGTAAGATAGCCAGAACAAACATTCCAAGTGGGAAGTTACTGGAAGAAACAGGGTCTAAAGTGCAATCAGTGCTTTTGACGGATGGATAGATTTGGTTAAAAAAGGACAATTAGAAAACTTAATTTGAAGGACTTGATGGTTTCATTTGTAGGATAAAATATCTCAGAATACAGGAAGTATTAAAAGAAACTATTAATTAACTATTAACTATTACACTAAATCACTTTAAATAGTTTATAAAGTTGTCATGCTCTAGTAGTGTTATGTAGTGTATATACACACCAGAAGACGTTTGAATTTTGTGTAATGCTACCATCGTTTCCCTTGTTTACTAATATTTTGCATAATATTTAAGCAATACATCTAAAAAATTCTCAATCGAGCTGTAAGCAGAGGATATTTCAAACAAATACCATTGACACTTGTTTAATGGTTGTCAGAATCTACAGGTGACACATCAGCAATGAGTCCTCTTCCTTCCTAATATTTTGTAGCTCAGTTTGAACATAGTAACAGCAGGATTGAGAAAAGGACTGAGTATTTTTAAGCCTAGTTGGGTTGGCTTGGAAAATGCAAACTTCCAAAGACTATGTCATATTCTATAGCAGTGATGGTGAACCTTTTTTATGTATGCCAAAATTGTGCAAGTACCCAAGCCTGCCACATATTCAAACAGTCTTCTGTGGGAAACTGGGAGTGGGAAATTGTATGGAGCATGGGAGATATGTAGCCAAAATAACATTCCTTCTCAGAAAGTCAAGATTATTTTGTCCCTGCACCTGGACAGATGTGGATGGGAGGAATTTTCCTTCATGACAGGGGCTGGTTGGGCCATGTGATGGGCATGTGGGTGCTGGGACAGGGTTTTGAACTTTCAACTGGGTGGGGAAAGCCTGGAAGCTTTCAGATTCAGATTTTCCCAGATGTGCCAACATGGCTTCTTTAATAAATTTGAACTTTGAGGAATCTCTAGCCTCGGATTCTTATTTGATTGAGGATGCTATTTGGAATTCTGACAAACTAACTTTGAAATAAAACTTATTAATGAATACTCTAACCAATGCACCATGTTTGGCTGTTACCCATGATGAAAGATAAGAAGCCTTCAGAAATTGATTTCTTATTACTTAGAAATAAAACAGTGTTTAGAGATCAATATTGCACATCTCCAACTCCTTTTAGGCTGGTGCTTATTTTACAGTCTGCTCAAATAAGATGGGGTATGTGTGTGTGTATGATAATACATTATAATATTTCAAAAGAACGGTAATAATAAATCAACCTCTCTTGAGATGAATGAATATCAAGAAGATTTAACTGGGATTGAAAGCATGGTGAATTAAAACGAATCTTCTAAATGCTATGAAGATGCTAGCATTTGTACAGAGCTGACCAAATGAAATAAACTATTGAGGTAAGGTACATAAGAATATTTATGGATCAGATCAGACATCTAATACTTCAACTTGCATAAATGTAACATTGCTAAACAGGCAACATGGATGAAACATGGTTCAGCTGAGGTCTTGGTCACTTCTTGGAATGAGGCAATGGGGGGGATGGCCTTAAACTACATTGCATCTATATAGAATCTGGTTGTGTGTTGATTCTAGTGTTAGTGGTCCGGTTTAGTCTGATTTATAAGGAACCTCTGGAAGATGAAGCTGATGTTCTGATGTTATTCAATTGTGCATCTTTTTTCCTGGCTGTCTAAGTGCCTAAAAACCGGAGGATCCTGAATAGGGAAGAACAGGCTTTGGTCCAACACTGTGAGAACCAAGTTTGGATTGACCCATTACAGAAGCTGCAATTGGTCCTGAATATGGTGGTGCAGGTAAGGCCTGGAGTCACATTATCTGTGATAGGCAGCCATATAATTGTTTAAAGCAGATACATTACATTATTTATCTAGTTTTGTCTTAGTTTGTTGTATGAACCCTTTTTAATGTGGTTTATTCAGTAAGCTAAGAAAACTTGGCATGCTGCACAAGCTCAGTTACCATCACAGTCTTCCCAGAACTTTCCCACATTCCCCACTACTGATACTTATAGGCTCACATAACTTATGAATGGGAGATAGGCATGAATTCTGGGAGTGGCAATGCCAATCTGGAAAGCACCAGGGTGGGGAAGGATGCTTTAAGGGGTGGCTGTTTATCCCTTTAGAAAGCTCATCTTTCTAAAATTAAACAAGAAGAGATTGGACTGTCATTTGTCAGAAATGGTGTATGGTCTCCTGCTTGAGGGGGGGGATTTGGACTAGATGACCTACAAGGTCCCTTCCAACTCTGTTAATCTGTTAACTCTGTTAGTAGATCTCCTTGAATCTTCTTATTCACAATGTTTAGCCGGCCTTCCTACCTAGAGTCACTCCTTCTCCATTAGCCTCTGGTGAATTATTTAAATCAGAAGCATGATCTGCTACTAGGATGAAGTTTTGCTTGCAACATGGCGTGTGGGTGTCAGCGCTTGGAACGGAGGTCAGGGAAAGATTTCAACGTTTCTTTGCAAATACAATGTATTGCTTTATAATAACGCTGAATAGGCCGATGTGCGGAGGATACTGGCTATTGAGCAGCTGAGTCTTTTCTAAGCAGAGCGCCCTGCAAGTGAGCTGCCAGGCAGAATCTTCCCACGAAATGCTCTAAAACAGGGGGTCCTCAAACTTGGCAACTTTAAGACTTGTGGACTTCAACTCCCAGAATTCTCCAGCCAGCAGCTCGCTGGAGAATTCTAGGAGTTGAAGTCCACAAGTCTTAAAGGTGTCAAGTTTGGGGACCCGCTGCTCTAAAGCGAACGGGATATTCTTCGACCGGGTGAGGACAAAGTCCCCCTGCTAAACGGTACGCAGCAGGAGTTGGTTGTCCAGCGCCCGGGAGATAAGAGGCAAAGGGATTTTCCGAAGACCAGACTCAGGCGATCGCTATCAGCCCACCCACTCCGTTCAAGGACCGAGGATGAAGAGAGCGAGAGAACGTTTCCATAGAAATAAGGAGCCTCTCCGAAGGGGGCGGGGCATCGAGGGCCAATCCACGGCCAGAGAGGCGTGGCGGGGTAAGACAGGTGACTAACCCCCCCCCCCCCGTCGGACGGCAGAAGTCCCGTCTCCGGCGGGGCGGGGCATTGAATCACGTGCCAAGGGCAGTTCGGAAAGTTTCGAAAGCGCTGAGCCAAGAGGGAGGCATGGAAGGGCCGCCTATAAAACGGGGATTAACAGGGGGGAGAAGCCAAAACAAGTCGAAGCTTTAGCATTCAGGAAGCCGTAGGAGCCTCTGGTGCAGAATCTCTCTTTTAGTCCGGGAGACAGAACTCAACCAGACGGGCCAATGGGGTGTCTAGAGAAGCCCGATATCGTGCAAGAGGCTAAGCCGGAGCTGGTGGAAGCGGAGGCTCCGAACGGGTCAATCCCGGCATTGGTGCCGGAGGTCCGCCTGACCTGGCGCCGGTGGGTGATCGTTGTCCTCTTCAGCTCCTACTCCTTCTGCAACGCCTTCCAGTGGATCCAGTACGGCAGCATCAACTTGATCTTTGCCGACTTTTACGGTGTGACCCATTTGGCTGTCGACTGGCTCTCCATGTGCTACATGGTCGTCTACATCCCACTCCTGTTCCCGGTTGCCTGGCTCCTCGACCTGAAGGGGCTGCGGCTCATTGCCCTGGCTGGGTCCGCCCTCAACTGCTTAGGAGCTTGGGTGAAGACGGGGAGCGCGGAGCCCCATCTCTTCCCAGTCACCATCCTGGGCCAGGTCATCTGTTCCCTGGCGCAAGTCTTCATCCTGGGCATGCCGTCCCGCATCGCGTCCGTCTGGTTTGGGCCCCGAGAGATCTCGAGCGCCTGCTCCATCGCTGTCTTTGGCAACCAGGTAGGAAAAGGAAATAGCCGGCTAGTAGAGAGGGATGTGATAAAGGAAGAAGTGGCTTATCCTCAGGCAGAAAGAGAGAACCAAAAAGGCCTTGACACTCTCGTTCTCCCCCCCCCTCCCTCAAGAAAAGTTTGTAGTTTAAAAAAGTCAGACAAAAAGCACACACACACACACACACACACACACAGAGAAAAGGGGGGGGGGAGAGAGCGCACTTTCTTTCAATATTGTAGATTTGTGAGTGAAAGGTCTCCATAGGCAGAGGCACTGGATCAGGGAATTACAAGTATGCAAACTGGATTAGAATTTAAAGGAAAGCCTCCAGACAAAGCCAAACCACCTGAGCCATGGGAGAGGGAGCTTTAAACCTAAGAAGAAGAATGTCTGTGAAAGCAGACCTTACAGGATGGAGAATAGGATTGGTGCTAAACTTCAAAAATGTATACTAGAAACTTTCTTGGATAACGACATCCCTTGATGATGATGACTGGTTAGAGCTTCTGTACCAGAGACAAATTCCTTGTATGTCTAATCACACTTGGCCAAATGAAGTTCAATTCAATTCATTTGTGTCTTCTTCACAAATTGTGTCTTCTTCACCATACCATATAGATGGTATGTGTTATGTAAGCCTTTCTACTTTCTGAGAGGGGAGGAAGGGTGGTGTGGTACCCTGTTTCCCTGCAAATAAGACTTCCCTGGATATTAAGCCCAATCGGGCTTTTGAGCGCATGCACTAAAATAAGCCCTCCCCAAAAATATTGCAACAAAGCAGAAGCCATGAAGTGACCACACTCGCTTCCTCTTGCACCTCAAAAATAAAAGGACCTCCCCGAAAATAAGACCAAGTGCTTATTTCGGGAGTCAAAAATAAGACACTGTCTTCTTTTCAGGGAAACACGGTATAATGATTATGTTGGATTAGGAACAGGGAGACCTGGCTTAGTTTGTCCTCAACTCTGGAGCCTCCTTGAGTGACTTTGGGCCAAATAATCATTCTCAGCCCAATCTAACTTGCAAGGTTGCTATTGTTGGGAAAAACAGAAGGAGCAAGTGCCGAGGTGGCAAAATGGTTAGAGTGCAGTACTGGGGGCTACTTCTGCTGACTGGCGGCTGCCAGCAGTTCGGCAGTTCGAATCTCACCGGCTCAAGGTTGACTACTCAGCTTTCCATCCTTCTGAGGTGGGTAAAATGAGGACCCAGATTGTTGAGGGCAATATGCTGACTCTGTAAACCACTTAGGGCTATAAAAGCACTATGAAGCGGTATATAAGACTAAGTGCTATTGCTATTGCTACATATGCCCCCTTCAATTTTTGAAGGAAAGGTGGGATAGCAGTCTAATAAATAATTAAATGTGATCCAGACACCACATGAACTAGTGTAGGAAAACAAATGAACAAATAACCAAAGTGATATTGTTAACAATGGAAGTTTGGGATGAGGAGTCTTAAAGGTTATAGAAATGTTAATATTTTTAAAATTGTACTTCAGTAGTGTTTGACTTATTTAACTGACCTGATTTTACAAAATGTTTTGTAGCAGTTGTTAAGGAAAAGCAGAAGTTGTGAACTCATTTTCCACAATGGATATGGTTTTTTTTGTTGGAAATCAGAAGTAAATGTCGGTTTCTGTCAAAAAAAGAAGATGAATTGTGACTATGGGATGCTGCAAAACATTGTAAATGTTTTGCTTGCCTAGTGCTCAATATGTGACCATGTTTCCCCCAAAGAGGTCTAGGGAAACAATTTCCTTACACTTTAAAACTCCATATAAAGCCTAATTACTGCTCTGGTGGTAATTAATGTCTTCTCCAAGATAGTCCATCCATTTCATTCCCTTGCCACGGCTTCTACCATGCCCTTGAGACAGTTGTTTTGTTCTTTCATCAAGTGTTTTCGAACTATGACTTACTTTAATAATCTAATTTCTAATAGTTGCCCAGATTTATGCCATCCTTTTTAAAAAGTTCTGCTTCATCTATTGCATGTAAAGCTCTATCTTTTCTCTTTTCCTGGATAATAAAACAGAGATAACAGATGTGACCTTCAAATAATACTTTTGTTGCTATGTGATTTATCAACAAGATAATTAATCTGATCATTTCTCAATGACTTAAGTTTACTGATAATATTTTATTTATTTAAAACATTTATATGGCTTCCCATCCTCGACAAACTCTGGGTGGCTCCTAAGTGTCTACTAAGGTTCATGCTTTCCCTAACAGGTTACAGTCCGTACCTTCTGCTGAAGACTTTCTGGTTCCTTCAGTGATCAAGATCTCCTACAAGGCCCCTATTGACCATCAGGAGAAAGAGATCATTGGAAGGGAGGTGTTGAAGGAATAGACTTGATGAAGTGGGAACCTCTGTTCCCAGATTCAACCATTCTATTATGTCAACTTTGTTTGGATGCCTCCTAATTTCAAAATCAGGAAATGGACATTCATACTTTGTTGACTTGATAGGAAGAAAGGACATAGAAGTATAATACAAACAGTAAGGGGGGGACAATGGAGGGTAAGATATATGTGTGCTAGAGTAGGCATATCTACTGAATATATAACTGTGTGCCCTTATTTTTGTCTGCAGTGAAGCCATTTCTGAATATAAGGCTAAATGTCTATATAGCAATGAGATTTATTATTATATCTGGTCTGAATCTTGACAGTTTGAACTGTTATGTTTTGAAAGCCTACTAATACAATTACCTACATAATGAGCAGAGGAACAATGGATGCTGACATCCCAGAAACATGCTGACACTGTGAGAATGTGTAAGCTACTTAAGCAACTCTATATTGCAAAATTGTTTTTGTATTGAATATATTTATCTTTTGTTAGATCTTGTGGGACTGGTTAATTTACATGATATTTATCTTTCCATTTTTTTCATCCAAAGGTTGTTCTACTTATGAAAAGTTGCTAATTGTTCTTTTTGGTAGAGAATACTTTTGTAGTAGTCAATGTCCAAAATAAAGTTATATCTACTAAAAGCTATTTTAGAAGTTTTTAGTAAGCTTATTTGTTCATATTAGAGTATTCCTAATTCTGTTTCTTAGCTGGCTGGTGAATTCTGGGATTTGAAGTTCACACAATTTAAAATTGCCAAGTTTGAAAATCATCGATCTAGGTGGTATCCTTTAATGAAAAGTTTGTTATGGCTACAGTCATGGAGCTCTTTCTGCTGATTCTCTAGCTTTCTCTCTGATTCCTAGAAAGTCACATGCTTAAACTTTTCCAGTAACCTTCTCAGCAGATTACTGAGGCAGATGTACTCTTAGTGTATTAAGAGGAACTTAACCATTTGTGTATAGTATCATTGGGTTTTGTCAAATACTTTGGTTTAAACTGGTTATTGTGACCCAGTTTGTTTGATTTCATGATAACTTGCAGCCCAAAGTGGACTTTAGTGGTATGTTAACCAGATGCATAATCTACAAATGAAGCCTGAAGCTACTGTTGAATGGGGCTACTGTTGTAATGTTGCTCTTATTGATAAAATATGCCTTATTCAGAACATTCATTCATCCACCTGTATATTTTATTACATGTGTGTTCTTCTACACTCTATGTGTTCTTCTGATATATCTGGAAATGCCTGATAACTAAAATTCCTTTTTCTGAGCAGCTTATCTGAAAGCCACAGAAAAACCCTGGTTCTAAACACCTCATTTAAATTATGCTACTTCATACAAGAGCATTAGCAGAGGATTGTAGGGAAGGAATGAAGTTCAAAAGACATTGGTTGGTTAATAATAACAATAATAACAATAACAACAACAACCCAAAATAATATCATCATTGGTTGGTCTAAACATCTGGCTGACTGGGCAACCAACAAAATACTGTAGTAATATATTAAATTCATATCCGGCCCAATTTCTAAAGACTTTGAGAAGAATTATTATCATGGAACATTCCCTTATTTGAATTTAAAAAGGAAAGGTTTATATGGATACATAGATTATGTATTTTTTTCTCAGTAATTAAGGTTATTGTTTTATACTTGTACAAAATGGGTTGTGCTTTAATCCTTGCACAAAATGTGATTTACGTTTTAATGCTTGTATGTTTCTAGGAGTCACTGTTATGAGAGAATGCTATATAAATAAGGTTAATGAATAAATACATAAATCTTCATCTACGATAAGCAGATGAAGGCAGAGCAAACAATAGGTATTAGGTAATTGCCGCTTCCTTTTTTTTGAAGTCAGGCATTGAGGGAGGTATTGAGAGAGGGAGTGAATTGAGGAAGGATTGCAAAAGCCTAAAAGTTTTGCATGGAGTTATAGAGATTAGAAACTTGAAATCCAAGTAGGTACACAGATCAAAAACAAATGAAAATGATTCTGCTCCTTTAGAGTGCAACTAAGTAGGATTCATGAAAATAATTCATAAAAATTATTTTGCCAGATTTGCAAAAGTTTAGAGCCATTTCAGTTTTATTGGACTTCAGATCTTAATCAGAACAATTTGGGAATGAGCAGCATGCAAATTTGGGGAACAAAATTCATAAATAACTGTCCATTCATAAACGGTGGACTGTACAAAGAGATAAATTTCACAATAACATGTGATACCATTCTGTAGAGTGGATAGCATTCTTTGGCATAGCCTTTCCCAGATTGGGAAAAACTGGTACGATCAAATGAATTATAACATTGTACTGTACAAGTAATCCTCAAATTATAACCACAATCGAGCCCAAAATTTCCATAGCTAAGCAAGATGGTTGTTAAATGAGTTTTACCCCCATTTTACAATCTTTCTTGTCACAGTTGTGAATCACTGCAGTTGTTAAGTTAGTAATAGGATTGTTAAATAAATCTGGCTTCCCCCAATGATGTTGCTTGTCAGAGGGTTAAAAGGTTGTCAAAAGGTTATCACATGATCTAGTGGTGGGATTCAACATTTTTTACTACCTGTTAAATGGGCATGGCTTGGTGGCATGGCAGGGGAAGGATACTGCAAAATCCCAATTTTCTCCTGAACAGCTGGGACTCGGGAGGCAGATAGTGGTTCTCCGAACTACTCAAAATTTCCACTACCAGTTCTCCAGAACTGGTCAGAACCTGCTGAATACCACTTTTGACATGATCCCTAGACACTGTGACCATCATAATACATGCCAGTTGCAAAGCAGCTGTATTTTTAGCATGTGACCAAGGAAATGCTGAAATGGTCATAAGTATGAAAAATGGTAATAAGTCACTCTGCCATTGTAACTTCAAATGTTCACTAAATGAATGGTTGTAAGTTGAGGACTACCTGTAACTGCAAGGGGAGAACCAGTTTGATGTGGTCATTTAAGGTTCTAGGCTAAACTCTGGGAGATTCAGAGTTCTGGTCTGGTTTTAGGCATAAAGACAGATTGGCATTCTTGGACCACTCACTCTCAGACCTAGAAAAATGTAAGCAAATCACTTTTAAAATATTGCTAAGAAAACCACTTTTAAAATGTTGCCTAAACGGTTATTAGGAATCGAGACTGACTCAAAGATGCACATGCGCGCGCACACACACACACACATACACTATATGCAAGGGACATTGCAAATTTGGGTACTGAGTCTTAATTACTTCTAAAATTCTAGGATCAAAGAGGAGGGCAGATTGATTCCAAGCAAAAATATAGTTTCTGCAGAAATTACTAGGTTTGTAAAACTACTTGTAAGCTTGAATGGAAAGTAACAGCAAAGGCATAAACAATTTATCCCTGGATACAGTAGTGTCTTCAGAATTATTTTACTCGACTTTCAGATAAAATCTAGGTACGTATTTGAAGAACTAAGATAAACTTTACAGCAGCAAAATGCCAAGTTACATAGAGCAAGGACTCCTATCAGTTCTTGTAGATCCACATGCTTGATGGAGAAAAGGGAGGCATTAAAAGCACTTTGTTATGGCTGCAAGGTGAGAAGTCATCAGAATATTTTAGGTGTATAATTTTTGCAGTTTAGCACAGCTGAGACCATCTTTCAGGAATTGAGTTGGCTTCTATCATTTGTGTCCTCTACTCCTTGGTCTGATGATAATGTTCTCTTCTAGAATGGTCATTTGTGTAATTCTAAGAAAATAGGTTGCAAGTACATATTAAACATAAAACAAATGAAAGTAGAGCAGCGAACTTGAAGTTCAGGCTGCCAATCAACACTTAATATTTGGGCAGTTCATCATCATTCTTCTCCGCTATGTTAACAGGCATATAGGTCATTTAACCCTATTTCCACAATGAGGAATTGATCATATTTCTACTTAAAATTATGTCAATCAATACATGCACATTTCTGTTTTCTCATAATCCTGTGATTGTGTACAATATTTGGTCTCTTCATACTTTGCTATCACTTAGGTGTCTTAACATAGAACTTTAATTATTTGGATTAATACTTGAACTCTCAAAACAGCTTCAGCAAGATTTCTGCATGTCAGGAATATTGGATTGTGTGTAAGTATTTCTGAGCTTCTGTTGGTTCTTTCTTTGTATAGCACAAACTTTTAAAACTTTTTTTTAATCTAGAACAGCATTTCTCTCTCCTTATGGAATCTCTTCAGCTGCTAAAACTCATAAGAAGGGGGAAAATTAATGCATCACTTTGTGCATCTGAGCATTCCTGAGGGTGAAAATTTGACCTAAGTAATAACTAGTGAAACAGTAATGCAGTTGTTATAGCAGAAAGGAGATTTATTTGCTGGAAATTGATCATAGGAATAAGCAAAGACTAGCATTTTGCTAAGGGACATGGTGGCTCAGTGGCTAAGACACTGAGCTTGTCTTGTGGCATTGCTTTATCTGCTTTAATGTTTGTATGTGTCTGATACTTGCTTATTCAATTAATTAATCACTCAATGCCCAAGACAGTTGTCCGAAATTAAAAGCACCTAAAATTAAATTGTGGCTATTTATGCCACACATTGAATGCATAAATACCTTTCCAAATAATGCAGTGTGGCACATACTGTTTGTGGTTTCTGTCATGCCATTTTCTGGGACACTTCATGCCATGCCTTCTAATTCTTTGTTGTTTTACTTTCTCAGAAAGAATTAGTTACCAGCCTTTGATCATGGTGTATGCCAAGTTTTCTTAGTGCTGCATTTTTCTGAATAATTTTTACAGATGAAGCTTGAGATTTCCCTACTGATATTCCTATTGTGTATATGCGCGCACACAAACATGCTGATTTGGCTAGTTAAGCAACAACACCCATAGTTTGAACATTGCTAATACTGAGAATGATACTTTTCCGCCCTTCCTTTTATAGTGTGAAAAGGTCAGAAAGCTTTGCTGTTTGGTCTTAGGAAATATTAATGCCACCAGCTGTGATTTCCTCTGTTTTGTTGTGAAAGTTGTGTCTGTGAGGAGATCATCTTTATAATTGATTTGGCATAACAGCTGTTTTTGTAATACAAAAACCATTTTCCTGCACACAAGAAATTCTTAGAATTCCAATTATGTTTTCCCAGTCCCAAAAGATTAGGGAGTCATCTTCTAGAAGAGTTTTTCAACTTTATAAACTGTAACATTTGTGGAGTTCAGCTCTCAGAATTCTGCAATTTGAAACCCATATATGTTACAAATGCCAAGGTTGAGAAACACTGTTTTAGATATTGCCTGGATTGGCTGTTGAGCTGATAGTTTTGGAAAGGATCCAGAATAGAGCGGGCCGTGATTCTTCAGTAATGCAAGATACAGTCTATATAAGGAAGGAAACCATAAGGAAAATTAACTAATTAGTATATGGTCAGACCCATATACTGTATATTGCAATGTCCATGTGGGAAAAATTAAGTTGTACTCTAATGCAATTATTTATGTTTTAAACAGAGCAAATACATAGTAAGAGAAATTAGACTGGGGTGTCAAATTTAAGGCCCGGGGGCTGGATCCGGCCCATGTGGTAGTTATATCTGGCCCACGGGGTGGCCCGGGAAACAGCAAAGGACCAGCCCACAGTGCTTCTGCCAGGGAAAATGGGCTCCCGAGCTCTGTTTTCTGTTGCCACGGCCTCCTGCAACCCTCTGCCAGTGAAAACGGAGCCCTTCTGAGCTTTGTTTTCACTGGCAGAAGGTTGCAGGAGGCCGTGTCAACTGAAAATGGAGCTCGAAAGACCATTTTACCTGGCAGAGTGCTCGGACCACTGTCAGCATCCCTGACAGGAGTGACATCGAGCTGGCCATGTCCTCTGATCATGTCCTCCTGCCCCTCCCCAGGTCAAATATTACCCTGATGCTGTCCTCAATGAACTCGAGTTTAACACCCCTGAATTAGACAAAGCAGAGCTTGAGTTTGGAGTGGACCTGGCATTCTTCATTGTTATTTTGAAGCGTTAGTACTTAATATGTATTTTGGGGGTCTTTATTTAGGTTTTCCAAGGGCCCTAACTTGATATAATGTATAAAGTTCAATTTTTCAGTTGGCGTTCACTTTAAAGAATAAAAAAGCAGTTTAATACTGAGAGAAGACTTTTATCTCATCAGTAAGGAGCCAGCATTCTTTTTGAATTATAATCCTGCCCTTGAGAGATTGCAGGATGCCAGCAAGAACTGTGTTTATTTCTTGCAAAAATAAATCATGGCCTTCTATTTTTCCAATGCCAAGTTGTTCAGCAATTTGGGAAGGAACTTAGTCCATTCAATTTTTATTCCTTTGAAAGACATGCCAGACTTACTTTAATCATTATTGGGCAAAATATTTCCTGGAGAACCTGTTCAGCCAATCTATATAGGAACTGAAAGAAAGTGGCTCCTTGTGTGAAAAAATTTGAATCACGATGAGGATTCATCGTGATTCAAATTGGCTAAGGACCATACTAATGCTTTTTAATATATTTACAGTATAAAGAAAATAACCCTTAACATTACAGTACATATTCCTTTTCTTTGCCTTTTCCCCATTGTATTATACTGATCTTTATAATCTCACCAATTATAAAGAAAAATGATGAATATTATATTAATAGCATGAACATAATAAATGTTTATTACATAAAATAAAGGTAATACACATAAATGACAAAAAATAAAAGTCTTGAACAATGAAATAGAGTTAAGTGGCAAGCAGAGCAATGAAATAAGGCCATATCATTTAGCCTAGCTAGCAGAGATTTTATCAACCAGAATACCAATATATGGTTTTATTACTAGGTTGATAATATCTGTTTCAAGGACATATCTAGGATGATATAATCTGGGAAATCCAAGACCTGCCTAAATCTTGTTTTTCTTCTGTCTTATGATGAACAGAGAGCTATTTCTTTCCTTCACTCTTTTTTCTTTCCTGCTTTTTTATCTTTCATTTTGCCTGTCAGTCCTTCCTGCCTTCCCTCCCCCTCCCTCCTTTCCTTCCTTTCCTCCCTCGCTTCCCCCCTTCCTTCCTCCCTTGCTTTCTTCCCTCCTTTCCCTCCCTCCTTCCCTTTCTTTCCTCCCTCCCTTCTTTCCTCCCTCCCTCCCTTGCTTTCCTCCCTCCTTTCCCTCCCTCGCTCCTTTCCTTTCTTTCCTCCCTCCCTTCTTTCCTCCCTCCTTTCCTTGCTTTCCTCCCTCCTTTTCTTCCTTCTTTCCTTTCTTCCTTTCCTCCCTCCCTCCCTCCCTTTCCTCCCTCCCTCCCTCCTTTCCTTCCTTCCCTCCTTCCTTCCTTTACCAGACAGAAAAACTCTCATTAATTCGACCCCCTTCCTTGACCATGCTTTCTTCTCTCCCCAGGACAATGTCAGCATTG
Organism: Thamnophis elegans; assembly: GCF_009769535.1. Lineage (NCBI taxonomy): Eukaryota > Metazoa > Chordata > Lepidosauria > Squamata > Natricidae > Thamnophis > Thamnophis elegans. The sequence goes on from NC_045541.1 coordinate 131,624,532, forward strand.
TGGCCCTTCTTCCCTGGCAATGCCTTGCCTTCCTGCTGCCCTTCCTGGGAGCTGAGCAAATCTACAGTTGCATGGATTGTGGGGTGAAGAGGTGTCCATGGACAGTGCTGCTCATTTTCTAAGCTGCCTTTGGAAAGTAGCCTTGGGTATCTCAGAAAAGGTTTTGGAGGGCTGCATTTGGCCTACAAGCTGTGGCTTTGTGACTTCTGCTATAACAGGGTTTCGAATCTTGGCAAGTCTCCCGCATGTTGGCTGGAGAATTCTGGGAGTTGTAGTCCATTAATCCTGAAATTGCCATGGTTAAGAAACACTGTACTATAAAGCCTTTGGCTGCTTTCAAAAGCAATACTTCTGCAATTTTCAAAACAGGGCGTAAATCAGACAGAATGAAAGTGGGACAACAGTGAACAAGAAACTTAGTTTTTAATTTATTTTTAAATAATGTTTAGCTTCATGTCTCAAAATCCCTTTGCTGACAGTACTGCATTCACAAAATACTTCTCCCAAATGCTTTTGAAGCGTTGAATCAATTTTCTGCCAACAGAAACAGCTACATTGGAATCTGTTTCTGATCTAGGTGAAAGTGAATGAAACATTGACTATCATGTTGCAGAAGACTGCAGTGTTAAACTATCAGAAACCTCAAATGGAAATATTTATGAGAAAAAGCTAGAAAGTTTGGGACTTCAGTTTTGAAGAAAGGCAACTGTGGGGGACATGATTGAAATATATAAAAGCATGAAGAAAGTTGGAAAATCCCCCCCCTTCTTTTCAGATATTAGGACCAGAGATCATCCAATAAAGCTAATTAGATTTTGAACAGATGAAAGAAAGCATTCCTTTACTTAGCATAGAATTCATACATGAAATTGTATGATGAAACAGTACTTATATCTAAAGGAAATTGGATTAATGTAGGGAAAACAGTTTTATCAAGGGATGCTGGCTTGAAGATGCAGTATTTTCTCTGGATTGAGGCTGGGATGTCTCCAAATACCATTTTGGCAGTGGAACAGTGGTAGGAGATATATGTGGGTGAGTGTCTCCTGCTTGCAAGCACTCTGAGTCATCTGGATGGCAAATGTCAGAAGCGACACTGGACTAAGATGAGCCTCTGTAAGAACAAATAAGGCTGTCATTCTTAGGATATGAATATATATTGACATTACAAAGAACATAACCTAGGTGTCATTTTTTTCCTTTGGTGTGCAAGGGGGAAAGCCTTGGAAACTAAGAGAAGATCTTCCATCATAACTGAATAGTTAAATAGATAAACTGAAACTTTATCTATTTCTCTTCTATAAATAGAAACAAGAAGATTCTCTTTCTACTGCTAGCTTTTGTGTGTCCTTATAACTTCCCATTTTGAGTGTGCAAACAGGAAGAGGCCTACAGACAGA